>NC_143553.1:155270000-155625000 GCF_054136105.1 Typopeltis vanoorti | reverse complement strand
ATCACTGGATTTTTATTGACAGAAACAATCCAATCATGAATTCTGATGATAGCATTGCATTGGAAGCTTTTCAAGCACCTTTATAAAAGCTCGATTTCTGAGGTGCGTCATTTTATCCACACCTTTTACGCTGCTCACATTACAGTTCATTTGGTATTTTACGCATGCAATTGAGTATCCAACAAAAATCACAAAAATCACATAAATCTAAATGTTTTTTACTCCAACCTATCTGGTAATGAACAGTTTTACTAACATTAAACTGAAAGCCATTTTAGTTTGTACAAATTTCCAGCCTATTCTAATCATTTTGTAAGGGTTGGATATCGGCGGAAATCCCTGATTGTTGTGCATATCTTTGCATCATAGGCAAACAGTTGAATTTCTTCTGTCAGAACCTGCCTGATGTCATTAATGTATAGATTAAACAATAATGGCCAAAGGAATGAACTGTGAGGCCCTCCACTGGTCACCTTCAATCTGGAGGATTCACACTCACTCTATAAAACCGTCTGATATCTGCCTGTCAACCATCCACCAATCCAAATCAAGCGTTTATATTCCAATCCCATGTTCTCAAGTTTATGCAACAGCCGTTCATGTGGTATTCTAATACTGTAGCCAAATCCAAAATTAACATAGCGTAACAATTCCCTTTATACAACTCGGCCATAACTTTGTTATAAAATATGAGTAATTTGCTAAACATTTTAGTAAAGCCATTCTGCTCTTTGCAGATTGTAGTATACTGATTTCTGTATGCGAATTTTTGCACAACTCTTGTACAATGGAACTATCATAGATTCCTTCAAATCCTGTGGCTTCATTCCTGAGTTGAGGCTCAAGTTATACAAACATGTTAAAGGCCTAGCCAGTTTTTCTGGACATTCCTTTAGCAAACGGACTGATCTGCCTTATTGACAAATTCTTATCCAGGTTATGTGACAGCTCTTCAACCTGATTTTCACGAATCTCTAACTCTTCACCGAATGTAGCAATACCACTATGCAGTTTGTACTCAAACTGGCTACACGCAGGCCGCATACAGCCCCCGAATACATTTCAATTATGAATTTGTTGTAAATACGGTGCTTATAGTTTTAGAGACATAGAGATATGGACTGAGCTTATGTGCGCATAAGCTCAGTCCATATCAACAATTTACAATCAGTAAATTTAGTTCGCCAGCCGACAGTTGGTGGAGCTTCAGTATTCTGATGTTTCCGATGCACAGCTGCGCAGTTCATATTGCAATATAGATGGAGACAAATTAACGTACGACTTATAAAACCTGTTTATTTGTGCTTGTTGTTAGATCTACATTATATCAATACCTATCGGTTAGAATTGTGCACAAATTTTGAGTGTTTCTTTCATACGAAAATTCATCTTGTTGAATTTAAGTTGTAAATAAAATTATATTAGTGATTTTAATTAAGAGATTAAACTGCAAGCCATGTCTTTAACAAAGAGTAAAAGAAAAGTGGACGAAGAAGGACGTGTGTTTCAAGAAAACACAAACCTTAAGAGGAATAAAACAAATAGTGATTTGATGCGTTTTTGTTTACTTGTTCTGTTTTAGTTTGCTTTCAATTATGCTGTGAAAAGGCGACCCAATTCGAAACGATTATTTTTGACGCTATTATTATATATAAAGAAAATATCCATGCCATCAAACTGTTGTGTCCTAATTTATGATTTTTATTCTATCTAGTGAAATTCTGCTTATCTAGGTTCAACTATTATCTATGCACGAGATATCACCCAAAATACAAATATTTAAGTTATTTCTCCCTTTAGTGTCCCTAATATTTATATTATACTGCGCCTTTTGGGACATTTAGTTTGAGATATAAAATACAAAAATAAGAAGCAATTACTAAAATATGTCTGAATGTGAAACAATGTTGCAGTCGTGACACTTTATCTCGTTTTATAACACATTAATTTCCCGCGTGATTAGGTTCGTACGTTTTTCAAGTGGTGCATTGGGCAGCAATTTCAGACAACTGTTTTATCAGTGAACAAAGGTTTATTAAACTCATTAGCATAGTGCAATTCAATTTATAATATAATTCAATTCAATACTAAGAAGACATTTACAAAATAACATTAGCTTATCACAAGTAACTTGGCTATGATCCTATATGGGTATTATGATCATGCCGCCATAACAAATTCAACACATAAAATCATATGTACAATCCCAGATCTAATTAACATCTTAGTTAACCCATTATTAGTCTGAATATACGCTATAGGCACATGGACATATATGATCAATTCACTCTATTTAACTATCCAAAAGTATGTAGATTAACTTATCCTTTCACTGTAATAACACATAACTTTGACATTTAAACTTTCCTATACGTTACAATACACATGCATAATTCTCAGGACACGTAATTACTTATATAATATTAATATTAGCAAGCATACTTTCATTATAATTAGTCATGTACTAAAGTCCTAGTATAATTTTCCTTAGTCTCTTCAACAGTTCAGCAATAGAATAATGATAACAATTACAGACGATTTTCAGTTAATACGAGATTTTTACAGTACCTTTTTCTCTTCAGTTTTCTATATTGGCCTCTACCTTTTTCCGATTGAACTATCCTGGTATGATCTCTCTTATAATCTGTTGCTCTTAAGTTCTTTTGTCATTAAACTGTGCTTATGCGATCTTTACTTTTTGTAATCAAGGACACACTTTGAATCATCTATACAATGGCTGTGAAACTCACCATGGACACCGACTTCTTTACAGATTTCCTTTTTTTTGTAGTTGTCACTGGACGATGAAACACTTAGACAATACCTTCTTTCCTTTGGCTAAATGGTATTCCTCATTTCTTACCATAGGAAATACGGAATCGAAATCCCGCTCACATTTGTTTCCTTGTTGTGCGGCGGAGATATAACTCCAATCCCACCACTCAGGAAAACCGCGTGAAAACCTATACAAAGGAGCTCGTGAAGAAACTATCCAGGAAAAAAACCAAAAGCCACGTGTGTGGGGGGGTTCTAACCCTTCTGTACCTTGCCTCCTAATGGTACCTTCTTTAATTTCTTTTCTCCGCCCCTTACTTGATTCGATTTCACCGACCAATTAGGGTGGCGTTTTTCTGCCAAACATCCTTTGCTCGGGGAGCCCATGTCGGTGTCTAAATCCGGGAATTGACCCTGAGCGATGGTCTGTTGTTTTTCTTTTGCTAGCCTCTAATTTAATCCCCCTTCCAAACTTTTTCTATGAATTTACTTAATATTTTAATCTCTAGCCTCTCACATACAATTTCTTATGACTAATCATTTTCTATCTTACTTAGGTAAAATTTTTTTATCATATCACAACACTAATATATTCTTTCTTTTAGTAGTTAGTTCAACAAACACTTTTTTGACATATATTTTAATTGGATGCAAGAATATTTCTCTTTCTTTTAAATAATTCATCTATTAGCTTTTATACAGGGGTGTTTTATTTTATTTGCTCTTCATGTTACACCATGATAACTGAGAATTCTATATTCTTAAGGTGTAACAAATCAGGGTGTAACAAAACTCTGTTTTCTGAGTAGAAATAATTTGATTTCTTTCGTAGTACTCCATGGCTTCAAAATCATTTTGAAGAATTTTGATGACTTCAAATTCTATTGAGAGAATGGATAACACACAACTATATTGCCTCATGCATAGGTGAAAGTTTGATCCTTATATCCACCCATTGGGTTTATTGGAGGCGTTAAGTGACTAAAGTTTGACGACTGGTGAGAGCTGATCAGCCTTTCAGGTTAATCCCTCCACCTAGTAGATAATGATGTAATGTAACATGACAACCTTTCCTAATTGGGAAATATCAAGATCTAAAAAATACTGCTGATTCTAAAAAAGCTGGTATTTAATATCACATAAATTTGGAAGTACTTTATTTGATAATTCGTTGACATTGATAAGAAGAGAAAATGAATATGTTTAAATGATGTTAGTGGAAGAATTGGTAAATTCTTAAAAAAACAAATGTATTCGTCTTCTGTTGGTCTTGGATGCTATCGGGGTAAGGCAAAAATAATAGCAGCAATTGTGCTACCAAACAGCTGTCATTATCAATATATAGCCTTTCGCAGTGACTTCATCCCCACTTTTCTTGAAAGAATTGTCGCCGCAAAAGTATCCCTTCCCTAGTTGGAAGAAATGTCGACGTCCAGGTGGTAGATTCTTTCGTTATCAGAGAAATACCGCTACCTTGCTTATCAGAGTCAGCCATGTTTTGTGACTAGAATAAGGTTACTAGTTTCAGTATTCAACTCCCCCCCCCTCCCTCTTCACACATGTAGTGAGCGATATCCTTTGGCTCAAACTTTCTCTACCAAACCAACCTGCACTATTTCGTATGCTGTTTCTATCCTTCTCCAACCTTCTCTAACCAATCTGACCTCTTTAATTCTCCTCTTTCTCTCTCTCTCTCTCTCTCTCTCTCTCTCTCTCTCTCTCTCTCTCACTCTCTTTCTAATACCCTAATAGTGATGTCACCTCCTTCTCCAGTTTCAGTGATTAGCATACAGGGATGCCCGGTGTTTGCCATTAGCAATGACCATTCTCAGATCATCAACTGTCCTAGGAGAATACCTGAGAACCCATTCAATTTGTCTATACACTTGAGATATTCTTAAAATGCTCCCGCTTATAAGTGTACTACATTTTATGTCGGTTCTCAACTTGGTTATTCAGATCACAATGTAATACAATTATTTTTTCCACAGAAAAACTTACTTTCATCAGTTCTCAGTCTAGTGTCCTTTGGAACTAAAATGGTTACAAATGGGATGACCTTTGTGACTTCTATTCATTCTTTACATGCCCGAAATACTGATTCAGTTCTTCGGATCCAAAGAGGTGCTCAGATTAAATAAAACAATAATCATCTTCACAGAAAAAGTAGGCCTTATTCTGTAATCCTACTTTAAATTACAGTCATAAACCTAGCCTTGATGTTCAAATTAATGTGCCAACTCAGTCAAAGAAAAAAGCCTCAGCATACCGAAAATGGATCAACACGAAATCTCGAGCTATTCACTTTGTTTATATGCTGCATCTGCGCAACAGGCGTTAAAAACAATCCACAAATGCAAATCATGTTTTGAAAGAGACAAATGCTGCAAAATTTTCTCTTTCATTTCAACTTTTTCAACATTTCAACTTTTTCTTACCCCCACGTTACCACCATTCTTACATCCAGTTGGTATTGTAGCCATCTAACATAAGACGATATAGTCATCTAACATATGCGCATTTACTGGCATCAATGATTACTTTCAATTCTTCTGTTCTCTCCATATCAAGCGTAGTCTTCGGCCAAAAATACATCCTAAGAATTCTCAATAACCTGTACAAATAGGGTATGTAGTCTTGATGGTATTCCACCTATTATGGGATAATATAAAGACCTATAATACTATCATGTAGAGCCTCTTCAATCTACCCTATTCAACTGTATCTACCCTAAATATGTAACAGTCCCCACAACCAGTATAGCCGAAAGAAAGGTGCTAAAATCAACCACCAAACAACTGTCCAGTTGGTCTTTCTCTCTAAACCTATGGAGAATATCATCAACTGCTGAACTACGTAGCGGTCTACCAACTAATCAATGAGCAGTAATCCAGTTTTCACTAGTAACTTCTAGACAAAATCCATGGAAACTTTCGGAGAAACTCACATAACAATATTTCAAAAGCATTTGATCTCTTTAAGCAATAGGCTACTTAGCAAACTCTATCCTATGGTGTGCTTTCCACACTGTGCAGCTGGTTTGGCAATTTTGTCTCTCGTTGCTCATTTAATATCATGGTGGATGGGTTCCTTTGCTCAGATTTTCCCATGAATGACGGGGTAACCAGGTTTTCGTTCTTTAACTATTATGTAAAACCTCTTCTTCATAGATTTGCCAATGTCACTACTCTACATTCCTCCTTTTCACTGGATAAAATTTTAGTCAGTTTTGCAGGAAATGTTGCATCTTGTTCCCCCAAGAAATGAAATGTGATCACATTTATATATCTATTATCGAAAATAATGGGAAGCAACTTGAGATGTTTCTTCCTGAAAATTATGTAAGTGAGAATTTAAGATATAATTTATTGCAAAAATAACAAAAACTACATCCCATTTAGAAGTCGGATTGCAATTATGAAAATCAGTAACGAACACTTTAATTTGTGTTGAATTTTCTAAGATACTGATTCTATCATATTTTCATTTGTAGGATGGCTATCCTGTTCGTCACAAGAGTTTCCATGTTGTGAATAACTCAGAATTATTCGAAACTTTATACACATCCGTTCTTAAACCAGCATATAGCAAGAAACTCCAAGAGCGAGTAAGTATTTGAAAATCTTAAGCAATATTACGAATGGTGAATAATGACATTTTAATTTTTAATATAATTTGTACTTCCAACAATCATGTTATGAATGTAAGGGAAAGTGAGAGATTAACTCATTGTATAACATTATATACACACACTATACACAAACTCACACACACTCACACATATCATATATATATATATATATATATATATATGATATGATAAAAATATAATATATATATTATATTTTTTTATTTTTTTCAAAATATCCGCATTTCAAAGGTTTTTTTTGTTTTTGATATTCGTAATACATTTAAGACTCTGGAATTGTAATGGACAAAGTCCTTTAGTTGGAAAGACAGGTTCGAATCCAATATAACATCCAAACACCATTTACAAGAGTTTCTTTATCAAAGGTAAGTGAGCTATTCTCACACTGTGGTGGCAAGATTTTTCTTCCCAGAAACGTAGGTTTCTCGTCCCTTAAAACGCGAAATGGGCTAAAGAACACACTCATTTCCAGCTATAAGACAATGCAGATTGAACTAAAAGCCCAATATTAAATCTTGCTGAGAAAGCCAAGTTACTTGCAAATGCCATTAAGCTTCATCCGAAAGGGACGATGGAAATTATTGTTTGATTTGTAGTTAGTATACAAAACCCAATTAGTAAACAAAATTGCAATCGAATTTTCAGAGTGAAGATGGAATTCACTGATGATTTGTTGCCTTGAATATGGTTGATGTCTGTAGAAAAAATGGATCGATTTTAAACATAACTGTATAGAAGGAGGAGACAATGAAATACTATGATGTCTCCGTACTATTTTATTAATTTTATTACAATGAATCCTTAGGATGTTTAAATAACCGTTGCAGATTGTTTAAAAAAACAGGCATAAGATAATGGATCAGGAATTTTAATCAAAAGCATATTTCTTGTTCAAGATTTTAAGATTCAAATGCTGAATAAAATTAAACTTAGCACACTTTCACTGGAATTATTGAAACAATGGTTAATTAAACAGTGTTTCACATTGGTACGGTTCAGTCGTGGCAGTAGTTGACTCACAATCCTCCTCGATGGAACCTCGAGGTTTCTTATGCCTCAGAACAGGCATACTTGTTCTAAGAACAAGAAATATACTATGTAGATGTAATGTCGCAGATAGAATTAAGTTAGAGTTAAAATTAATATAATTCACTAGCGTTTAAACCTTTCATACAACAGTCATCAATTCTAGGCTAACGACATTATGTTGCCTCGAATGCAGAGAAGATTGTCGAAAAACATCTTCCAGTACAGTTATTTTCTGATACTTTGCTTTCTGAGCGCCGTCATTATCACTAGAGTTTGGCTAGTATATCGTCTAACAGGAGAGGAACTTAGAACAGCATTTTAAATAAGATTAACTGGTAAGCCTTACCTCAGCCAGTTTGCCTGGACAGGGAAAAGAGTTTCCTCGCAAAACGGTGATGCTGGTTCGATTTTCTGATATATTAACCTCACAACTATTGCATCGGCGATAACTCCAATCAATATTCTGTTTTTAGAGTTGACTCCATTTCGTTGGAAATCAAAAAGTAATTAAAAATCAGCAACAGTAATAGAACTGAGAAATATTATCGATGAAATACATCCATCTGCAGCAGTACATGGAATTCTTCACTTACATTTATCATCATAGAATGTATCTTTCTCATATGCTATATTTTTTCTCTCTTTTAAATTATTTTTCAAATAGTTTCTGAAATGTTTTTGAGATGTTTCTTTATTTGAAACGTGGGCATTTCTCCTAAAGTATTTTCTTACTTGTAATATGAAATGATTATATCATGATCATTTCTCTTTTGCAGATAATAGTGCACGGAAGTGAACTGATCTCCCTACATCAGTACATTCCTCCTTCTCACTTACCACCCAAGTTTGGAGAAACCGTAGAACCCATTAAGGGAATATCTCTTTATGAAAAGCTGGTGGAATGGAACCCCACGTACAGATCGTTCTGCGAGTATGGCTATCCAACCGGGAAGGGTGGGAGCGATGGTTCAGAGTTTGGTCAGGAACTTTCAGAACCAGTTCTCCATGGGTATCAAAAGATGGAAGATAATGTTCTGTCAGCAATGTAACCTCCGTGATTAATGTTTAAAGAACTCTCTCTAGAAGAGATTATTTGAAGAATCAGCAAAATTTTTACATTATTTTTCATGTAAAGTTTATTGCTTTAATAAATATATTACGATAAGTAGGCGCTTTTTAAGTTATATAAGGTGATGTCACAAAAAATTCAAAACATTAACATTTCGTTTTAATTTGCGCTTTTTCTTCCATGTTGTATTTTAAGTTTTAAATTTTTAAATTATATTTATTATTATTAAGCATTATACTTTTTTTTTTGTTAGAGATGTGTTCTTGTTTTACGACTCATCAAATAAAAATTATTTGGAGTCATTCATGTACTGAGATATTAAATAGGATTATCAAACACCTTCACCTTTTAAAGGGTTGTTATCAAGGAAAAAAAGATATGGTTATGGATTCACAAAATAGTACGCTAAGGGGTAGTTTATTCCACAAAGGGATTGGACTCAGCTGCTTTAGTCTTAACTAAGTCTTCGAAATCGGTTGGCATCTGGACTCCGCTTTTATCATCAATATATTTAAGCTTATGGATATCGATATTATTCAATGGATTGGGGGGGGGGGAAGAGTGCTTTGGACAACTTCTCATCATCTGCTAATCTTCAACCATAACTTGCAAATTTTCTTCACTAATTTGTGCTTCAAGGTCGATGTTTTTGATACGAATAATAAGAAATCCGAGTTTCGGGGAAAAAAATCTCAGTTTTGTGACTACAATAAACCTTGGAACAATTTTTATTACGTAACACCTTCAGTGACTACAAGGAATCATCAAGAGAGGACAACTACTTCACAACTCCAGTTTTCACCAACGGCAATTACCTTCATCATCTACACCAAGGCCATCTACTGCCGACCACCACCACTAGTATTTTCACAAACAATCTCAAACCTCCATGACCACGGTGGGATTTGAACCCGCAACCTTTTGGCTGGAAAGCGGATACGCTAACCACTCGGTCAACCAGACCGATATTTTTATATCAGTCTAAAATTATAAAACAAGGATTGATTCCACAAGAATATACAAGCGTTTATTCATTCATAATTATTAGAAGAAAAAAATCATCGCCTTATTGGTAAAAAACTGCATCTGAATTATATTTTGGTGGTTAGAAGGTACGATACACATTACTTAGAAAAACGTTAAGGGAAATGATAATGTGAAAAATAAACGGCCATGGCGCCCACCTTACAAAAATGTACAACCTCCTTTCGTTCCGACGATTGCAGTAATGCTACGGGCCATACTTTCCACAAGCGCCCGATAGCGATCAATGGGAATTTCGGACCATTCTTCCCGTAGGCATGTAATGAGATCCGCGACTGTTGTCGGGCTGATGTCCCTTAACCTCACCCGACGTTCCAGTTCATCCCACAGATGTTCATAAGGGTTGAGATCAAGGCTCAGTGGAGGCTAATCAAGTGTTGCGACGTTCCTTTCCAAAACTTACGCAGTTACGGTAGCAACAGCTTGATACAGTGAATTCTCTTGCTGAAAGACAATTGTTAGTTCCCTGGAAACACCACTAAGTAGGTAGCATTGCATCTCATTGTCCAGAATATTCAGATACCTCTCGGAGTTCAATGTTCGTGACACCACAAACAGCTTCGGACGTTTTTTTTTTTTTTTTGGTGCGTCGGACATCTACTCATGACACAACAGACAGATGTCCGAGGCTAATCTAGGAAAAACAGGACCATACCATCACACCACCACCTCCGAATTTCATGGTTGGAGTTACGCTCTCCAACCATGAAATTCGTAACACCTATGACAAAAATCATTCACTCTTCATCCTACACACTCAAACCTATCCTTCTGCTCGATGGAGGGTGTAGCGTTATTTGTCGCTGCATCACCCAGATTGGAAAACTTCCACGTCCAACAGTACACGCTTTATGCATCACTGACGTCTACACTGCATGTTAGTTCAAGAAATGTGTGGCTGTCCTGCCATGGAAATATCTGTTATGAGCCTCGATTTTGAATGTTTCGTGTAAATTCATGTTCTTGTCAATGCACTGTACTCCGCATTGAAGGTGTCGTCCGAGGAATGACTGTTTTCACATATTATTTTCATTGCACTCCACGGTGACGTTAGGTGAATGTGCTGGGTCTTCTACTCTGGGTAGCAGTGTCAGATGACTATCTGAGTATGGTATTGTTAGTTGTTGACCTGGGATGGCCCAATTTTTTAAGATTTGGCAGGACAAATATGCTTGTAATATGGCATCCTATCAGAGTGCTTCTTTCAAACACCATTAGTTCCATTCTCGCAGCTATATCACCCTGCAAAGAGTCGCACCGACTTAAGAATATCATATTCTTCTAATTTATATCAGCTGCCAACCCATCACTCGCTAATGACACAATGATTCTTACCCAGGCTACTAGTATTCATTGATTCCTTTCCAAGCAGTGCATTTCTTTGATGACAAAAATGCATTCACTCCGATGATCATTTTACAGACCTTGTAGTTACAGCCTTTTAAATTCAAGATATTCCAACAACATATGCCTTAAACTCCAAACTGTTTTGTCCAGAGGAGGAAGAGAGTTAGCTAAAGTATCCGCTCTGAGGTAGTCTGGCAGAGATAAGAAATTCAACAGCCCTTAGTAGATTATCGGGTAGAGTACTTGCTGTGTAATGAACAGTCTATGGGTTCGAATTCTGATATGATTATGGATTTTTGTAAATATCTTTAATCATAAGATGAATTTCAACTCCCGATGTAAGACTTCATCTCCCTTACTGGAGGCCTGAAGTGGCTTGGATTGCTACGAGTTTGATCTACAATGCAGGTTTCTTGGCTTCTGTAAAAAATAAACAAAAATAAACTTATTTAGTTTTAGTACATCCAATGCGCTAACCTATTATAGGTTTATAACGTTCATGCTTTTTGCTGATGAGAGATTATTCAGAAAACGGAAGCGAAGTCAATGTGTCAATAGTGTGATGACTGGGAATGCGCTGACTTCGGGATCTTTCCTTTTGACAGGATAGACGAGATGAACAGGAAATATCAAAAAAGTTATGCAGATTAGATTACAGTGCACCATAAGGAAATACTCAAGACCAGAAAACGTGTTAGTGTGTGTGAGCAATTCAGAATTCGTTTGTTTGTTTTCTTTCTGGCAAAATACGAGAAAACGTGCGATTGAACGGTTCTTGGTATTATTGGAGGTAATTTTTCGTGTTTCATATGCGGGAGTTGTAGAAGATATGCTGACAGGATACGAGTCTTATCTAGGAGTTATGTTCCATTCTCTGCGTAAAGAAATCTGAAGGGTAGGAGATGGGAAGGGAGATGTTGTACACACTGGTCCTGACAAAGAACCAAAAGGTTCAACTGATGTTTAAATAAAATGACTTTTTACATTTCTCCTTTTAACATGAGATTTTTACACCAAACTCTAGCTGCAGCATCTGCCTATCTTCTAGAGTTTTGCGTATTACATGACCTGATAGACGCACTTGACCCCAATTTCCAATTCTACTGATGAAGTCGAAAGAGATTCGAAAGTGTGTTTTATAAGCAATGATATAATGCAAATCGTCCATCCGCTAACCAAAAGCTAACGTTTGGTGCTGTCCGAACCGCTTTAATTTTTCTTAATTAATTTTCCTTGCAGATATCTGCCTTCTTTCATAATTCAGATTGTTGCATTATGAATGTTTTACTCACTTACATAAACTTTTCTACCATCTGCTTTTGTTTTTCGACAAAAACATCTAGTTCATGTGTTTCGTAATAGAAATATATCAAGGCGACAAGGTGGATGTCCAAACATCTCTCCTCTGATATTTACCGAAATTATTTTTTTTTTTACAAATGACCTTCATGCCATCTGCTTCCTTGAAAAAGCAAGCGATAGCAACTTCTGCTCATCAGTATTTTCATCTCTCTCTCTCACTCTCTCTCTCTCTCACTCACTGTTGCAACTGAGAAGGATATAGCTGACCTCCTGGCATTCCTCTTCACCGATTCATGAGAGAGAGACTCCTGAGAGAAAGACCAAGGGGAAATCGCTTCTACCATATTATAAAGAGCACTCCGTTTGTTACCCTTGTACAAAGACTTAAATATTCACTACATATGAATAATAAAATTCATCCTACCATGAATGTTTTGTAAGCTACTTAATGCGTCCAATAATGCTTGATGTTGATGATGCAGTTCTGATGAAAGTCCAAATTACGTCTTATCTCAAAATGGTGAAACTAGAGGAAGGGAAAATAAAAGCGTACTCATAATCCACCGCATGTAGATTATATTTTTATGCAATGCAAACTTTTATATATGATTAATAAACCACCCTCCAAAATATAAAAATTTCATAAACCTCAGCACACTTTCATAGTCACCACCGAAGATAGTACTGTCCCAAGGGAATAAGTTAGTAAATTCTCTCTCATAAATGTTCGAAAGACACTGTGAGCACACAAAATATACAGAGAAATAAAACGATTCTTAGTGTTGGTGATAGATAGATGGATGGGTTGGATGGTAGTGGTGTCGTTGAGTGCACTTGGAGAATTCAGTTTTGGGTATCAGTGGTAATGGAGACGGCGAGATATGTGTAGCGGATCAAGCAGAGCCCTCCCACGATGAGCACTTGTAATCCTTCTAGGTGAGACATAATAACTGTTATTCTTTAAAGCTTTAAAAAATATTTTAAAGCTTTAAAGAATACTTACCATTGGACCAAAGGTAATCGGTCCAATGGTAAGTATGAGAAAACTGCTCCCGTATGATGCCAATCGGCATCATACGGGAGCAGTTTTCTCAATTAGATATTTGTTTTTGTTTCCTTTTCACAGAAAAGTATTCTGCCCACTTTTCTGTCAGAATAATACACGATATTAAAAGCCACAAAACGGTGGCCTATAAGACTTGTTTCTCCATGATACAAACCAGCTTTTAGTTGTTTTGGTTTTAAATCAATCCAACACTCTGTAGTCCAGGATGTGTGATGGCCGCTCTAATCCGGTTTTCCGAAAGTATGTATTCTGCACAATACCGTTGTTCTACAGCAATTAGGCAGAATTAATGGTATCTACATATTCTTCTTTATCCGTCAGTCGGATGTAGCATTTTTGTGCCAATTTGCCTGTTTTGCTGGAATAAATTTCTAAATTCTAAATGCTAAAACTCCTTGAAGAAAATCGCTCAAAGCTTCTTTTCTATGAGACTGGTTTATTCGTTTTGGAATGAAATTCTATAATAAGATTCCTAGGAAGCGTGTTCTACAGCAACTAGGCAGAATTGCCAACTGCACATCACATCGTTCTAATGTTGTGCCGTCCATTCACTACGAGTACTTTGCACGAAGTCAAATCCAGAATCTCTCAATTTTTTTATAGAAATGTTTGAGTTGTACCATCCGGAACATTCAGGATTAAGAATTCAATACGTATGTTTAGCGACAACTTCTGGATTTGTGGGGAGATATGACCTGATGCTTGAGAAAAATTCCTTGAAGTAGAAAATTCATACGAACAAACTGTTCGGTACTCCTCATTCATTTTTTGTGTGTCAGCAAACTAAAGTTTCTCGAGTTTCCTTTAATCATTACATTTCCCACTAATAATGATGTCAGTTACATGACCTCACATGCTTAAGGTAGTGTTGTAGACGTATAAGCGGATTGATGACATTTATAATAATGCCTTGTTTGAGTTTACTTATCGTGAATCTTGACATCTTCATGGTCATTCTTTTCGAAGTGTAGTATATATATCTCTTTATGCATTTTGTTTTATAATTGCGGATATGGCCTTGCGTAGCCTTGTGGATATGGAGTTTTGCTTCCATAACACTGAGCTGCTCGAAGAAAGATCATTACAGATTCGATTGTAGTCGCTGACGAGAGAATCGTTTCTAGGCTTTTCTTCGAATGGTTCCTGATTAAATAGATCTTTTGCAAGGAACATTTAGCTTTTTATATCATAGAAATGATGATTTTTATGACCTCATCTCCAAAAATCGACTGTAGAATTCACTATTACTGTGATCAGTGCGTTCTACCTATAAATAACTTTGTGTTTATGTTCTTTGTCTAATATGCTCTTCTGAGACGCAAGCTATTAATAGATGAGGTATTTAAGCTTCATGGAATGATTTCATGAAGGGTCAGTGTTTATGTGCCACCTTCGTATACTCAAACGGTTTCTGTCCATAACAACATTGTTGTTGACAGACACCGTTTTTTCAATGAAATAGAATAACATGGCAAATCTAAATTCACTTATCAGAATCTGGAAATATCAATTCACTCTCATGTGATCAAATAAGCACCGTTAAGAAAAAATCTTTACAAAGATTTTGTCGTAACGGTAATAGATTTCGTAACAGAAACGTTACGAAAAACATTTTACGAAGATTTTTTCGTAACATTTCTATATAGCACAAAACAAAATCAGTAGTTTAACATGTTTTATCCAAAGCATGATGTACCATGGATCCGCCATCGTTCAATTAGTAAGGATTATGCAGCAGAAATGACGTTGGTTCGAGTTCCATTTAGTTCGCGGGAAATCTTACAATAGAATTTCATCCAAAATGAATTAGCTAGTATCATAGTGAAGAAGGTTTGAGTGGTTTTCTTCAAGGAATTTCAACATTTCTTCCAGTATAACAGGCAAATTGACACGAGAATACTACATCCGACTGACAGATAAAGAAGGATATGCATATAACATTAAATGCCTTATCTGGTCATTATGTTTCGATAAACTAAGTCAATGCTAAGTTCAATGTCACTGACAGGAGAGTGACCTTTACACGCTGTTAGAAGAGGAAATAACGGTGAGCTCTAATATTATTAAATTTCTAACCAACCCTCATAATAGCGTCCATTGATCTCAGATATCACTTAACTCCTAATCGTATAATTTCAAGCACCCTTTCCTAACGACACAAGAAAAACATTTGCTTAATCAGATTTAAAAATACGTGAATTCAACTCATCTACCTCTGTGTAGACAGCACTTAACTTCAGACTGTTTTGCATCCAGAGTTCTCTGATTATTACTACCCCGAAAGTTAAAGTGAATAAAAACATTTGGAAATTGCCACTCAATTACAAATTACCAGCTATTTTTCGTCCAGTTGTAATTTTAATAATGTTGTCTAGTAAAAAGAAATTTAATTATTAGTGTAAAATACTGAGCATGATATTCACTATTATTTTCTAAATAGATTGCCACCTTAAATGGACAAAACATATGGAATACCTGCATACTAAACTCCGCATCACTGCAACAAAACTCTTCCAAGTAAAATACATGATTCCAT
Organism: Typopeltis vanoorti; assembly: GCF_054136105.1. Taxonomy (NCBI): domain Eukaryota; kingdom Metazoa; phylum Arthropoda; class Arachnida; order Uropygi; family Thelyphonidae; genus Typopeltis; species Typopeltis vanoorti. The sequence continues at coordinate 155,609,183 of NC_143553.1, read as the reverse complement.
TTAACATAAGGGAATCTCCTATATCACGGAATTTGTGAATCAGATACGGTATAACGATCTAATCTACACAAATACATCAACCAGCCACCGAGCAAAATTAGAAACATTATATAGGAAAATCGCGTCAAAAGTGATTCGGAGACCTTATATACAACAGCCAATATCCGAACCGCTTATGGTGATAAACACAATCCTGAGCAATAAAAATCTGAACACTACATGATGTTACTAAGGAATTACCCGTCAACTACTCATACGGTTCTTTTATGAGATCACATCTGATAACCACGGTACTCAACTACCAAAAAAAAAAATCTTCCTATTTAAAACACATAGACAACTACAGAACATTAAAACACGAATGCAGGAGGCTATACCAACACAGATAATAAAGTATTAACACTCATATACACATAATAAATCACCAGCATCCAACGCCTACATTCCATCCATAAACAGTACCAAACAACATAGTGAAGGCTAATTCCACTCTCTTCATAAAAGCTAACCATAGACGTAGGTGGGACAGCCCGTCTCAGTCAACTAATTTTCATAATCATAGACTGAAAATTGTTGTAATACGGTATAAAATAATAAATGATGATACCGATATGAAAAAATATATATCATCATCATCATCATCATCATCAAATTCCTGACATGTACCCTCAAGGGGTGTACAGGCCACTTTTCTTTATATTTAAAGAAAAAATATTAAAAGAATGTCTTATATATATATATATATATATATACTATAAATATGTAAAAACAAAATCTGTAATAATCATCATTGTTAATATTATAATAACAATTATTATTAATTGTTTATTTACAAATTTATTTATTTAAACGTACACAATATTTTAAAAATATTGTGTACTTGTATCTGTTGGGCACAATTGTGTTCATTTATTATTTATATATTTTATAAATAATATGTAAAACTAATAAAATTTGATTGAAAACTTATTATTACTATTAGCAAGGAAAGTAAAAACAGAAAACAATTAGCAGTTTATATGGATTAGAGACAGCAAAATATTCCTTAGAAAGCCACAAGACGCAAAACCAATCGAAATAAAATCCGTAGAGGACCTCAACAGGCTGCCACATTAAAAGGAATATTGACAACTCGTAAAGAAGGAACAGCACACCAACCAACATGAATGCAGACCATCAAGCAGACGTAATCACCCAGGAATATGATAGTTGCCACATTCTGAAATCAATAACAGAATGGAAACAATTGACAATCCTCAAAAAAGGACTATCTATTCTCCCACTTCAATATTAGAAGCATTCAAAAATACTGGCTGACTCTGCAAGCTTATCTGAAGGAAGATATAGACGAAATAGACATTTTAATACTGAAGTATCTACGACAAACGAAGAGGCATCCACCTACCAAATGCCACTCTTCCAACAACACAAACACTGCAGACAAACAAAACGAGGCGGTGGTATAATAATATTTACCAAACATAAACTAGAACCAACAGAAATAAACTATAAATTAGAATACGTAGAAAACATATGCATCGAAATTAAAAACATCAAAGAAGAAAACTCCTTGATATTAAACGCAATGTACAGACCACCCAACTTAAGCACCATAAAATTCCTAGAAGAACTAAACAAATGGCTTTCAGCCACGGAAGTAGGCGCCTCGGAATACTTGATAATAATAGGAGACATTAATATAAATATAAGGAACCTAAATAACAACACAGAACAATACCTAGACCTATTATCGGCATATAACATAACCCCATCCATACAGTCGTATACACGAGAAGAGATAGTCGGAAACACAACAACCTCATCCTGCATTGATTATATAAATATAAGGGCCCCTCCAAACAGCCACACAACAGCCGTCATAACATGCAAACTGCAGACCATTATTTCACAGCATTACAGTTACACATTGAACCAGAACCCATAAAAATCACCGAGACTACAAAATAGTATTATAGCATTCTAAACGAAATAATAGTAAACGATGAAATCAGAAAAGCAGAGTGGATGCAGATAGCATCTTTAGACTCTGCTGAAGCTGTATATAATAATCTAAATTTATTCATGCTAGATTTTAAGTTTTTCTTTATTCACGTTTTCATATAGAAGAGTATTTATGTTTGTTTCTTTTCATTATTTGTTTCTGAAAAAAAGAGTGTTCTCTTTAGCTGTGGTTATTGTACTGGCTGATAATAGAGGTTTTTAAAATTCCAAACTTATATGAGTACTACTTTCTATGGTTTAGTTAGTGTGATTTGGCCTACATAGGAGAAGCCAGGTGAGAAAGGAGAAAGAGTTGTAGAGGTCGAGCATAAAAAAGGAATCGATCTCGTCTGGCCAAATGTCCCAATTAACTGCACGGTTGGTCATGCAGTTAATTGGGATTGTTTAATCTTGATATATTCAGGAGACAAATTTTACTCCAGACTTCTACAGAAATTAGTTGCGGTTAGCTTTTCAGGCAGTTCACTGAATAAAAACCAACGACTTATATTAAAGCAACATATGGAAATCGGTTTTTAAATCCTTTGACATCATTTACTTCAGCTTCGGTAACCATCCTCCCCTCCCCCCCTCTGCTCTACATCGATAATTGCAGACTGCTAATGCATGCCAACGTTTGTGACTTATTTGTTAGTATGAATAGATGCATTTTCTTGTCAAAGGTTTTCAGCATTTGGACCTTATTTTCAATTTATACATTTTTAATGATCACCAAGCTTGATATAAGTGCCCAAAACTAGTAGATGAATGTTTCAAATTTACATGATTACTTAAATTTCATCTTATATAGCTTCATGAACAGTCAGACCAGTTTGTTTATCATCATTATCATCATCATCATCATCACCATAACGCAAATTATGGATATAGACCATATTGGTCTGTTACAGTATACTCCATCTAATATCCTTTTTCGAGGTCTATCTGGCCCTCTTTTTCCAATTAACTGTTTAGCATGTCCGGTGATGGACATTCGGTTTACATGTTATATCTATTTTTTTTATCTAATTGTTTAGTTTTTATTCTGCTGATTTTATTTTCAGTTCTTTTAAAATGTATTCAATAGCTTATTGGAAGTGGTGTTTTGCACTCCTCAGCGTAAAGTCTTACTTAACTTACTTAAGTCTGTCTTCAGGTGTTTAAACACCTGAAGATAGACTTAATTTCAAGTCTAGTCGTCGACTAGAGGAACTCTTTTAAGCCTTTTTTCGACCGTTTCCCGAGTTAGTCGACCTCTGTCACGGGCAAGCGGTTTTTTTTTCTCAGAAATCTTGTTTTCGTCCCGTAAACTTCAGAAAATCGACCTTAGTAGCCCTCACTATTTTTTCAGACATAAAATATATTGTGTTAGGGTTAGGAACCACGAGATGGTGGCACTTGTTGAGCTGCCCCTTCGCTGCGGGCTGCTTAAATTAGTGTTATCCTTGGGACAGCTGTCTCTGATTGGCTACCTGTGGAGATTGAACTGCATACTCCAAAAGTTACATAGGGGTAAAATGGCCTCGTCCTCTCCCTATACGGAAATAAAAGTGTTTTTTTTTTATATACATATATTTAATGTCTTCATTCCTTTTTTGGTCTAATAATGTCCATTCTGCATTTTTTCTAATGAATCTGATTTCACTTGTTTTTATTCTTTGTTTATTGCCAAATTTTTTCTCTACCATATAATAATGTGGGCACTGCTAAAGTATTGTATATTTTCAACCTTTCTTTTGTACAATATTAGGATTGAGCTATCTATTTATCAAGACTGAAATTTGTAAAAAAAAAAAAAAAATTGAAGTTTTTAATTTTATATCTTTTCTTTTTCTATTTCTTATCCAACAAATTTGAAATTATTCCTCTCTTCAGTTATTTTATTATTAATGACTATTTTTCGAATTGGAGTTTGCCCACAAAATGCCATTGTTTAGATTTATCTATGGATATTTTGATTCCAAACTATTCTACTATAACGTTTAAATTATATATTGCTCTTTGTAAATTGATTTCCTTATCTGATGTTATTACCTGATCATCTACAAATAACAATGTATTTATTTTGCCATTCCAGAAAGTTTATATACCTGGATTGTTTAAGGTGGAAGTTCCACTGTATTACTATTTCATTAATATAAATGTTGAAAAGTGTTGGAGACAGAAGGCATCCCTGTCTTACTTCTCAGTTTATAGATTGTTTTCCAGACATTTTTTCATTTATTTTTATTACTCCAGCGCCAGATAGTGGCGCTGTTGTAGTATCGATGGAATAAAGGTATTAGAAAAAATAAAAACAATTTTGAAATTATAAATTCCTTTTTTCATTGTTAGGCCAAGAACTTTTCAGACCACTGTCGTATATCATTTTCTAGATATGATACAAATTTTTCCCAGCTTTCTCTGTGTCTCTTTCTGTTCCTCTTTTAACTATTGATTTTTTATATATTCATTTCATATTCTTTTTCTTTTCTTTTTCCCCCCCTACTTAATCATCTTTTAAATTCCAAACATGTATTTTCAATTACTGTTTTAATCCATTGTTTCATATATGTATTTTTCGTGATATTTTTGTGTGTTCCTAGACTATAATATGCTGCAATTTTAACCATTTCTTTTATATTATTGAATTTTTTCTCGATTCTTAATTTTGTTGTTTGTTTATGACTAGTAAATAGTCTTATGCGAGCTGTTAGCACATTAGGATTGGTGAATTTATTGCTTAGTGTTGTCAGTTATATGCAGCGATGAGCGTTGTTGGAGTTTTCCTGTTATGATTAAGTTTTCTTTTTGAAGAACGATTGATTATAATTAGATTCAGATCAAATGGATGGATTTGCATATATGCGAACTCTTCCTGAGGTCGCATATATGCGAAAATGTGTGTTTCGTCCTATATCTATTAGTTTCCTGTGCCATCCACATGCTTACCATGATTCGGTAGACCACTTGATAGAGATTTTCGGAATTCCCTTTTAGTTAGTCACATTTAATTCCAATATGCACTACTAGTTCTCTATGGGAAAAATAGGGCGAGGAATCAATTTTATCTCCCTCACAATCCATTAATTCTAAAAATGGAAAATATGGAAAAACGTCTCTCTACAAAATCGAATATTAGCTAAGTGATCCTCATTTCACAGCTGGGGAATAGTTTATTAATTGTGTAATGGCATTTTTAGCATTTAAACCCTTATGATTCAAAAAGATATCATTACTGTTGCTGTCAATCCATCCTCTTTCCTAACGCTTCATAATGCAGAAGGTCTGATACAAAAAGAAACCTATGAATAACAGTCAGCTGGAGATCCGAGTGACTGCTAGAATATAATAGAGTCAGATATATTTTCTCTGCTCGATACTGTTTTTTATTATTTAACTAATAAGCTTAATTTCATGCCCTAACTTTACATCGGCAGTTGCCGTGCTGTCATATTCTAGCTTTAGTCACAAGTTTCTTTTTATTCAAAGCCAGAACTACGTGAGCGATCTCTTCGGTTGACTTGATTGATTTTCGAAATCGACCATCGTTGAGTAGATGGATTTATTTTTTAATTAGGCATTTTTGTGGCAAAATTCGATAGGTTTTCCAAAGTACATAAGCTAGAAATGTCGTTATTAAATATACGGAATGCTATTACAAAACGCAAATTTGGGTTTCGATTTTGTCATGTTTTTCTTTATTTCGAATCACTTTTGTATTTGTGATACTTACGAAGTGTTACAAATTTCACTGAGGTAACGGCGCTTTTGGCTCTACCGCTCGTGCGGATTGGAAATGAGAAGATATTCTGTGTGGAAATTATTTCTGAATAAAAACCAACACTGGAAGAAGTTATGAAACCTTAAAACTGAGATTACATTGCAAGTTAAGTCACTTTGTGGCGAGGTTTTAATGTGGCCGTTCAATTTCCTCCTTATCAAAAAGTAATTAAATTCATCCCCACCTTAATAGTCTCCAGCTACTCGGACTGGTTTCTTATCAAGGTCAGCTGTGGGTGAGGTCACGATCTAGGAGGATGCATGAGAGTCACGTCACGACTTCCTCTCCAAGGTAATCTTAATCGTAGGTTTTAATATCTCAAAAAAAGGAATTAAATTCACTCCCTCTTAGGCCAAGTTATGATTTTGTCCAAGTCAATTTGATGAGTGTGGTAGTGCCCCCAAGGACATATCCACTATCAATGTTATCACTTCTTCATTCTTATCTTCATCAATATAAATACTAAGAGTAGCAGAACTCCTTACCTTAATTTCGGTTCTATTTGCCTCAATCATAAGCTTTTCTAGCTGATGTTAGCTCAAGCTTAATTTTATAGCCTTTAATGAATGAAATTGTAAGTGATTGCGGTATGCATTTATCATACTAATTAGGTGATATTTTTCCGTCTTTCTCTCTCTCACTTTTTAAGAAAGCTTTTTCTTATTAGTATATAAGTGTGAGGACTTGAATAATCAACAGATCGAAGTGTATCAGGATACCTGATACACTTCGATCTGTTGATACCTGCTGATTCAAAAATCAAAGTTTATAGAAGGATATTTGATTTTATTATATTACATATTCTTTTAATAAATGCGTCTCACTTATTATTACTGGTATTTAAAGTTTGTAAGCGATTATTCTGAAAGTTTCGACGATTTGTCTGGTGCAAACCCTGTCAAATGAGAAAGAAAGGTGAGTAGTATGGGAGGCGGTTTGAACAAGATCAAGATCAAGATAACATAAGGAATCGTGACGTGATTGGTTGATGAAGTCATTATGTGTGACGTCATGGGTCTGGAATGTTTGGAATTTCCATGTGGGCATATGTGTCACTGGCTTCAGTTCTTGTGTTTTGGTTCGCGTATGGAATTATGGGTGATTTTTTTGTTCTCGTATGGAATTATGGGTGATGGTTGAGATAAGGATTCGTGCTGTGATTGGTGGGACACTTTGAACAAAATGCTTCTGGTGTGCGTGGCTTCATGGGTTTGGAATGTTTGGAATTTCCCTGTGGACATATGTGTCACTGGCTTCAGTTCTTGTGTTTTGGTTAGCGTATGGCATTATGGGTGATGATAGATAAGGATTCGTGTTGTGGGTGTGTGTTGTTTTCAGATGTAGATAAGTGACGTCATTTGTTATTTGTAAATAAGTGACGTTGTTGTTTTGAATGGAAAGGATGATATTAGTGGATAAGAAATCGTGTCGTGATTGGTGGGACACTTTAAACAAGATCAAGATCAAGATAAGATAAGGAATCGTGACGCGAATGTTTGTTGTTATTGAGTTTGGAATTTCGCTGGGGCCCTTGTCTGTCAGAAATTGGTTCGTTTATTGCCTTGTGGGTGATATTTAGAGATAAGAATCATGACGTTATGTGTTTGGAAATTCACAGTTTCGAGGTTTTCTGAATAATTTAATTATATGCTATGTCACTCAAACATACAGTTTTTTGTTTTTTTTTCCCATATCTTATCTGTATTTTCTTCTATATTCATATTCTAATCAAGTTCATATTTCATTCATAATTCATCCGGATATTTTGATTTGTCTAAAAGTAAGATCTTAAATTCAATAAATAAATAAATAAATAAATAAACAAATCGTGTGTGTTTTCACGGTTATTTCAAAAGTGTTCTTACTTAAACATACATACATAACACATCAAAGACACTGTTTGTTCTTTTAAGTTTACATATTTATTTGACAGATATTATTTACATTGTAATATGCAAGAAATAGGAATTGAATTTACACATGTCACCAATGCAAATGGTGTTTTTCTTGGCATAACATTTCTTTGAAAAAAAAAAAAAAAAAACTTACATTTCTTTCCAGAATGGGAACATCTTGCTACTATCTAGGTTTTCTGAATATTCCAAATTGTTGATTAACATATATTCACAGAACACAAACACAAGTCTGAAAAGACTTTTCATTATAGGTTACTGTGGCTAACATATATTCACACCACAAAACACACAAAACATAGCAGTTGAAAGATATTTCTGTAAATAACCAGAAAAGCTAGTGGAGTACTTAATTTACTTTAGTATCCATTTGGTTCTCTGTATTAATTCTTTCCCATGGGTGCCCTTGGTGGGAAAGTCTAGGCGCTGTTTTGTTTAGGGTATGTGTTATTTCCGGTTTTCGAATTCCGATTGCTGTTAGAGTATGGAATTCAGACAAGTGAAATTATTATTAATTTTTTTTTCAAATTTGATTGGTTATTTTCTGTATTTTACTTTTAAAAGTCATATTCTAACAGAATAACTGAGTAGAATTAATAAATATATAAAGTATATGTGAATTTATTTTCCAACACTGAATATTTCTCATTAAGTCTTTTCTTATCTGGTGGCCTTTTGTTGTACGTAGGTGAGAAATCATGTGTTTTGTTTCGAACTCTTGGTTTCCGTTGGGAAATTACCAATATAACTATTAATTTTACCTTCGATTCCTTGTGCTCTTAACCTATTTCTGTAAGTATAATTTATTTGCGAATTATTTTCCCACACTGTTAATTTTCATTAATCTTGTTTGTAGATAACTGAGTGACTCATTTCCGATCAGTTGATCATCGTTCTTTTCTTAGCGGTTACTTCAAAGGTAAAATTTTCTCAGGAATGTGTATTAGTCAACTTTCTGATGGATAGCAAAGGTTCGTAATTTGACCTTGTGTGATCAATGAGAACTAAGTTATTCATTGTCACATGATGTGATTTTTGGTTTTCCATTGGTTCTAATTTTTTTTATAAATAGACTAAAGGGTCACTCTTTGGTTCCAATTTGAGTTTCTAGTAGTTACTTTCTCGTAGTATTTGTAACAGTTGTATGCATTCAGAAGATTATTATAGTTTCAAAATGAGTTTTCCTGGAGAAAAGATAAGTTAATTTTGTTATTTTATAGCAATGCCATGTGAAGTTTAGTGACTATATTAGCGATTTTTGTCTATAATGTTATAAGGTGGTTTGTGCAATGGAAAACGAATAATCATGTTCATGATATTCAATCTGTTTTGTGTTAAGTGAAATCCCATAAGTCATATATATATATATATATATATACAGGGTGTTCGGGATAAATTTGACAGTTTTGTAGGGAAAAAGAAAATCTTCTTTGTATCTATTAAATTTAATGAATTGACAAAAAAACATTACAGGCAGAGTTAATTACAATACTATCAACAAGATTTACTCAAAATAACTACCATTAGCATCGATCACAGCTTCAATTCTGCTTCGGAACCTCAAACAAGCTGATGCTACAGTCTCCCTGGGAAGGGCGGCAAAAACTGTTTTAATTTTATCCATTAACTGGGCTTTTGTATTACTGGAAGTGCGATTGGTGTCTTTTTCAACTGTGCCCCATACAAAATAATCCATGGGATTAAGGTCTGGGGAGTTTGGAGGCCAAACATTTGGACTGGTGAAGTCGTAGAAATTTTCAGACAACCATTTTTGACTTTTTCCAGAGGTGTGGCAAGGGGCCGAATCCTGCTGCCATACATACGGCCTACCATTGCCTACCCTTGTTATCCAGGGCTTGACTACAGTTAGCAACTCCACGAACAAAGCCCGAATTCCAATGCCAGGGTTCTTCAACACCTGTTCCTGCACATTTGCGAGGAATTCTGCTGTACGAACGCAATCAGATCGTCTGCTAGGGATCTTTCTTCTTGCTACATCCTCGTAGTCACCATTGCAAGTCTCTAGTTCATGCCTGATTGTTTTTACTGTATTCAGGGAGCATTGGGCAGCAGTCGTAATATCCTTATTTTGATGGCGGGCACGAATCATCATGATACAAGTTATTCTCTTCCATGATTCAGGTGGGTTCCAGCTATCCATCCTTTCTGACATCTTGTATGTGAATGAAGAAGGGTCCAAACTTTTAAATGAAGAGAAGTGTGTGTTAATACATGTAACTTACGGAAAAATATAATTAATTATAAATATGTCAAATTTATCCCGAACACCCTGTATATATATATTTTTTTTTTATTGGGAAAAGATATTGAGTGTGGTTGTTTAGTAATATTGTGTTAGTGAAACCATCGCATAGTGTCGAAATTGGTAATAAATTATGATGAGTAACATTTAATTTATTTTTTTTTGGTTATTAGGATTTTTTGGGGGAAAATTTTTGAGGGGTGATGTTTAGTAAAAGTGTGTTAGTGAAACTCTTATGTAGTATTGAAATTGCTAAAATCACCTTGAGTTTTTATTTCTAAACGATATTTCTGAAATCTAGAAAGTAATTTTTATTTATTTTATTTTTTTTAATAGCGATCATCTGTTATTCGGTTTATTGATGGTAATGGGTATATATCCAATCATCAACCCACCATTGCAATATCAAATTGCAAATGCATAGATGTCAAAATGTGTGCACCTGCTGCCACACAAACGCCAATCATAGTGTGCAGAACCTTCTTTTGTGTAAGTTATGCAATAGGTTTTTCTACGGCAACGAATGTCTGAATTTGCACATACAAAATAATATTTGTTCAAAATTCCATCGTTGCAGACAGTGTTTGGCTACTTTCTCTACAGATAAAAGTCACGTCTGTCCACCTGAAAATTTCTGCACTCACTGCAAATCAGTTCACCCAAAACAGAAATGCTTTGTGCAAAAATCTGAGGTCTCAAATAAACAAGTTTCTATGGTTTATTTTGACACAGAAACTATAGCTAAAAATCATCATCATGTACCAGTATTATGTATAGCTGATTTTGGTAGTCACGAACGCGAGTTCTGGGGTGAAAACTGTGTGGGTCAATTCCTAGACGAGCTGTTTTCTGTCAAGAATATCATGAAACGGGGACAAGATGACAGGATCCTTCGGACTGTCAAACCAAAATACGAAAATGTCCGTGTAATTGCACACAATTTTCGTGGTTTTGACGGGTATTTTATTTTGGAATATCTTTTTTCAAAAAATTTCCAACCCTGTGTAGTGTTTGACGGATCGAAGATACTTGCTATCTATTATGACCCATTAAACATCATATATCTTGACATTTTTCCTACATTAGTGTCGCTCTTAGGAAACTGCCTGCAATGTTTGATCTCCCAGAAGTTCGTAAGGGTTTCTTTCCTCATAAGTTTCACACATCCGATTCTCTGGATTATCATGGAGTCATCCCCAAAAAATCATATTTCCAGCCAGAATTTATGAATAAAGAAACTCGAACAGATTTCGAGACTTGGTACGAAAATCGGCTAGACACTGAATACTGTCCGAAAGCGGAACTTTTAGCTTATACGAAAGATGACGTGCATGTTTTGCGTGATAGTTGCAACACTTTTCGCACTCTCTTCATACAGCTCACCCAGATTGATCCCTTTCTCCATGACATTACAATTGCAGGAGTATGTTTGAGAGTATTTCTCCAAAACTTTTTGAAACCTAATACAATGGCCATACTTCCTGCTCGGGGTTACATAGGGGCAAACGTACAAAGTCGAAAGGCTTTGGCTTGGCTCAAATGGCAAGAACAACAGAACAACATAACCATACAACATGCACGTTCTGTGGGGGGGGAAGTCCGCATCTGACCTTATTTTGTCGATGGGAAATGTGGAAGCATTTTATATGATTTCTACGGTTGCTTCTTCCATGGTTGTCAGTTTTGTTACAAGCCAAATACATTCCAACCATACAGAAACACAAACATGATAACCCTTTTTGAGCAAACAAAGGATCGCGAAAACTATTTTCGTAGCCAAGGATTCGATGTTATCTCAATTTGGGAATGTCAGTTTAATGCAGAAATTTCTGAAAACACAGCCTTGAAAACCTTTATTGCTGCTCTTAATATTCCAGATCCCATATTACCTCGTAGTGCTCTGCATGGTGGCAGAACCGACTGCTACAAAATGTATCACAAAATTCAGTCAGAAGGGGAAGTTATTCGCTATTTGGACTTCAATAGCCTTTATCCATGGGTTATGAAATACCAGGTATTTCATATGGGGCATCCCGAAGTTATTATCGATAATTTCGACTATTCTCCTGGGGTATACTTTGGTATTTGCCATGCAAAAGTGGAAGCACCTACTGATCTCTTTTTACCGGTTTTGTCCATCGCAGTTAACGAAAAATTAATCTTCCCCCTGTGTGGAAAGTGTGCTTCCGAAATGGCCCCATTATGCTCTCATACGGACCGATCATTTACAGGTTATTGGTGCAGTCCAGAGTTAGATTTAGCACATTCTCGCGGTTATAAAGTTATTGAATTTTACGAGGTGTGGCATTTTTCTCAAAAATTTGAAGGGGAAGAAAACTTCTTTGCTCACTATATTGATACCTTTCCGAAGCTGAAACAGGAAGCATCTGGATGGCCTGAAGGTCAAAACCGACAGGCTTATCTGGACGAGTTTTTGCTAAGGGAAGGTGTTATGTTAAATAGTGAGCACATTAGTAAAAACCCTGGTAAACGTTCACTTGCTAAGCTTTGTTTGAATTCTCTATGGGGAAGGCTTGGCATGAGAATGTTAAGAACTCAGACCCAGGTGATTTCCTCTTATGAAGACCTCGTAGAACTTTTTTTCGATAACAGTAAAGTTATCCAAGATGCCAGGTTAGTTTCAGAAGAGCAGATGATTGTTGCCTACTCGCCTGTTGAAGGCACTGAGCCTGAAAATAGGAAAGGGAATGCTGTCATCTCCTCATTTGTAGCTGCCTATGGTAGGATAAAGTTATACGAGGTCATGGAACCTTTCCAAAGACGGCTTTTATACACAGATACTGATTCTGTGATTTTCATTGAAAAACCGGGCGATTACTCACCGTCCATTGGTCACTACCTTGGGGAGCTAGGTGACGAACTCGACGGTGACTTTATTGTTGAGTTTGTTACCACAGGCCCCAAATCTTATTCCTACAGAACACGGAGGGGTAAGATTGTGACCAAATGCAAAGGCATTACTTTAAATTCTCGCACGGCCACTGAGATTAATCTGGAATCTATGATTGCAGCAGTAAGGGGTGAGCCACAAAATATCTAAATTCCTGTATCATTTTCTGTCCACAGAGACAAATGGAGTTGTCAACTCAAAACGACCTCAGTAACAAAAAGATTTGGATACACTTTTGCGAAGCGCATAGTGTCAACAGACACATGCACTTTTCCCTATGGGTATTTTAAAGGATAATTCCTAACAATCATATACCCCATAAGCAAAAGATGCCATCTATGGGACAGAAACTAAACAACATTCTACCTGGTAGTTAAAAATCAATGGTTGTTTCCCAACACGATGATTTGCAGTGTCGCCCTTCTCTTGTACAATTTTTTACATCAATGTTATTGTTACTATTATTCCACAATAGCTTTTTTTTTCCTTAGAATTAAAAAAGAAAGTCGTCTTGGCATGATTACATGGTGACTGTGATAAAAAAAATTGTTGACAAGGATATTTTTTTGATATTAAAACAAGTATCTATTTGTTTTTACATGATCTCTGATTATATAAAAACAATCCCAGTCTTATGTTATCATTTTCAATATGTTCATACATCCATTTACATGTATAATTTCGGGAGCTACTCAGTCAGGAAAAACAACATTCGTGTTGTCTCTCATAGAACATTGTAATCAACTAATCAAACCACCACCGGAACGAATCGTTTACTGTTACAGTGAAAATCAAGATAAATTTAAAAAATTTACCAATATAGGATTCGTGAATGGTTTGAAGTTACCTGAATTTGATTCTAATGTGAGAAATTTACACATAATCAATGATTTGGTTCACCAGGCTAAGGACAGTACGGAAATAGCTGATGTATTCATAAAAGGTTCACATCACCATAACCTTAGTGTCATTCTACTGACACAAAATTTATTCTGTAAAGGTACACATTTTCGTACAATTTCTCTCAATAGTCATTATGTTATTGTTTTTAAAAATCCCCGAGACTCTTTGCAGTTTTTTCATTTAGCTTCCCAAGTATTTCCAGGACAAACGAACGTGTTAGTTCAGATTTATAAAGATGCAACACGGGAACCCCACTCATATTTAGTTTTAGACTTTAGACAGGAAACACCTGATATTTTACGCTTGAGGTCACGGATTTTGCCAGGAGAAGAACCCAATACAGTATTTATCCCTGAATGGCTGATAGACTCAAACGCTATGAATATCTCATCAAGTGCTTATCTCATTCCTCTCCCAAACAAGCAAATGATGCTTTAAAACATTGCACCTCCAGCCAAATCACCACACTCTGTGAAATTTCCAAAAATGTATTATGTGGAAATATTCCACTAAAAAACAAGCAAAAGTCACGCCTACGAAGGAAAAAAAAAATTATAAGAGCACTAAGTAACAAATCGCTTCCCTTCATAACCAGAAGAAAATTGGTTTTACAGCACGGAGGAGCACTGTTCCCATTATTAGTCAGTATCATTGTTCCTTTATTGACTTCACTTATTAGAAAATGAATATGTTTAAAAAATTTACACTTCTCCAATCACCAGAGGAGCGTGAATTGTATACACTTGATGACGAAATGAGTGCTATTTTAAAAATAAGAAATAAACATGCAGATGAAAAAGTAAAAGCATGTTTAAATGTCTGCAAAAGTATTTAGGGTTGAAAAACCAATTGGCTCTCACAGAAGGAGAGCAACAGGAACATAGAATACCACGTCCAGAACCTTTACTGAACAAATCAAATACCCAGAACCATTCCCATCAACCATCAACGTCAGCCAGTCCCAGTGAAGAAAATGCTTCCACTCCAATCCCTCCCTGCTCGAAGAAGGAGTACCAAATTCATCTCTCTATCTCCCCGAACGCTGCATGGGAATAAGAAACTGGTTTGGGAAAAATGATAAGTGAAAAAAACAATTATTATTATTTTTTTATTTTCTGTAAATGATCTGTAACAGCATTAGTTACTACAATATCATTTAACCACAAATCCTTAGAATAACATTTGCTAATAATATTTTGCATAGAAAGACCACGACATCTCAATATTAAAAAATACACACAATGCAAACCACAAGCGACAGATTCCTTAGCTTGTACAGCTACAGAATTAAAATGCCATTTATTAGTATTAATATTCAGAAAGTTAACAATATCGTTTTCGGGTGGACGACCGAAGCTATCGAAAAAATCACCGTGTTTGTCTTTAATATAGATAGCTTGCCAATGTTGTCCTGGCAACCAGGTCGGATCTGTGTTCACTACGAACATCGACTGTTGTTTTCTGATCGGATATTGTGGCAATTCATCACGAGCACAAACTCCTAAACCCACTTTTCTCGTACTGGGTTCTAATAATAGTATGCTTACTAATTGTTCAGTGTTCATAGTCCAGTAACACAGAACGATCCTTTGTTACGGATAACGTAAACTCAAATTCTGCATAAAGAACCACAGTGATGTTTTCAGGAAGAGGTTGAGCAAATTTAACTTGAGTAGTATGGGATGCTCTTCTGACAAGATCAAGATCAAGATAAGATAAGGAATCGTGACGTGATTGGTTGATGACGTCTTTGTGTGCATGGCTTCATGGGTCTGGAATGTTTGGAATTTCCGTGTGGGCAACTGTGTCACTGGCTTCAGCTCTTGTATTTTGGTTCGCGTATGGGATTATGGGTGATCGTAGAGATAAGGATTCGTGTTGTGATTGGTGGTGCCATTCTGACAAGATGAAGATCAAGATAAGATAAGGAATGGTGACGTGAGTGTGTGTTGTTTTCAGATGTAGATAAGTGACGTCATTTGTTATTTGTAAATAAATGTCGTCATTTGTTATTTGTAAATAAGTGACGTTGTTGTTTTGAATGGAAAGGATGATATTAGTGGATAAGAAATCGTGTCGTGATTGGTGCTCACTTCTGACAAGATCAAGATCAAGATAAGATAAGGAATCGTGACGCGAATGTTTGTTATGAGGTGTAGATAAGTGACGTCATTTGTTAGTTGTAAATAAGTGACGTTATTGTTTTGAATGGAAAGGGAAATATATTAGTGTATAAGAAATCGTGTTGTCATTGGTGGACACTTCTGACAAGATCAAGATAAGATAAGAATTGTGACGTTATGTCTTTGTGTGGTATTTTGGTTTGGCTATGGAATTGTGGGCTATGTTTTGAGATAAGATATCTTTGAATTTTCCCAGGGTGACACATATCCGTCATTGTCGTCTGTGGAAATTCTTAGAGTATGTCGTGATGGCGGGTGTGATTAGATTTTTCAGAATAATTAATTATATACTGGTGTCACTCAAACATACGGTTTTTTTTTTATTTTATTTTATATAGATGGTTGTACTAATTTTCCAATACATTTGGGGTATTTGTTTCCTGTTAAAGGGTGGGAACTCTTAGAGTAAGTCGTGATGGCGGCAGTCTTTCGAGCTTTTCGGAATAATTAATTATATACTTAAAAAACCTGTTCTTAAACACACATACACACACATATACATATTAGATATAAAAAATCGCTAATGTATCCATGTTGATACTCTGATATATACCCTATGATTATTCTTATGGAAAAAAAAAACTATTCAGTATTAGAATTACGCTTACCAAACAACATGCGATCAGTTATGTTTAAGTTAAAAAAGTACTTACAGCTTTCCAGATGACTCTTCGAAATTCGAATAATCCAAAATAGTTCAATTTTATATCCACAACACAACACAAACACAAAACCACAAAGAATGAAATTTCTGTAAATACTGTAACCTGAACTAGTTACTTCGTCCTTTAGATTACGGAGTGTAGATGGTGAGGTTTCGTCATTGCAAGATCCCCAGCGAGCGCTTTTCTTCAAAGGGGATGACATGAATCACATCCGTAAAGTGGGGTATTGTTCAAAATGCACCATTTCCTCAAGTTTGGATATTTCTCAAATACTTACATATGATTAAGGGATTAGTATCCACATGTTTGAATGAAAATTATTCATTCTACGTTACCGTCGGCATTCATTGGTGTAGTAAATTAATGTTTACATTTAATGTTAATTTAGATTGCTGTTAGAGTATGGAATTCAGACAAGTGAAATTATTATTGTTTTTTTTCGAATTGATTGGTTATTTTCTGTATTTTACTTTTAAAAGTCATATTCTAACAGAATAACTGAGTAGAATTAATAAATATATAAAGTACATGTGAATTTATTTTCCAATACTGAATATTTCTCATTAAGTTTTTCTTAAAGTTCCCCAAGCTTAGTGGAAAAGTCTATGCGCCGTTTTGTTTAGGGTAAGTGTTATTTCCGCTTTCGAATTCCGATTGCTGTTAGAGTATGGAATTCAGACAAGTGAAATTTTTATTTATTTTTTTTTTTCAAATTGATTGGTTATTTTCTGTATTTTACTTTTACAGGTCATATTCTAACAGAATAACTGAGCAGAATTAATAAATATATAAAGTATGTGAGAATTTATTTTCCAACACTGTATATTTCTCATTAAGCCTTATCCGGTCGCCTTTTGTTGTACGTAGGTGAGAAAGCGTGTGTTTTGTTTCGAACTTTTGGTTTCCGCTGGGAAATTACCAATATAACTATTAATTTTACCTTCGATTCCTTGTGCTCTTAACCTATTTCTGTAAGTGGAATTTATTTATGAATTATTTTCCCACACTGTTAGATTTCATTCATTAATCTTGTTTGTAGATAACGAACAAATAAGACTTTTCATTCAATGAATCAAAAAAAAAAAAATTCTCTGGTTACTTTGTGGCATGAAATTTCACAAGGAAAAAAAAAATGTTATCTTCCTTCTTAAATTTGTATAACACATCAACGACACCCAATTTGTTCATTTAATTTACACATTTTATTGAACGAAATATTATTTACAAATTGTATTTACTGAATCTAACAATAGAGAAAATAAATAAATTGAAAAATACATCAAAGGTTCTTCCATGGTTGTGGAATTGCCATCGTATGGTTTTGACAATGTGATTCTCATCTGAAAGTTAATTTTCATTTGGTGTTTGTTTGTTGGGAATTTATTACTGTAGTGGTAAAATTAAGGGTTGCATATTTATATTTTCGAATCCAATACGTATACTTCAGAGAATTATTAAAAGCACAGAATCTTTCGTTATGTTTCCAAAAGCATTTAAAACTACACGTTATGTTTTCACGTTTCGGGCATCCAATTTCATTTAAATCAAGAACAGGCCTCCCTATTAGCTTCGTTAATGTTTTTGATTTTTATCTTCCTTTGGCAAGTAATATATGATATTTGCATGTTGATTCTATCATCCAATCTCTTAGTTTGTCTAAAGCTAGTGAACCAATTTCCCACTTCAGCTAAAGGTTATATTTTATTAACCAAGAATTCTGTTTTTTAACTCTTTCAGGTAATTCTTTCCAACTACAAGGTGATTTTGTCAAAAACATTAACGAAGCTAATAGGGAGGCCTGTTCTTGATTTAAATGAAATTGGATGCCCGAATCCGTCCCGACTGCGAACTCTATATACTACAGGGTTTCTATTAATAACCTGAGCAATAGTGAACAATTCTCGTGTCCAGTTACCCCAATACCCTTTTCTAAATTTGTGGGTATCATCACTTAAAACCACACTATCACCTACTTGAAATTTTGGTTTGGTAGTCTCCTCTTGGGTTCCGTACAAATATTTCCAAACACGACCCTCATTGTGAAGGTTAACTTGTGAAGGAACCATACCGATAGTGCGGTGTGGTGTGAGGTTATAAGTATGTACAAGGGTCGGCAAAAATTTCGTATAACTTTTACTTTTAGTATACGTCATCCATTTGTAGATCTTTGTTTTCAATGTTCTGATAAATCTTTCTGCAATGGGTGCTTTCATTTCACTCCTGGTTGTGTAGAAATGAATATTATGGTTCTTAAACAATGCACGAACTTTCTTGTTGCAAAACTCTTTTCCTTGATCAGTGTTTATGTAACATGGCATTTCCTCTTTAAAAATAGACTCGAAAGCCTTAACAACATCGTCTGCTGATTTCTTCTTCAGTGTTCCAACCCACGCAAATCGGGAAAAACAATCAATGCATACAAGAAGGAAACACACACCCCCATTCTCTTTTGCAAGGGATGACATATCTGCCAAATCACATTGAAAAGTATGTAAAAGTGTCGGGACTTTGATTTGATTGCGTTTAAACTTTCTTCTAATGGGTTTATGTCTCACATAAGTAGGTTGTGTTGCTAACCAACTTTTCACGGTTTCATGTGACAAATTTGTATGTTTCTGTAAAGCTTTGATACTTCCAAAACTAACTACTGTATTAGGATTATAGTAATCTGCTAACTTTTCCATTACTATCAATGATTTTTTTTTTCTTTGCAGGTGAAAATCAAGAACTATCGCAAAAGTGCCAGATACTTGCTTTTATAGCAGTACTGGTAATATTAGTGACAGCTGAAATTGCCATAATCATCTGGGAACCAGTATCAAAATCAGGCAATCAAACTTGCCTCATCAAAGAAATGTTACGCCAAGAAAAATACCATTTGCATTGGTGATATATGTAAATTCATTTCCTATTTCTTGCATATTGTAATGTAAATAATATCTGTCAAATAAATATGTAAACTTAAAAGAACAAACAGTGTCTTTGATGTGTTATGTATGTATGTTTAAGTAAGAACACTTTTGAAATAACCGTGAAAAAACACACGATTTGTTTATTTATTTATTTATTTATTTATTGAATTTAAGATCTTACTTTTAGACAAATCAAAATATCCGGATGAATTATGAATAAAATATGAACTTGATTAGAATATGAATATAGAAGAAAATACAGATGAGATATGGAAAAAAAAAAAACTGTATGTTTGAGTGACATAGCATATAATTAAATTATTCAGAAAACCTCGAAACTGTGAATTTCCAAACACATAACGTCACGATTCTTATCTCCAAATATCACCCACAAGGCAATAAACGAACCAAAAAGATCACGTGATATTTCTGACAGACAAGGACCCCAGCGAAATTCCAAACTCAATAACAACAAACATTCGCGTCACGATTCCTTATCTTATCTTGATCTTGATCTTGTTTAAAGTGTCCCACCAATCACGACACGATTTCTTATCCACTAATATCATCCTTTCCATTCAAAACAACAACGTCACTTATTTACAAATAACAAATGACGACATTTATTTACAAATAACAAATGACGTCACTTATCTACATCTGAAAACAACACAGACCCACAACACGAATCCTTATCTATCATCACCCATAATGCCATACGCGAACCAAAACACAAGAACTGAAGCCAGTGACACATATGTCCACAGGGAAATTCCAAACATTCCAAACCCATGAAGCCACGCACACCAGAAGCATTTTGTTCAAAGTGTCCCACCAATCACAGCACGAATCCTTATCTCAACCATCACCCATAATTCCATACGCGAACAAAAAAAATCACCCATAATTCCATACGCGAACCAAAACACAAGAAATGAAGCCAGTGACACATATGCCCACATGGAAATTCCAAACATTCCAGACCCATGACGTCACACATAATGACGTCATCAACCAATCACGTCACAATTCCTTATCTTATCTTGATCTTGATCTTGTTCAAACCGCCTCCCATACTACTAGGGTGCAGTGTGATTCAGCAATTTACTATTCTGTAAGTAGCTGTAGGCGAACTGTCAACACATTCTGTTTTCCTTCTTTTCTGATATAAACGAAATAGGACGATGAAATGTTTCTTCAAAGCCTATTGTAATACGTGGTGCTCTTCTTGTACAGCTTCTCTCCACTCCTCGGATAATCAAAACTTTCATATCCGGCGGCAATTCAATGCTAATAGCGAAAACAAATTCGTACCCAGTTAATCTTACAAGTGTTATTGAGAGAGTAATGAAAAACTTAATCAAGACTCCATTGTAGAGTATCCTTCTTAGACATTGTTATATGAAGCCAGCAAAGCATCGCATGTTTTTCGTTAAGTGGTGATGACTATTCAGAAATATCTTAGATTCTTGTGAAGAATAGATATTATAATAGAAAAAAAATCCTAAAATAAATACAATTTTTTTGAATAGTAAAACAAAAATAACAAAGATCGTTATACTGTATCTGATTCGCAAATTCCGTGATATAGGAGATTTTCTTATGTTAAATGGAATCATGTATTTTACTTGGAAGAGTTTTTTTGCAGTAATGCGAGGTTTAGTATGTAGGTATTCCATATGTTTTGTCCATTTAAGGTGGCAATCTATTTAAAAAATAATAGTGAATATCATGCTCAGTATTTTAACTAATAATTAAATTTCTTTTTGCTGGACAATATTATTAAAATTACAACTGGGCGAAAAATAGCTGACAATTTGTAATTAAGTGGCAATTTCCAAATGTTTTTATTTACTTTAACTTTCAGGGTAGTAATAATCAGCGAACTCTGGATGCAAAACAGTCTGAAGTTAAGTGCTGTCTACACAGAGGTACCTGAGTTGAATTCACGTATTTTTAAATCTGATTAAGCAAATGTTTTTCTTGTGTCTTTAGGAAAGGGTGCTTGAAATTATACGATTAGGAGTTAAGTGATATCTGAGATCAATGGACGCTATTATGAGGGTTGGTTAGAAATTTAATAATATTAGAGTTCACTGTTATTTCCTCTTCTAACAGCGTGTAAAGGTCACTCTCCTGTCAGTGACATTGAACTGAGCATTGACTTAGTTTATCGAAACCTAATGACCAGATAAGGCATTTAATGTTATAGGCATATCCTTCTTTATCTGTCAGTGGGATGTAGCATTCTGTGCCAATTGGCCTGTTTTGCTGGAAGAAATGTTGAAACTCCTTAGTAGTATGGGAGGCACTTCTGACCAAATGCTTCCGGTGGGTGTGGCTTCTCCCTGAGGGCACATGTGCCAATGGCTTCAGCTTGGAGGTTCTGACCAAATGCTTCCGGTGGGCGTGGCTTCCTGACATCATTGTCAGTGCCGTCATGAGTGGAATGTTTGGAATTTCCATGTGGGCAAGTGTGTGAATGGCTTCAGTTCTTGTGTTTTGGTTCTCGTATGGGATTATGGGGGATATTTTTGGTTCGCCTATGGAATTATGGGTGATGATAGAGATAAGGATTCGTGTTGTGATTGGTGGGACACTTTAAACCAAATGCTTCTGGTGTGCGTGGCATCCTGAGTCAGGAATTTCCCTGGGAGCATATGTGGTCACTGGCTTCAGTTCTTTTGTTTTGGTTCGCGTATATGATTGGGTGATGGTAGAGATTAGGATTCGTGTTGTGGGTGTGTGTTGTTGTCAGATGAATATCAGTGACGTCATTTGTTATTTGTAAATAAATGTCGTCATTTGTAAATAAGTGACGTTGTTGTTTTGAATGGAAAGGATTATATTAGTGGATAAGAAATCGTCTCGTGATTGGTGGGACACTTCTGACAAGATCAAGATCAAGATAACATTAGGATTCGTGACGTGAATGTTTGTTGTTATTGAGTTTGGAATGATAATTAATTTAACTATATTCTATGTCACACAAACATACAGTTTTTTTTTCTTCTATAGATGGTTGTACTAATTTTCCAATAAATTTTGGGTATTTCTTTCCTGTTAAAGTGTGGGAATTCTTAGAGAAAGTCGTGATGGCTCTCGTGTTTCGAGTTTTTCTGAATAATTAATTATATACTTAAAAAAACCTGTCCTTAAACACACATACACACACACACACGCACATATACATATTAGATATAAAAAATCGCTAATGTATCCATGTTGATACTCTAATATATACCCTATGATTATTCTTATGGAAAAAAAAAACTATTCAGTATTAGAATTACGCTTACCAAAAACATACGAGCAGTTGTTATGTTTAAGTTAAATGTGACACACATCTGTCATTGTCGTCTGTGGGAATTCTTAGAGTATGTCGTGATGGCGGGTGTGATTAGATTTTTCTGAATAATTAATTATATACTGGTGTCACTCAAACATACGGTTTTTTTATTTTATTTTATTTTATATAGATGGTTGTACTAATTTTCCAATACATTTGGGGTATTTGTTTCCTGTTAAAGGGTGGGAATTCTTAGAGTAAGTCGTGATGGCGGCAGATAGAGGTTAAGTAATCGTGTCGTGATTGGTGGGACACTTCTGACAAGATCAAGATCAAGATAACATTAGGATTCGTGACGTGAATGTTTGTTGTTATTGAGTTTGGAATGATAATTTAATTTAACTATATTCTATGTCACACAAACATACAGTTTTTTTTTTCTTCTATAGATGGTGGTACTAATTTTCCAATACATTTTCGGTATTTCTTTCCTGTTAAAGTGTGGGAATTCTTAGAGAAAGTCGTGATGGCTCTCGTGTTTCGAGTTTTTCTGAATAATTAATTATATACTTAAAAAAACCTGTCCTTAAACACACATACACACACACACACGCACATATACATATTAGATATAAAAAATCGCTAATGTATCCATGTTGATACTCTAATATATATCCTATGATTATTTTTATGGTAAAAAAAAAAAAACTATTCAGTATTAGAATTACGCTTACCAAAAACATACCAGCAGTTGTTATGATTAAGTTAAATGTGACACACATCTGTCATTGTCGTCTGTGGGAATTCTTAGAGTATGTCGTGATGGCGGGTGTGATTAGATTTTTCTGAATAATTAATCATATACTGGTGTCACTCAAACATACGGGTTTTTTTTATTTTATTTTATATAGATGGTTGTACTAATTTTCCAATACATTTGGGGTATTTGTTTCCTGTTAAAGGGTGGGAATTCTTAGAGTAAGTCGTGATGGCGGCAGTTAGTGGTTAAGTAATCGTGTCGTGATTGGTGGGACACTTCTGACAAGATCAAGATCAAGATAACATTAGGATTCATGAGGTGAATGTTTGTTGTTATTGAGTTTGGAATGATAATTTAATTTAACTATATTCTATGTCACACAAACATACAGTTTTTTTTTTTCTTCTATAGATGGTTGTACTAATTTTCCAATACATTTTGGGTATTTCTTTCCTGTTAAAGTGTGGGAATTCTTAGAGAAAGTCGTGGTGGCTCTCGTGTTTCGAGCTTTTCTGAATAATTAATTATATACTTAAAGTACCTGTCCTTAAACACACACACACACACACACATACACATTAGACATAAAAATCGCTAATGTGTCCATGTTGATACTCTAATATATACCCTATGATTATTCTTATGGAAAAAAAAATACTATTCAGTATTAGAATTACGCTTACCAAACAACATGCGATCAGTTATGTTTAAGTTAAAAAAGTACTTACAGCTTTCCAGATGACTCTTCTAAATACCAATATTTCAAAATAGTTCAATTTTATATCCACAACACAACACAAACACAAAAACCACAAAGAATGAAATTTCTGTAAATACTGTAACCTGAACTAGTTACTTCATCCTTTTGGATTACAGACCGTAGATGCTGTGGTTTCGTCATTTGCAATATCCTCCAGCGAGCTCTTTTCTTCAAAGGGGATGACATGAGTCACATCCGTAAATTGGGTAGCATTTCCTCAAGTTTGCATATTTCTCAAATAATTACATATGATTAAGGACTTAGTATCAAGATGTTTGAATAATACATATCCTAAAATTATTCATTCTTCGTTACCGTCGGGATTCATTGGTGTTGTTAATTAATGCTTACATTTAATTTTAATTTAGAGTAGTATCCGATTGGTTGTCTGTATTAATTCTTTCCCACTTGGGAAAGTCTATGCGCCGTTTTGTTTAGGGTAAGTGTTATTTCCGGTTTCGAATTCCGATTGCTGTTAGAGTATGGAATTCAGACAAGTGAAATTTTTATTATTTTTTTTCAATTGATTCGTTATTTTCTGTATTTTACTTTTATAGGTCATATTCTAACAGAATAACTGAGCAGAATTAATAAATATATAAAGTATATGAGAATTTATTTCCAACACTGTATATTTCTGATTAAGTCTTACCTTTTAAGGTATCTATCTTATCCGGTTGCCTTTTGTTGTATGTAGGTGAGAAATCGTGTGTTTTGTTTTGAACTCTTGGTTTCCATTGGGAAATTACCAATATAACTATTAATTTTACCTTTGATTCCTTGTGCTCTTAACCTATTTCTGTAAGTAGAATTTATTTGTGAATTATTTTCCCACACTGTTAATTTTCATTCATTAACCTTGTTTGTAGATAACGAACAAATAAGACTTTTAATTCAATGAATCAAAAAAAAAAAAAATTTCACTCTCAATTGTCACCTCCAATTGATAGTGATAACTTTTTTTCCCAAAAAAGTTATCAGTATCAATTGGAGGTGACATCACTAAAAGATATCCGCAATTGATGAGCTCGCTCATCTCCACTAGGCTGAGCAGACATCTTCTGGAGGAGAGGGGATGGTGAGAGACTAGGGTGATGGGGTTAGGTGGGGGCAGCATTGCAGGGAAGACATCTGTCACCCTCTGTGATATCACAGTATGAGAGACATATGTTCCCCAGAAATATCCAAACACATAACGACATTGTTGTCATGTTTTTTTTGGCTATGGAATTGTGGGTGATGTTTTTGAGATAAGATATCTTGGAATTTTCCCAGGGTGACACACATCCGTCATTGTCGTCATGGTTTATCCAAAAACATGTAGAAACATGTCCGTGAATCATCTGCACAAAAGTTTCATTTTGGAAGGAACGGTCAGGGTTAAGGTCAGGTAAACAGTACTATAAGGAAAAATAAACGAGTCAAGTGTCTTTGCAGTTAAGACAATTCGTTCATCCTGTGAAGTTATCGTATTGTGTTGTGGTGATTGGTATCCAGGAAAGTAAAGTAAAGTAAAATAATGGGTGAGCCACAAAAGTCATTGAAATTTTCTTTCTTCAGGAAAATAGCATGAGATAAAACTCTTCACCTAGCTCTAAAAGGATGGAAACCGATTATTATTTTAGATGACACGTACATTGTGATGTATTTATCCCGGACCACTTGGGAAAAATTATGCAGGAAGTGGTCTGATATCCTCGGCTACTTGCAAAGAAGAGTTGACTGCGAAATGGACCTCGGTGATTGTTATATTCTGAAATGCCAAGATGGGGAACTAATACTTGATGATACAGGAGCTGATGGAAGTAAGGTTTTTTCTATTAGTTGTGAAGAAGCTGAGATATTTTCAACAAAAATGTACGACATTGATAATCATTTACTATTTTTGGAAACTGAATTACCATCTGTCCGTTTAATGGGAAAAATTATCGCTCAACATTTAAATTCGTCAATGGTAAAATTAGACTTTCAAGATTTTATCCAGTTCGATAAAGATTCTTTATTTTGGGACATTTACGAACATTTTACAAAAACTGTTTGTGTATATTTGCTAACAAAAGAATACACAGAATGTTTAGCGAGGCATGGTGTCATTTCCAGACTGACACAATATCAAACGTATGGAAGTGTCTTTACCATGATATCTGATTTAAAAATCCTTTTGCGTGACCAGCTATTTTGATGTAATATAACCAAGAAACAGTGAGTAACAAAAATTTTATTCATTGAACTCTTTGAAAAATGTTAAGAGTCTAAACTAAATATTGTGAAATATTTTTAGGTAATTACATGTTTCGAATTTTTCTCAGTGAATATACTTGTAAATAGTATTTCAGCAAAATAAAATGTCCATTTGTCAACTTAAATGAACAAAGATGTGCGTTTTTGTTGATGTGTTTTTCCACAGTGAATTTTTACTCAGTTATTCTGATTAGATCTTGATATTTAAATCCACAACTTTATATCTTAATGCAATTCTGTTTAATTATTTTAAAAAAATCACAACTGTGAAATTAATGCCAGGACAGGAAAAAAAAAAGGTGTTGAAAACGAAAATCCATGTATTGATTATTTTAGAAATTGTCTAATGCTACCTATTGACATTATTTGAGTTATCTGAAAACAAATCGTTCACATAATCGAAAATTCCAACTGTTAGAATTTGGTTATTTTTACAGAGAGTGAGAGAGAGAGAGAGAGAGAAAGAGAGAAGCACCTAATTAAACCAACAAAACGTGAGTTTAACACTTCTTTAAAGTTTGGCATAGAGAAAATGTTTGTACTCTACAGATAACACATATACAAATTTTACCTTTCCCTACACAAAGTAAGATAAAAACACACCAACAGTATATCCAACAGCATGTGAAAACATGTCGTTGAGTCATCTGCGCAAAAGGTTCATTTTTGAAGGAACAGTCAGGGTAGGGGATGGTAAGTGTAAACAGTACTATAAGAAAATACCAGAGAGTCGAGTGACTTTGGACTACTGCAACTGCTGTTTTGTGATTTGTGTTTGGTAATGCAAAAATAATGGGTGAGCCACAAATTCTTTGAAAGTTTCTTTGTGAAAAGTTCTAATTGTTTAGAATTTTGTAAACAAATGTTACCATAAAGTATACGATCAGTGCTAATAATCAGTGAAATAATAATAAATAACTATTTATTTGTGGTGCCATATGAAGTAATCGAAGAAGAAGAAAGAAGGAAAACGATTATGAAAAATCGACAGTGGGTGAAACATCGAATTTTCAGTTATCATTGGGATAATTGATGTACAATTTTTGTTGAACAAAAGTTCAAATTTATTTCCTAAAGAAATTTGTATTTCTGATGGAATTAGTGTAAGATATGCAGTGACAAAATCACCTTGTAGTTGGAAAGAATTACCTGAAAGAGTTAAAAAACAGAATTCTTGGTTAATAAAATATAACCATCAGCTGAAGTGGGAAATTGGTTCACTAGCTTTGGACAAACTAAGAGATTGGATGATAGAATCAACATGCAAATATCATATATTACTTGCCAAAGGAAGAGAAAAATCAAAAACATTAACGAAGTTAATAGGGAAGCCTGTTCTTGATTTAAATGAAATTGGATGCCCGAAACGTGAAAACATAACGTGTAGTTTTAAATGCTTTTGGAAACATAACGAAAGATTCTGTGCTTTTAATAATTCTCTGAAGTATACGTATTGGTTTCAAAGAAATAAATACACAACCCTTAATTTTACTACAGTAATAAATTCCCAACGAACGCCAAACGAAAAATTAACTTTCAGATGAGAGTCACATTGTCAAAACCATACGATGGCAATTCCACAACCATGGAAGAATCTTTGATGTATTTTTCAATTTATTTATTTTCTCTATTGTTAGATTCAGTAAATATAATTTGTAAATAATATTTCGTTCAATAAAATGTGTAAATTAAAATGAACAAATTGGGTGTCGTATATGTGTTGTACAAATTTAAGAAGGAAGATAACATCTTTTTTTTTTTTTTTTTTTTTTTTTTTTACTTTGTGAAATTTCATTCCACAAAGAAATCAGATAATTTTTTTTTTTGATTCCTTGAATTAAAAGTCTTATTTGTTCATTATCTACAAACAAGGTTAATGAATGAAAATTAACAGTGTGGGAAAATAATTCACAAATAAATTCTACTTACAGAAATAGGTTAAGAGCACAAGGAATCGAAGGTAAAATTAATAGTTATATTGGTAATTTCCCAACGGAAACCAAGAGTTTAAAACAAAACACACGATTTCTCACCTACGTACAACAAAAGGCAATCGGATAAGATAGATACCTTAAAAGGTAAGACTTAATCAGAAATATACAGTGTTGGAATTAAATTCTCATATACTTTATATATTTATTAATTCTGCTCAGTTATTCTGTTAGAATATGACCTGTAAAACTAAAATACAGAAAATAACGAATGAATTGAAAAAAATAATAAAAATTTCACTTGTCTGAATTCCATACTCTAACAGCAATCGGAATTCGAAACCGGAAATAACACTTACCCTAAACAAAACGGCTCATAGACTTTTCCAAGTGGGAAAGAATTAATACAGACAACCAATCGGATACTACTCTAAATTAAAATTAAATGTAAGCATTAATTAACAACACCAATGAATCCCGACGGTAACGAAGAATGAATAATTTTAGGATATGTATTATTCAAACATCTTGATACTAAGTCCTTAGTCATATGTAATTATTTGAGAAATAACCAAACTTGAGGAAATGCTACCCAATTTACGGATGTGACTCATGTCATCCCCTTTGAAGAAAACCGCTCGCTTGAGGATATTGCAAATGACGAAACCACAGCATCTACGTTCTGTAATCCAAAAGGACGAAGTAACTAGTTCAGGTTACAGTATTTACAGAAATTTCATTCTTTGTGGTTTTTGTGTTTGTGTTGTGTTGTGGATATAAAATTGAACTATTTTGGAATATTCGTATTTAGAAGAGTCATCTGGAAAGCTGTAAGTACTTTTTTAACTTAAACATAACTGATCGCATGTTGTTTGGTAAGCGTAATTCTAATACTGAATAGTATTTTTTTTTCCCATAAGTATAATCATAGGTTATATATTAGAGTATCAACATGGACACATTAGCGATTTTTATGTCTAATGTGTATGTGTGTGTGTGTGTGTGTTTAAGGACAGGTGCTTTAAGTATATAATTAATTATTCAGAAAAGCTAGAAACACGAGAGCCATCACGACTTTCTCTAAGAATTCCCACACTTTAACAGGAAAGAAATACCGAAAATGTATTGGAAAATTAGTACCACCATCTATAGAAGAAAAAAAAAACTGTATGTTTGTGTGACATAGAATATAGTTAAATTAAATTATCATTCCAAACTCAATAACAACAAACATTCACGTCACGAATCCTAATGTTATCTTGATCTTGATCTTGTCAGAAGTGTCCCACCAATCACGACACGATTACTTAACCTCTATCTGCCGCCATCACGACTTACTCTAAGAATTCCCACCCTTTAACAGGAAACAAATACCCCAAATGTATTGGAAAATTAGTACAACCATCTATATAAAATAAAATAAAATAAAAAAACCGTATGTTTGAGTGACACCAGTATATAATTAATTATTCAGAAAAATCTAATCACACCCGCCATCACGACATACTCTAAGAATTCCCACAGACGACAATGACAGATGTGTGTCACATTTAACTTAAACATAACAACTGCTCGTATGTTTTTGGTAAGCGTAATTCTAATACTGAATAGTTTTTTTTTTCCATAAGAATAATCATAGGGTATATATTAGAGTATCAACATGGATACATTAGCGATTTTTTATATCTAATATGTATATGTGCATGTGTGTGTGTGTATGTGTGTTTAAGGACAGGTTTTTTTAAGTATATAATTAATTATTCAAAACTGTATGTTTGTGTTGAATAGAATATAGTTAAATTAATTATCATTCCAAACTCAATAACAACAAACATTCACGTCACGAATCCTAATGTTATCTTGATCTAGATCTTGTCAGAAGTGTCCCACCAATCACGAGACGATTTCTTATCCACTAATATCATCCTTTTCATTCAAAACAACAACGTCACTTATTTACAAATGACGACATTTATTTACAAATAACAAATGACGTCACTGATATTCATCTGACAACAACACACACCCACAACACGAATCCTTATCTCTACCATCACCGAATCATATACGCGAACCAAAACAAAAGAACTGAAGCCAGTGACCACATATGCTCCCAGGGAAATTCCTGACTCAGGAAGCCACGCACACCTGAAGCATTTGGTTTAAAGTGTCCCACCAATCACAACACGAATCCTTATCTCTATCATCACCCATAATTCCATAGGCGAACCAAAAATATCCCCCATAATCCCATACGCGAACCAAAACACAAGAACTGAAGCCATTCACACACTTGCCCACATGGATATTCCAAACATTCCAAACTCATGATGTCACTCACAATGACGTCAGGAAGCCACGCCCACCGGAAGCATTTGGTCAGAACCTCCAAGCTGAAGCCATTGACACATGTACCCTCAGGGAAAAGCCACGCCCACCGGAAGCATTTGGTCAGAAGTGCCTCCCATACTGCTCTCCTTGAAGAAAACCACTCAAAGCTTCTTCACTATGATACTAGCTAATTCATTTTGGATGAAATTCTATTATAAGATTCCCCGCGACCTAAATGGAATTCGAACCAACATCATTTCTGCTGCATACTCCTTACGAATTGAACTATGGCGGATCCATGGTGCATCATGCTTTGGGTAAAACATGTTAAACTACTGAATTTTTGTGCTATATAGAAATGTTACAAAAAAATTTTCGTAAAATGTTTTTCGTAACGTTTCTGTTACGAAATCTGTTACCGTTACGAAAAGATTCTTCGTCAAGATTTTTACGTAACAGTGCTTATTTGATCAAGTGACAGTGAATTGATATTTCCAGATTCTGATAAGTGAATTTGGATTGGCCATGTTACTCTATTTCATTGAAAAAACGGTGTCTGTCCACAACAATGTTGTTATGGACAGAAACCGTTTGATTATACGAAGGTGGCACATAAACACTGACCCTTCATGAAATCATTCCATGAAAGTTAAATACCTCATCTAGTAATAGCTTGCGTCTCAGAAGAGCATATTAGACAACGAACATAAACACAAAGTTATTTATAGGTAGAACGCACTGATCACGGTAATAGTGAATTCTACAGTCGATGTTTGGAGATAAAGTAAAAAAAATCCTCGTTTCCATGATATAAAAAGTCTAAATGTTCCTTGCAAAAGATCTATTTAATCAGGAACCATTCGAAGAAAAGCCTAGAAAAGATTCTCTCGTCAGCGACTACAATCGAATCTGTAATGATCTTTCTTCGAGCAGCTCAGAGTTATGCAAGCAAAACTCCATATCCACAAGGCTACGCAAGGCCATATCCGCAATTATAAAACAAAATGCATAAAGACATATAAGTATACTACACTTCAAAAAGAATGGCCAACAAGATGTCAACATTCAGGATAAGTAAACTCAAACAAGGCATTATTATAAATGTCATGAATCCACTTATACGTCTACAACACCACCTTAAGCATGTGAGGTCATGTAACTGACATCATTATCAGTCGGAAATGTAATGATTAAAGGAAACTCGAGAAACTTTAGTTTGCTGACACACAAAAAACGAATGATGAGTACCAAACACTTTGTTCGCATGAATTTTCTACTTCAAGGAATTTTTCTCAAGCATCAGGTCATATCTTCTCACAAATCCAGAAGTTGTCGCTAAACATACGTACTGAATTCTGTAATTCTGGATGTTCCGGATGGTACAACTCAAACATTTCTACAAAACAAATTGAGAAATGCTGGATTTGACTTCGTGCAAAGTACTCGTAGTGAATGGACTGCACACCATTAGAACGATGTGATGCGCAGATAACAATTCTGCCTAGTTGCTGTAGAACACGCTTCCGGGGAATCTTATTATAGAATTTCATTCCAAAACGAATAAACCAGTCTCATAGAAAAGAAGCTTTGAGCGATTTTCTTCAAGGAGTTTTAGCATTTAGAATTTAGAAATTTATTCCAGCAAAACAGGCAAATTGGGCCAAAAATGCTACATCCGACTGACAGATAAAGAAGAATATGTAGATACCATTAATTCTACCTAATTGCTGTAGAACAACGGTATTGTGCAGAATACTTACTTTCGGAAAACCGGATTAGAAAACCGTCCATCACACATCCTGGACTACAGAGTGTTGGTTTGATTTAAAACCAAAATAACTAAAAGCTGGTTTGTGTCATGGACAAACAAGTCCTATAAACCACCGTTTTATGGCTTTTAATATCATGGCTCTGTAATATCGTGTATTATTCTGACAGAAAAGTGGGCAGAATAATTTTCTGTGAAAAGAAAATCAAAACAAATATCTGATTGAGAAAACTGCTCCCGCCTCCGTATGAAGCGAATTAACTTTCGTCCAATGGTAAGTATTCTTCAAAGTTTTAAAATATTGTTTATAGCTTTAAAGAATAACAGTTATTATGTCTCCCTATAAGGACTACAAGTGCTCATCGTGGGAGGGCTCTACTCGATCCGCTACACATACCTCGCCGTCTCCATTACCACTGCATTCTCCAAGTGCACACAACGCCACCACTACTATTCATCCCATCCATCTATCTATAACCACCACTAAGAACCGTATTATTTCTCTGTATATTTCGTGTGCTCACAGTGTGTTTCGAACATTTATGAGAGAGGATTTACTAACTTATTCCCTTAGGACAGTACTGTTTTCGGTGGTGATGATGAAAGTGTACTGAGGTTTATGAAATTTTTATATTTTGGAGGATAGTTTATTGACACATTGACTTCGCTTCCGTTTTCTGAATGATCTCTCATTAGCAAAAAGCATGAACGTTATAAACCTATAAGAGGTTAGCAAATTGGATGTACTAAAACCAAATAAGTTTATTTTTCTTTATTTTTTACAGAAGTCAGGAAACCTGCATTGTAGATCAAACTCGCAGCAATTCAAGCCACTTCAGGCCTCCAGTAAGGGAGATGACGTTTTACACCGAGAGTTGAAATTCATCTTATGATTAAAGATGTTCACAACCATCCATAACCATGGCAGAATTCGAACCGTAAGGCTGTTCATTACACAACGAGTACTGTACCCGCTAATCTACTAAGGGCTGTTGAATTTGTTATCTCTGCCAGAATACCTCAGGACAGATACTTTAGCTAACTGTCTTTCTCCTCTGGACAAAACAGTTTGGAGTTTAAGGCATTATTTGTTGGAATATCTTGAATTTAAAAGACTGTAACTACAAGGTCTGTAAAATGATCATCGGAGTGAATGCATTTTTATCATTAAAGAAATGCACTGCTTGGAAAGAAATCAATGAATTCTACTAGCATGGGTAAGAATCATCGTGTCACTTAGAGAGTGATGGATTTGCAGCTGCTATAAATTAGAAGAATATGATATTCTCAAGTCGGTGCGACTCTTTGAAGGGTAATATAGGCAGCTAGAATGGAACTGATGGTGTTTGAAAGGCACTCTGTTGGTGAGTTCTAATTTCCTTTAGGATGCCATATTACAGGCATATTTCTCCTGCCAAATCTTAACAAATTGGGCCAGCCCAGGTCAACAACTAACAATACCATACCCAAATAGTCATTTGACACTGCTACTCAGAGTGGAAGACCCAGCACATTCACCTAAAGTCACCGTGGAGTGCTATGAAAATAATATGTGAAAACAGCCATTTCTCGGACGAGATGTCGTCCGAGAAATGCATTGCAGATTGAACTAACATGCACATTGCAGATTGAACTAACATGCAGTGCAGATCTCAGCGATGCATAAAGTGTGTACTGTTGAACGTGGAAGCTTTTCAATCTGGGTGATGTAGCGACAAATAACGTTACACTCTCCATCGAGCAGAAGGATAGGTTTGAGTGTGGCGGATGAAGAGTGAATGACTTTTATCAGAGTGCGTAAATCCAACCATGAAATTTGGAGGTGGTGGTGTGATGGCATGGTCCTGTTTTTCCTAGATTAGCCTCGGACATCTGTCTGTTGTGTCATGAGAAGATGTCCGACGCACCAAAAAAAAAAAATGTCCGAAGCTGTTTGTGGTGTCACGAACATTGAACTCCGAGAGGTATCTGAATATTCTGCGCAATGAAATCCAATGCTTCCTACTTAGTGGTGTTTCCAGGGAACTAACAATTGTCTTTCAGCAAGAGAATTCACCGTATCAAGCTGTTCCTACTGTAACTGCGTAAGTTTTGTAAAGGAACATCGCCACACTTTATTGGCCTCCACTGAGTCTTGATCTTAACCCTTATGAACATCTGTGGGATGAACTGGAACGTTTGGTGAGGTTAAGGGTCGTCAGCCCGACAACAGTCTAGGATCTCATTACATACCTACGGGAAGAATGGTCCGAAATTCCTGTTGATCGCTATCGTGCTCTTGTGGAGAGTATGGCCTGTAGCGTTGCTGCAATCATAGCAACGAAAGGAGTGTACATTTTTATAAGGTGGGCGCCATGTCCGTTTATTTCTCACATTATCATTTCCCTTAACTTTTTTCCAAGTAGTGTGTCGTACCCTCTAACCACCAAAATATAATTCAGATGCAGTTTAATTTTACCAATAACGCGATGATTTTTCCTTCTAATAATTATGAATGAATAAACGATAGTATAGTCTCGTGGAATCATCCCTTGTTTTATAATTTTAGACTGATATAAAAATATTGCTCTGGTTGACCGAGTGGTTAGCGTATCCGCTTTCCAGCCAAAAGGCTGCAGGTTTGAATCCCGCCGTGGGCATGGAGGTTTGGGTTTGTTTGTGAAAATACTAGTGGTGGTGGTGGTGGTCGGCAGTAGATGGCTTTGGTGTAGATTATGAAAGTAGTTACCGTTGGTGGAAACAGGAGTTGTAGAGTAGGTGCCCTCCCTTGGTGGGTCTTTGGACTCCTTGGAGCTGTTACGTAATAATAATAAAAATTGTTTCAAATTTTATTGTAGTCACAGAACTGAGATTTTTTTTTCCCTCCGAAATTCGGATTTCTTATTATTCATATCAGAAACATCGACCCTGAAGCACAAATTAGTGAAGAAAATTTACAAGTTATGGTTGAAGAATAGCAGATGGTGAGACGTTGTCCGAAGCACCCCCCC
Organism: Typopeltis vanoorti; assembly: GCF_054136105.1. Lineage (NCBI taxonomy): Eukaryota > Metazoa > Arthropoda > Arachnida > Uropygi > Thelyphonidae > Typopeltis > Typopeltis vanoorti. The sequence continues at coordinate 155,573,599 of NC_143553.1, read as the reverse complement.
CCCCAATCCATTGAATATCGGTATCCATAAGCTTAAATATAGTTAATAATGAAAGCGGAGTTCAGCTGCCCACCGATTTCGAAGACTTTGTTAAGACTAAAGCAGCGGCATCCAATCCCTTTGTGGAATAAATTGCCTTAGAGTATTAATTTATGAATTCGTAACCAGATCTTGTTTTTCCTTCACAAACAAAATCACAGATACAGTCTTAGCTGTAATACTTTTAATATCGGCAAGGGTTTAGCTCTCTCTCTCTCTCTCTCTCTCTCTCTCTCTCTCTCTCTCTCTCTCTCTCTCTTTCTACTGAACAAACACACTGTATGATGGAAGCATCCCGGGAAAGAGGAGTATTTGTGATTATCTTTATCCGGATTCATGTAAACTTCATTATCAGTAAAAGAACACCAATCTGTGAAAATTGATAACATAAAAAGAATATTAATTTACATTTTCCCAGAACATCTTTATTTCATAATAGGGGTAGTTAAAGCTGCATAGCTGGAAATAACTTCTTCAATGTTAGCTGGCTAGCAAACTCCACCTTAGCCATTATGGACAGATGGAATAAGTCTATCAGTGATTTTAATTGCCATCACAAGGAGATAGAATGGGAGATAACTGCCGCCACCTCGTGGCCTGTATCCCTAACACATACAAAAGTTCTAATTCTGTATCATCCCTTCTGATCTTCTGGGGCGATTTATTTCAAATCGTAAGTGTTGATAAATATTCGGTCGTTTTACTGTCGTAGCAAAAAATCGAACCTATTTTTTCAACTAAAAATATATTTCATTTTTTTTCTGACGATTACAGGTTAACATGTTTTGGTAGAAACAACGAAGTGGATAATATGAAAATTCTGAAATTCGTAATTCTGAAATTCATTTGCTGAACAACAACTCAGTGAAGTTAGCAAAGAAAAACTCTAAATAGGAAAAGATATTAATGAGCAATGTGTTTTTTTTTTCCGGCTATTTTTCCCACTTTCTAATGATACTTTCCACCACTTCTGAATTTCGAAATGACGATATCTCTGTATAATAATATAATAAAATGAGGATAAATATAAATTACAAAAAATAACTCAGTTAAAACCTTTTAATGACTGCCAGATTGGATGGAAAACAAGCGTCAAGTCAAAGTCATGTATAATCGACTTGTCTAAATTGTAAACGCACCCTAATACATATATTTGCAAACTTGTAGGTACTCGTTATAAAAGTAATATGATTTCTAACAATTTAAGCCAACATAACTAAAGCAGTAACTGCGAGATGCTAGCTTACTACGAGTATACAGTGCTCAATAAATATAATTATTAGTGTAATATCGTCGTATGCAGTTTTAACAATAAATTGATGTAATTAAGATATAAATTATTGTAGATTACTTCTTTTAAAGTTACACGGTGATCAGCACTCATATTTGTAGATGATGTTTGTTAAGAGCATAATTTATTATTATCCTTTAAAAGGCATGAAGGTTTTTGATAATCTTTCTTAATATCTCAGGACATGAATGACTACGAATAATTTTTATTTGATGAGTCGTAAAAGAAGAACACATCTCTGACAAAACAAAAGTATAATGCTTAATAACAATAAACATAATTTAAAAATTTAAACTTAAAATACAACATGGAAGATAAAGGGCAAATTAAAATGAAATTTTGATGTTTTGAATTTTTGTGACATCACCGTATATAACTTAAAAAGCGCCTACTTATCGTATTACATGAAACCTTACATGAAAAATATTATAATAATTGTGCTGATTCTTCAAATAATCTCTTACAGAGAGATTTCTTTAAGCATTAATCACTGAGGTTAGATTGCTGATAGAACATTATCTTCCATCTTTTGATACTCATGGAGAAATGGTTCTGAAAGTTCCTGACCAAACTCTGAACCATCGCTGCCACCCTTCCCGGTTGGATAGCCACTCGCAGAACGATCTGTACGTGGGGTTCCATTCCACCAGTTTTTCATAAAGAGATATTCCATTGATGGGTTCTACCGTTCCGCCAAACTTGGGCGGTAAGTGAGAAGGAGGAATGTGTGATGTAGGGAGTTCAGATCACTTCCGTGCACTATTATCTGCAAAAGAGAAATGATCATGATAGAATCATTTGATATTACAAGTAAGAAAATAATTTAGGAGAAATGTACACGTTTCAAATGAAGAAAACATTGTCAAAAACATTTCAGCAACTATTAGAAAAATAATATAAAAGAGAGGAAAATGGAGCATATGAGAAAGGTACATTCTATAATGATAAATGTAAGTGAGGAATTCCAGGTACTGCTGCAGATGGATGTATTCCATCGAAAATATTTCTCAGTTCTATTACTGTTGCTCATTTGTAATTACTTTTTAATTTCCAACGAAATGGAGTCAACTCTAATAACAGAATATTGATTGGAGTTATCGCCGATACAATAATTTTGAGGTCAATATATCAGAAAATCGAACCAGCATCACTGTTTTGCGAGGAAACTCTTTTCCCTGTCCAGGCAAATTGGCTGAGGTAAGGCTTACCAGTTAATCTTATTTAAAATGCTGTTCTAAGTTCCTCTCCTGTTAGAAAATATTCTAACAAAACTCTAGTGATAATGACGGCGTTCAGAAAGCAAAGTATCAGAAAAGAACTGTACTGGAAGATGTTTTTCGACAATCTTCTCTGCATTCGAGGCAATATAATGTCGTTGGCCTGGAATTGATGACCGTTGTATGAAAGGTTTAAACACCAGTGAATTATATCAATATTAACTCTAATTGTATTATATCTACGACATTACATCTACATAGCATATTTCTTGTTCTCAGAACAAGTATGCCTGTTCTGAGGCATAAGAGACCTCGAGGTTCCATCGAGGAGGATGGTGAGAGAAATACTGCCACGAGTTAACCGTACCAATGTGAAACTCTTTAATCAACCATTGTTTCAATAATTCCAGTGAAAGTGTGGTAAGTTTATTTTTATTCAGCATTTGAATCTTAAAATCTTGAACAAGAAATATGCTTATGATTAAAATTTCTGATACATTATCTTATGCCCGTGTTTTTTAAACAATCGGCAACGGTTATTTAAACATCCTAAGGATTTATTGTAATAAACTTAATAAAATAGTACGGAGACATCATAATACTTCATTGTCTCCTCCTTCTATACAGTTGTGTTTAAAATCGAGCCATTGTTTCTACAGATTGTATCAATTATATTCAAGTAGCAACATATCATCAGTGAATTCCATCTTCACTCTGAAAATTCGTTTGCAATTTTATTTACTAGTTTCGTTTTGTATATTAACTACAAACCAAACAATAATTTCCATCGTCCCTTTCGCGGAAGCTTAATGGCATTTGCAAGTAACTTGACTTTCTCATAAACATCCTGCTGTTTATGAGAAACAGCAAGATGTTTAATATTGGGCTTAATATTAAACAGCAAGATGTTTAATATATATATATATATATATATATATATATATATATATATTAGAAATCAGCCTGAAAGAAACAAGAAACGGAAAATCACCTGGAGAAGATAAGCTAGGTTCAGAACAATATAAATACGCAGGAACAAGCTTCAAAGGAAGATTCTTATTATTTTTAAATAAAATTTACTCAACTGGTATCCCCCCAATAAAATGGAAAAAAGCAATTGTGATTCCTATCTTTAAGAAAGGAAATAGAGATGACCCTGAAAACTATAGAGGTATCAGTATACTAAATTCATGTTACAAAATATACAGCAGAATCTTAAATAACAAACTAATGAAATATTCTGAAAACTTTATTCTAGAGGTACAAAACGGATTTAGAAAAGTACAATCATGTATAGACCCAGCCTTCTGCCTAAAATTAATAATAGAGAAAAGAAGAGAATATAATTTAGAAACACATATTGCATTTATTGACTTTGAAAAAGCATTTCACAAAGTTAAAAGAAACATATTATTTAACATATTAAAAGAAAGACAAATACCAAATAATATCCTAAAAGCTGTCACAAGTATATATGAAAATAATCAAATACAAATAAGATTAAATCATGAGCTATCATATACAAGACAGATAAATCAACGGGTCCGACAGGGATGTCCCCTCTCAGCAACTCTTTTTAATATCTACTTAAATGAAATAATAATAAAATGGAGTAAAAATTTACATCAAGGAATTAAACTTTCACCTACAGTTAACTTAAACACTCTCCTCTTTGCAGACGACCAAATAATAATTACAAATTCTGAAGATAACTTACAGAAAGCTATTTTAAATCTAAATGAGATATCCAAAGATTATGGTATGATAATATCAACGGAAAAATCAAAAACTATGGCCTTTAAAGGACAAGATCCAGCAAGAACTAATATAGTATTAGATATCAAGATCTTAGAACAGGTGAATTCATTTAACTACCTAGGATGTATGATCACTTATGAAAATGAAAAAGATATAAACATAAAAATTGCAAAATATTTAAAAATAACAGGAGTAATTAACTCTATATTTAAACCAAATCTAGTTCAAAAACAAACCAGGCTAAAAGTATACAATACATTAGCCCTACCGGTCTTAATGTATGGAAGCGAAATCTGGACAATAAAACAAAAAGACAAACAAAGATTAATAACAGCAGAAATGAAGTTTATGAGAAAAACTGCAAAGTATACTTTTTGATCACAAAAGAAAGGAAGATATTATGAAAGAATTAAACCAAGAACCAGTAATTGAAAAAATTAAAAAATATAAACATAGATGGATGGAACACGTTCAAAGAATGAAAACAGAAAGATTACCAAAACAAGCCTTAAAGTACAAGCCATTAGGAAAAGGAAACCAGGACGTCCTCTTAAACGATTCAACGATGACTTCTAAGACCGGAACAGGTCATACTAGGCCTAAATCCTTGATACGTATGATGATGATGATGATATATATATATATATATATATAGTTTGTGTACTGTGTGTATATAATGTTATACAATGAGTTATTCTCTCTCATTCCCTCGCTTTCATAATTTTGATTATTGGAGTACAAATTATTTTAAAAATTAAAATGTCGTTATTCACCATTCGTAATATTGCTTAGCATTTTCTAATGCTTACTCACTCTTGGAGTTTCTTGCTATATGCTGGTTTAAGAACGGATGTATATAACGTTTCGAATAATTCTGAGTTATTCACAATATGGAAACTCTTGTGACGAACAGGAAAACCATCCTACAAATGAAAATATGATAGAATCAGTATCTCAGAAAATTCAACACAAATTAAAGTGTTCGTTACTGATTATCATAATCGCAATCCGACTTCTAAATGGGATGTATTTTTTGTTATTTTTGCAATAAATAATAACTTAAATTCTCACTTACATAATTTACAGGAAGAAACATCTCAAGTTGCTTCCTATTATTTTTGATAATAGATATATATAATAGATCACATTTCATTTCTTGGGCGGACAAGATGCAACATTTTCTGGCAAAACTGAAAAATTTTAACCAATGAAAAGGAGGAATGTAGAGTAGTGACATTGGCAAATCTAAGAAAATTAATGAAGACTGAAGGTAAGTCATTTATACATAATACTGGGTAATGAACGAAAACCTGGTTACCTCTTCATTGATGGGAAAATCTGAGCAAAGGAATCCATCCACCATGACATTTAATGAGCGACGAGAGACAAACTTGCCAAACCAGCTGCACAGTGTGGAAAGCTCACTACAGGATAGCAGTTTGCTAAGTAGCCCGATGCTTAAAGAGATCAAATGCTTTTGAAATATTGGCATGTGAGTTTCTCCGAAAGTTTCCATGGATTTACTCTAGAAGTTACTAGTGAAAACTGGATTACTGCTCATTAATTAGTTTGTAGACCTCTACGTAGGGGTTGGTGATATTCTCCATAGGTTTAGAGAGAAAGACCAATGGACAGTAGTTTGGTGGTTGATTTTAGCACCTTTCTTTGGGCTATACTGGTTGTGGGGGCTGGGCTGTTCCATGTTTAGGGTAGATGCAGTTGAATAGGGTAGATTGAAGAGGCTCTACATGATAGTATTGTAGGTCTTGATATTATCCCATAATAGGTGGAATACCATCAAATCTACATACCCTATTTGTACAGGTTATTGAGAATTCTTAGGATGTATTTTTGGCCGAAGACTACGCTTGATATGGAGAGAACAGAAGAATTGAAAGTAATCATTGATGCCAGTAAATGCGCATATGTTAGATGACTATATCGTCTTATGTTAGATGGCTACAATACCAGCTGTATGTAAGAATGGTGGTAACGTTGGGGTACGAAAAAGTTGAAATTTGTTAAATTTTGCAGCATTTGGCTCTTTCAAAACATGATTTGCATTTTTGGATTGTTTTTAACGCCTGTTGCGCGGCTGCAGCATATATGTAAAGTGAATAGCCCAAGTTTTTGTGTTGATCCATTTTCGGTATGCTGAGGCTTTTTTCTTTGACTGAGTTGGCATATTATTTTGAACATCAAGGCTAGGTTTATGGCTGTAATTTGAAGTAGGATAAGAGATCAAGGACTACTTTTCCTGTGAAGATGATATCTGTTTTATTTAGCCCGAGCACCTCTTTGGATCCGAAGAACTGAATCAGTATTTCGGGCATGTAAAGAATGAATAGAAGTCACAAAGGTCATCCCATTTGTACCCATTTTAGTGCCAAAGGACACTAGACTGAGAACTAATGAAAGTAAGTTGTTCTGTGGAAAAAAATACTTGTATTACGTTGTGATCTGAATAACCAAGTTGAGAACCGACATAAAATGTAGTACACTTATAAAGGGGAGCATTTTAAGAATATTTCAAGTGTATAGACAAATTCAAGGGGTTCTCAGGTATTCTCCTAGGACAGTTGATGATCTGAGAATGGGCATTACTAATGGCAAACACCGAGCTTCCCTGTATGCTCAATCGATGAAACTGGAGAAGAAAGTGACCTCACTATTAGGGTATTTTTATTGTAGAAAGAGAGAGAGAGAGAGAGAGTGAGAAGTCAGATTGGTTTGAGAAGTTTGGAGAAGGATAGAAACAGCATACGAAAAAGTGCAGGTTGGTTTGGTAGAGAAAGTTTGAGTCAAAGGGTATCACTCACTACATGTGTGAATGAGGGGGGGTTGATTTATTTAAGTAGTAAACTTCCTCTAGTGACCAAACATGGATGACTGATAAGAAAGGTAGAGGTATTTCTGCAATAACGAAAGAATCTACCACCTGGATGTCGACGTTTCTGACAACTGGGGAAGGGATACTTTTGCGGCGACAATGCTTTCCAGAAAATTGGGGATGACTTCACTACGAAAGGCTATATATTGCCAATAACAGCTGTTTGGTAGCCCAATTGCTGTTATTACTTACACCGATAGCAAACAAGACCAACAGAGGGCGAATACATTTTTCTCTTTAAGAATTTACCAATCCACCTACTAACATCATTTAAGCATATTCATTTTCTCTTCTTACGGTAATAATATCAATGTCAACGAATTATCAAATGAAGTAATTCCAGATTTATGTGATATTATAAACCAGCTTTTTTAGAAACCAGTATTTTTTAGATCTTGATATTTCCCAATTAGGAAAGGTTGTCATGTTACATTACATCATTATCTTCTAGGTGAAGCGATTAACCTGAAAGCCCGATCAGCTCTCAGCAGTCGTCAAACTTTAGTCAGTTAACGCCTCCAATAAATCCAATGGGTGGATATAAGGGTAAAATTTTCATCTACGCATGAGACGCTATAGTCGTATCTTATCCATTCCCTCAATAGGATTTGAAGCCATGGAGTACTACTAAAGAAATCAAATGAATTTCCACTCAAAAAACAGAGTTTGATGGCATGAATATTTTCTTTATCTATAATCATAGCGTCAAAAATAATCGTTTCGAATTGGATCGCCTTTTCACAGCATAATTGAAAGCAAACTAAAACAGAACAAGTAAACAAAAACTCACCAAATCACTATTTGTTTTATTCCTCTTAAAGTTTGTGTTACTGACCTGAAAAACTTGTACAAGGGATGCTGCAAGTTCCATCGGAAACCACTGTTTTAAGTGGCTAAAGGAAAAGCTCTTGTAGTCGAAAATCCAATGGACTCCGTTGATAGTACAAAGTTCAAACTCAAGACACCAATCAAGGGTCAGGAATATTGAGCGGCAAACATTGCTAAAGTGTGGGTGATTGGATCAGTCTCACCTAAATAAAAATAAAACAAAATAAAATACTAAATACAATGAAAGCCTAGATGATGATCAGGAATTGCAAATTGTCTTTGGTGAATTATGTTAAAACGGTTTTGGATCTATATGAATTACCTTTGATATAAAATTTCAGTATTATAATCACCTGAAAGGCAAGAATTTACGATACCTGTTTTTGAAATTCCAGTAGCAAACTGTCTCATTATTTGATATAGTGTTAAACAGTATACTTTATCTCAATGCAAGAAATTCCTTTACGTTTACAGGAACTTAGGAGCAAATCGATTAATGATATAATTTTCCTGCGATGTATAAATACAGTTGAAGTATGCACAAAAGGAATACTCAAAGCATTCTTTGTTCGTACAGTTCGACGTAAGTTGCAACAGGCGAATGGTGATTGCTAATTCAACTTAATGCACTATAACCAATAATGTCGTTTAATAAATTCAAAATCTTTAAAGTGTATTAACCAGATCAGTCATGATTCCTGGAAATATAAGTTCTCAGCAATGCAATCGTTTTCCATTAATTTTTGAAAGAAAGTTGAAAGATTTTTCGGAATCAATATCTTTTTCTTAACATAAACACCATCAGTGTTTACGTTAAGAAAATCGGTGTTAAAAATGCGATAGAAAGAACGAAGACGTTTATGATAACTAGCAGCAGGATTATCTTCACGATATGTGGTTGTTGTGTTTGTTTTTCTGCTCAAAATAACTAACTTTTCGAAGCACGGTTATTAAACTCACACGAATGTGGCCTTTGAGAAATTGTAGCTCACTTGGTATAAACGAACACTTTGGTTTGAACGATCGGGGTTTGAATCCAGTCTCTGACATGTGAAACGTTAATCGGATGATTTTCAATCAAATGATGAGTTAGAAGAAATTTTCTCCTGAAAATCACTTTCTTTCCTCAAAACAGGCAAAACCAGCCCCATACACATACAGATGTATAAACAGAAATGCTTTTCCTTAGGGGACGCAGCAGAGGAGTAGCAAGCAGATGCATTAATTGCCCCAATCCTCTAATTAGGGGACTTGACGCGCCTTGGACGAACTAGAAATTGGAAAATGTCTCCTTTGTTAATCGACAGCAAACAATGGTCAAAAAATCTCAATTTATTTAATTTGTTTAGAATAAATACAGTATACATCAGGAAGGGCAGTGACTTTACATACTTATGTTAAACAATGAAAGAGGATGTTGAGGCTGAGAAAGAAGTGAAATGCAGGTATAAGTAGTATAGAGAAACTGGTGAGAGAGAGAGATAGTTGGAGTGCTATATAAGAGAGTATCGATCTATCTAAAAGTCAAAATCTACAGGACAGTAGTGAGATTAGCTATGACGTATGCTGTGGAACTGCGGCCCTGAGGAAAAATAACATCACCAGGATGGAGGTAGCGGAAATGAGAATGCTTAGGTGATTGTGAGGTGTGACCAGAAAGCTTCGTCTGAAAAACTTTTTGGCGCCAGAAGTCGAATAACTCATGAAATGAAAATAAAAAGCTTAAAAAAAGTGCCTCTAGTTGGCGACTAGATTTGAACTTAAGTCTATATAAATAATAAATATATTACTTATTATATATGAGAAATAATATATTTATATTATTAATGATGTAATAAAGTTAGTTTAATCCTTTATCCAAGTGTAAGCAAACAAAGTTTTCACTGAAGTATAATCAGAACTGAGGCAATGACAAGGGTTGAGAGCTAGCCTACGTTTACCAGGCGTTGCCTGAATCCTGAAGATACTTCAGCCACAAACCTTGTTTGCTTGCAATTGGATAAAGGATTAAACTAGAATTATTATATTCTAACCAAGAGAGAAAAAACTTCCAACATCTTTCTCTAAATCCAGAGTAATTTAATAATAAGGTGAGACACCTTTTGGCAACTCTTATAAGTAAATATGACTTCTCCATTACTTCCACCTTAGTATCACCACCTGTAGGTGTGGCTCCCAATGACGAGATCTCAATAAAGGTCGAAACAGGTTCTGGGTAGTGGCCCTTCCCTTAATGCATAGCATTATACATGTCCGCAAGGAGATGTGCTTTGCATTATGGTGGATACTAAGACAAGTGATGAGAGCTTAGTCCATCTTTACCACGAGTTGTCTCAGTCATGAAGATATTTCAGAGGCAAACATTGTTTGCTTGCACTTGGATAAAGGATTAAACTGAATTTATTATGAATACTGAGAGGTTTATTATTTTATTAAATTTTATTTAAACATTCTAAACTCTAAAAGTTCTCAGCTCAAAGTTTAGGATATTCGTAAACATAGCCATTTTGGAATGGGAACCATTTAGGATTAATCATTTTCATTACTTTCCGTTCATCTAAGAACTTCCATAGCAAAGTCAAAAATCAAGACCCCTTTAGAATGAAAAACATATTATCTAATGTCGCCTAGAAAGTTAAGACTTTTTATATGTGCAAAATGCTACACAGAATTAATCGGTCTACACAGAATTAATCGTTCTTAGGAAGGTCACGCGGTTTTTCCTCATGGGGGACTGTCTTCAATCGAATCAAATTTACAGCCCTTTTAGAGTATGTACTGCTGAATACATTTCTTCACACCATTTCTTCGAAGAATAACGACGTCAAGTTATACAAAAAAAAGGTACCGAATTCCTTCTTTCTTCTCAACTACTTTTGATATTTGACGAAATTATAGTATACATTGTAGCCAGTTGTTCACGGATAGACTAGAGTCGATATATAGTTAATTGTCTCAACTTTAAATAAATTTCAATAAAACATTACAGTTAATATGACAGATCATTAAGCATAACTCAGGAAGAAGATGACACATAATTCAAATATAATTATGGAATAATTGTAATTGTAAAATTCAAAAATAGATGCTAAGTGACTTAGGAAGGTAATAGTTTAGACCTGCGATCTCGAATCCAAATAAAGAAATAAAGTAATGTGTATTCGTCTTAAATAAGAATAATGCAAAATATGACTTTATAGAATTTGTTACTTCTCCGAAGAAAAGAAGAAAATGTTCTTTTAATTTGAAAACCTGAATAAAAATTTAGAGAATAAACTGCGATAAAAGATTTAGTTTGCATTTCCCGTGGAAACAACATTGCATTGTTTTCAGATAAAACAGTTAAACTAATGTATTACACATTTGGTAAAGGTATTTTTCAAGTTTTGCTGCATAAAAATGACGACAGCGAGACCAAGGTGTCAATCAAAATTATCAATGGTCAAATATACTGCAGAGAAATAAGTCAGCGTAAATTACCATGTGCAAGATGCATCGAGCCATGTAATGTATCACGTATTTGTTGCCGGCAGGTATTAATTGGAGGACTGTAGTGGTTCCAAGTCATTGCAACTGTGACCGGGTGAAATGCCTAGGAGGAGGAAACTGACGGACGTTGAAAAGAAGCGTTGTGATAGGAGGCCATGTTGTTGCAGGACTATCTGTTAAGCAAATCGCTGATAAATTAGGCCATCCTGAGTCAGCAATCAGTGATGCCATACTGAGATGGAAACAGAAGTAGTCCACTGTAATGTTACCTGCAAGAAACGAGGTACCACGCGCACCAATTCTGATCGTAGGTTGCCACTACTGATGTCATGTACAAACCGTCATTCATCAGCCAACAGGTTGATTAGAAGGTTCAGTGTATCGACTTGAACATGAATCTGCACAAAGTCGGTCAGAACCGTGGCTTACAAGTGGGTTTCCATGGAACGACTGAAATATACAAGCCAGACATTACTCGAATCAACATGCAGCGCTGTCTTCAATGATGCAAAGACCGTATAGAATGTGACCACGAAGCTTGGTACGTTTTTGGTATGGAGCGTCGAATAAAGGTACATCCTCGATAGAGCAGATGGACTAGTTTGGGTGTGGCGCATGCCAAAACTGGTTTTCCTGGTTTGGTGTACCTCTGTTTTGTGGTACGACGAATGTCGAAATCCGACAGGCATCCGAACATTCTGAGCAATACTCTCCTTGCTGCTTTCTGTGGTTCTACTGAACTGACTACTGCAGCAAGACAATGCACCTTTCATAAAGATGCTGCTGAAACTCTTGGTTTTTGGACAGGAACCTCATCACATATCTGTCACCTCCACAGGGCCCTGATCCGAACCCAATTGATCTTGTATAGAATGAACTGGAGCTTCGGGTTAGGTCAAATTACGTCCCCTCTACAAGAGTTCAGCACCTCATTACATGACTATAGAAAGAATGATTCAAAATTTCATTGATACATTTTGCATATCCTCTGATACATATTAAGTTTTATGATTAGTGGTCATCTTAGTGTCAATGCATAGATAATTACTCAAATATCTCCGTCTTTTTAATGAATATTTGAGATATCCTTGATGAAATAATTAAAATTTAACAACAGTACTGATATTAAATTTTATCCAATGCAAAAATTGATGCAAAATAATAATTGCATGTAGTCAGTTGTCCAAGCGAAAAATAACTTTTCCATTACATTTCTGTAGTGTTGGAGAGAGAGAGAGAGAGAGAGAGAGAGAGAGAGAGAGAGTGAGAGTGAGAGAGAGAGAGAGAGTTGGATTGTGCTATTCATGGAATCGTAGGTTTTCACATCTCGCGAAACAAGAAAACGTTTTGGAAAACATAAAAAATTAGGCATATTATACACGCAACTATCTAGTTTCAATTTAGTGGTAATCCACTTATATCAAAACTGAACGACGATATCCTACTTAAAGGTAGAAGTTGAAGTTTATTTCAGTTGAAGTAAAGCTAAATAATCAGCAGTTAACTCTTACCCATGTCAATAATAATGATCGTTTGTCCCTCTGGTGCACGATAAGGCATGATTATAACAAAATTATTCAAGAAAATAGGACGGAGATCATCGAATCCGGATGCCTTGAAGCATTCCGGGATGTTCAGTCGTGCCGTGTAATAAAGTTGGATGGAGTCGAAGGCTCTTTGGACGTCATACTTTTTCACACGCAGAAAGGCCAAAAGGAAATTGGTGTCTATTCCTGAAACGAAGTCATTCTGCTCTGTAAGAAATAACGAATTATTATAAAGTAAATACCATTATAATTTTTTCACCATAATTATTTTTTTGTCTGCAAAATGGAACATATCACGTGAAACACATGCAATAACGCTAGATTATTCTTACCAGAATGAAGTGTTATGGTTTGTATCCCCCACCTCTCTAAGAAGAATCTTAAATCCACTGCTTAATATTTAAAGGCAAAGAAGACACATATATTTTCATATTGCTAGTATTTAAAATTACTCTTTCATTATTCGCCTATTTCTTTTAATGAACAAAAATAAAATAGTTCAGATAAAGTAATAATGACAAAAATATGGAATTTCGTGAATCGTACATTTCCTTCAACAGCGGAAGGTGTTGAAGGAAAAGCGCGTTGTTCGCAACACTCATTTGGGAGAATTGCGAATTTAATTTTACCTCCCGATGTGTATTCCAGTTTAGAAATCGGTATTATACAGGGACAGAAAGGTTTAACTACAAAAAATATGCAGAGAAGAACACTCAAATAACAGACATCAATCCCTGTAATAATAGCATGGAATGCTTCGACTATACTTTCAAATAGTCAGAACCAGCAAAAAAACAAACAAAAACATTTACTCGAATTTACTATGAATCGCATTATCGATTGCGTTTGGAAAATGACAGATTACATTATTTTTTTACGAATCGAATATTCCAGATTTCAAATAACTTTTTCTATATCTAATTTGCACTTACTGAACGATTATTTCTTCCGGTAGGTACAAAATAAACTCTAGTTCTTACATTAAGACAAGGGAAAAAAAAAGACATACGATCAAATCACTTAATTAAAAATGGCTGCATAATAAAATTTGCCTGAAAGGTTTTTCTAAAATTACTCACTTCCCAACATTTTTTTCAATTTATTGATATCCTTGTCCCTTGTCCTTGGGTCTTCCTGAAGTTCTTTAGCAGCTTTTTCCAAATCAGAGAGAGTGAGTTTTAGGTCATCGTATGCATAGAATGCTCTGCTTTCTGTTCCGCATACTGCAGAATGCTCGCTTCTCATGATGCAGCCGTCGCACAAAAATAATAAAAATGAGGTGATATATTTAGAAACTAATTCATAAACACTAAACAACATACATTCTTATTGACATATATTAAATAAATATTCCCCTGAAAATAGTCACCATAAGAAGATGCTAATTTGAGAAATATCACCTTCGGGATGTGCTTTCTCAGTTCTAAATTTCAAAATTCTTAAACGTAAATGTGAGATCATTATTAGGAAAAGCAATCGTTGCTTTACTATGATATTGTTGAATCTTTTAAGTTTGGAACGTCACTTCCACAGACTGTTAAGAATATGAAGGCTCGCCTAATTCGCTGAGTAATATATGCAAGTCACAAAGAAAGTGGCGCAACCAAATATAAAATATGGGCCAAATGCGTTAAATATACATCATAATCATCATCATCATCGCACGAACCATGATTTTACTGCTCGTTGGTTTCTGATTCCACCTTTTCTTGTCCAGTGCACAGTGTTGCAGTTTCTGTATTTCCATTCCACACCAGTCCTTTATGTCGTCAATCCATTCTCGGTATGACCACTTCTTCTGTTTACACATCATCCATAATTACTAACATGAATGTCTTTATCTTTCACTCTTCACTCATTCTGCAGATGTGTCCAAATAATTGCAGCTTCCGTTGTATAAACTTCTGCATTAGATTCTTCTTTGGTTATATCTTCCGACAGAGCTCTTCGTTTGTAATTTTATGTACTCATCCTATTCATGGTATTTCCCTGTAACAAGTTCTTTCAAATTCCAAAACTCTTTTTCTTGATTTCTTGTCTATCATCCATTTGAATTCCATACAGTACACTGCTAAAGATACATGTTTCCAGCACTCTTAGTTTTATTTGCAAGCTTATCACTTTACTTATCCAGATGTTATCCATGGCTTTCCGATTTGTTGTTCCATTTGCAATTCTGATCCTTATTTCATTTTGACAGTCTAAATCGTATGTCATTTCACTTCCAACTTATGAGAATTGTTCTGCATTCTGTAAATCATTTCCATCGACTTGTATCTTTTGTTTCATGTTCTTCTCACCAAATACTATTGACTTTGTTTTTTCAAAGTTTAGAACAAGTCCAGATCTTCACATTTAACAGTTTCAATGTTTTTGTAGTTCGTTTTCATCTTCTTGAACAATAATAATGTCAACTGCAAATCCCAGATTTTCAGTTCTCATCCCATCTACTGATATTCCTTATATTCCTTTTGCATCTTCCTTTAATATGAATTCTGACCAACATTACCGAAACAAAAAAATATGAGAGTGATAAAAAAATCAAAGAAACGATCACTCGAATGATAGCAAGCTGATATAAAAAGCAAAGAAGTAAAATGACAAAACTTCTCTCGGGAGCATTATAAGTGACCCATTTTAAAATATTTGACACCCTTAACACAAACCTCTTATAACTTCTGTCCTTTTCTTTTATATCTTTATTTTGGTCATATACTCAATTCCAAGCAAACATATACTCCAGTAATATTCTTACCAGGTAAGCAATATAAAGTATCCCCTGACCTCTTTTAGTACATATTTTATTGCCTGATCTGAAGGAAAATTACTTAACCCCGCCCATCCCCGGATTAATCGCTTTCCGTATACCAAAAATATTCATCGTCAACTAGTTCAACTTCTATTCAGGCTTCGTTTTATTTCTGTTATCGAGGCCATGCTTATAAACATAAAACACGTGTATTAATAAATGTGTAAAACAAAAAACAACAAAATAAGCAATAAGGTACATGAGGCAAATAAGGCCCACCTTATTTAAAATTTGAATAAATTAGACAATTCTTTAGATTAATTGAAACAACAGTATTCATATTAAAGTGTGTATTATCACTAATTAAAACAAAACGCAAATAAGAACAATTCTTGGAGTAATTTATATTTTAATCAAATCTTTAAAAAACACCTCGTGTGGGCCTTATTAAACCACCATACTAGTTTAATAAAGCCCTTGAACAAAATTAAATAACAAAAAAAAGAATATAACAATAATTTTTAATTATTATTAATTTTAATCATAATTATTAGCTTAAGAACAGTCATAAATGCATACAAATACGCCACATTCTTCTTTGGTGAGACCAACACACTCTTCATGGTACCATTTAAGACCATGTGCATTGCCTCATATCAGCAACCTTTTTTCTCTGCATCCATGGCAATACCGCCCCTCTTTTGACACTCTGTTTGTTCCTTTTTATTTTATTTATTTATTTTTTTTTTTGGTTCTTCCTGTTTTTTAGTGGCAGCCTTCTCTTTCTTACTATCCTTTTCTTTGAAAAGATCTTTGATCACTCTCTGGCCCTTATAATTTAACGCTTTTCTTCCTGGTGTTGCCTTTACAACTGCATAACTTGGCGTTGGCATTAACTCCTGAAACGATGACTTCAACTTTAGATTTGTCAGTGGAATCTCATCATCGGAGTTATCTGAATCACAAGATAGAGGATTAGGACATGTTCTTACAGCTCCAGCCGGATTCAAAAATTGAGCTTTAGATTTAGAAATTGTTGGGTTTCTCTTTAAAAATAACTTCAACCAATCTTTTCCTGCGAGGCCACCTTCTTTATTGAAGTTATTCCTATTTTCATTTTGTTCGCAAAATATAAACGTTTGCCTGCGTATAGCTTTTGGAATTAAAGGCACGCCAATTGAAGCAAACGTCACTGTTCTTTCTATCAAGTTCTTCTCTTGTTCTTTTGTTAGCACAGTATTTCTTCCTAATCTTTTCGTCTTCTTCTTCTCTGTCTTTAAATGTTTCATCAATGTTCTTCTAGGTACTCTCCATAGCGTTCTGATAGTGCATTTTGTGATAGTTGTTCTCTTTGCACAGCGAAGAGTACAACTATCCTGATGAAAACTAGACTGATGAAAGACTAGAAGCAGCTATGAAAGCTGCTTCTAGTCTTTCATCAGTCCAAAGACCCCCGTTTCTTCTTAACCTCTGACAATTTCAGAGGTCTTTAGCAATAAAATAAGTAACTATTATGAGCAATCACCAAAAAATGAAATCATAAATTATAGCAGTTTAATAAGGCCCATCAACAAATTTACTGGGCCTTATCAACCGCTTCGAACTAGATTAAACCATATTTATTTTCACGTAAAATATGAATTCGAATAAATTAAAACATTTTTTATCATAAAACTGAATGTTGAAAGAACAATTTAAATATAAAAACCATGCGATAAGAACAAAATTTTTAATTAAACCTTACGAATTATTGTGACGTAATATTATTAAACGGGAAGACATAAGCACCTCCAACAAAGGTCTAGGTCAAACTGACACAGCACAGTCACTAGACAATATGCCGCCACTGATTTGCCATTGCTTATTGCATCCTTTGTGTGTGTGTGTGTGTGTGTGTGTGTAAAAAACCAAACCGGTACAACTTACAGTAATTGTGATTTTTTTACACGGGCATTATTAGACACCGGGCCTTATTTGCTTCAGGTATTTTACGACGAATTTCGTCAGTCAACTGACTTCATCATCAGGAATACCGGGACTAATATAAGAAAATATTAAAAAAAATTCATATAGTAGTTGCTATCAAAAATTGATAGTGAGAACAATTGACCAGTTACTTTATCATTACTTTACATTATCCACGTTCGACCAATGCTAGTTGTTGCTGACTCATTCGATATCATGATGTGGATCATATATTCCAGGTCTGCGGTTGTTAGATTTTTAACGAAAGCAGTCCAAACTCGGTGAAGGATTAAACTTTGGTTTTTATTATATATGCTCCTTATTCCCACGTAATCGTAAAAACTAAGGCTTAATCCTATATAAAGTTTGGTCTGCATTCATCAATATTTTAGTAACCGCGGAACTGACTGCGATATGACACGCGTCACGCCACAAAATGACAACTAGCATTGTTCCATCACGTGCCCATAATTAATGCAGCAATTTTTTTTTCACATTGTTTGTACTAGTTTTAAAGTTATGATAGCATTTGCTAAATGTAATTATTTTTTAAAAGTCTCTTTTATAAAAGTTTTGTATTCCTGACAATTTAAGTATTTCTGATGATTACTAAAGAAGGTTGTCGATTATTTCGTTTATTTTAATAAATTTGTTTTATATTTATAAATCTGTGGTCTCAATACCGGAAATTGATGAATATTTGCACAGAAATATTCGTATTCTGCTGTTTATGAATTCCCTAGATAAATTGTGATACTGTGTAATATCTTGTGTGTGTGTGTGTGTGTGTGTGTGTGTGTGTGTGTGTGTGTGTGTGTGTGTGTGTGTGTGTGTGTGTGTGTGTGTGTGTGTGTGTGTGTGTGTGTGTGTGTGTGTGTGTGTGTGTGTGTGTGTGTGTGTGTGTGTGTGTGTGTCATTCGGGTCTGCATGCAGTTCAATGTATGGAACGCGCTTTCCACATTAACAGCAATGATATCACTGCGAGTTTTTCTGAATAAACATCTGAGCTTGAAACAGAAAGAAATATTTGAAGAAAGTTGTTGCGTCCAGTTTCTGCAGAATCGGATAGCCAAGAGAAGAGGGTCAACGCACTGCGATCAAAATCTGGACTTTCATCTGGGTGAGAAAAAGATGTGTTTGAACGTTTGTAGGAGTCTGCGTAAAAAGGTGTTCATCTCCCAATGGAAACTACCATTGAAGACCTGAAATTTTTTGAAAACATGTGGATTGACAAAAAATGTTTTGAATATATAACTTGTATAAGCAAACCAGCGATAACTAAAACTATAACCAAATAAAACCGTCCCGTAGGACCAGATGGGCCGTCCAATGAGGGATTTTTTTAAGTATATATTTTATGAGTGTAGATCCCTGTGTGTGTTGACGGGCAGGTTTGCCTGTTAATAGGGACAAAAATCTGAATTTTGAATTTTCTGGTGAAAAAACACCCAACCTACGTACAAGACCCGCTAACTCACCTTTATCTGGAACCTTTATCTGGTCGAAAGAGACCAGATAAAAATTGGTGGCTGCTTAGCTTAAAAATTACCAGCTGTACTTCGAAAACTTGATCTCTTTTATTTATCCAAATTTCTTAACTTATATATAAAAGTCGAAAATATTAACGTTGCTTACCTAGTGGTTTCAGACCACAGTGTAAATAGTACCGGAAAGAGGACAATTATGGCTGCTACTTGGCCAGTTTTCCTCTGATTACCGGTTCTTTGAAAACTTTAAGGACACAGTTCACTGAGACCTGAGATGAATTCGACCTCTTCATTTATAGCCCAATTATTTTCTAGATAAAACGGTTAATCCAATCAGGAAAGAGTAAAGTTTATGCCGGCCTCTAAATAGCTGAATAGGAAATGGCCAATAAAAATTATATGGCACTCCATTCTAAAAATAATATCAGTAATATAAATGTGTAAATGTGTTATTCTTACCGTCATCAGAAGTGCATATTTTTATTTTTTAAGCAATGATACATAGTTGGAAAATTATAGTTACATTTCTATTACGCGAATATTTAAACGTGAAGATTTGAAGAGAAATTGTTCAGAAATCAGTGGTAAAAATGTTTAGATTTGTCAGTAAGCTTTTCTGCACTTGCAACTTTTGACTTTTCTACACTTACAGTTTAGACTTCTGAAAAGTCTAAAACATTTAATCTATTTTGGAAAACCTGCATCTATTATAGAAAGTGTTTTAGTTAAGACACTAATTTTCCTGTAGTTATTTCTCAAAAAGCGGTGTTCAGCGAACTTAAATGGACCTGAACGAGGAGGTGTTTTGAAATGGTATCGGGTAAATAAGTTCAAAGGTGAAAGTTCCTTTTCTAAAAGGCACTTAAAATGTTTACCGTGAATGTCAATGGTGCTCGGATATACTTCATCGTCTCATTGAGGTCTTTGAGAACCGTTTAATTTTACCATGTTATCGAACGCATTTTTAATCGTCTGAAAGTCGCAACTTGTAAAGATCGCCTGAGTAGTTGTGGCTTGAGTAAACAAGAACGTTAGGGATATAAAGCGTTAGGAAGTAGGTTTAACAGTAAGCCGTTAACTTGCTAACGGCTTACTGTTACGTAAACTTGCTAACGGCGTACAATGCTGTCCCTTTTTGATAGACTAGGTTTGAAATGCAAAATAGCTTTACATAATTAAAACAAAAAACTACTTGCTAGCTGTGAAATAAGGGCAGCGTGGCTATTCCATCTTAACAGAGGTCAAATCCGGGAAATATTTTTTTGCTGCTCCATCAAGAAGCTTAACTATCTACACGAAGTGAACTCATTTGTAAACCAACTTGAAGTGGTATGCTTTCCTTCGAATGAAGACAAAAATTAATCGATTATGAGCGAGGCAAACTTGTCTATTCAACGTATTATTCTGAATACAGAACTAACGATGTGCACTTGGTATAAGCATTGAAAGTAGAAGATAATTTTGAAGAATTTTAAGGTGGTTTCTAGAATCACGCAGGAGAGCAACACGAGAAACTAAGTCACAGAATAAGTAAAACTACCACATTTTATCTAAAAATGAAGGTCAGGTATAGAGAAATTCTCGTTGCCCGTGAATTAACCAACCACAAATTTCTACTTCAATGTCATTACTCATAACATTCCATTGATGTAACAATGGAACTGATAATATGAGGTCTGCGAATACTTCAAATATACCACTAGATATATTTCGAACTATACCTGCCTCTTTATAACCAGAATGTCCATTTTAGAGACTCGATCTTATTTCATCTATTGCCAATCCATTGATTAAACGAGCAGAAGCTCCTATCAAGAATGATAACATCAGTGTGTCTGTTGAATTGATTAAAACTGTTTGCAGCCTATTCAAGTTGCCTACAATAGTACTCCTTTTGCTAATTCCCATAGGTACGGTATGTATAATTTTCGATTCTCGTGTGATTAATCCTACTTACGACAGATAAGCCATCGATTAGAAGTGTGAAAGAAAGAACATGTGTGAAATGATGAGCATAAAAGAATGATCTGATCTCGCCAAGCATGCTTTTAATAGAAACAATGCCTTTCACTGAAACGTTTCAGCTGCTTTATTAAGAATGAAATTTTTATCCGAATTTCAAATGGAATCAGTTACGGTCATTCATTCGAGGGTCACCGAACCAAAAGCGACCTGCTGTATTGAGAAGCATATTGAAATCGCTCAATAAATCGTTTAACATCATATACGTGATCTCCGCTAACAACCTTTTTCATCCTTAACTGGGAATATCTAATACATGACATGCATTAGCCGATAATGTCCTAGTCCTCCAATGCGAAACTTCCATTTCGTATTGAAGGACTAGGTGACGCCAATTCTGCCAGAGGGAGAGGAAGATAATGGCTCGCTACTCGAGTGAATCGTTTAGACCAGGGGTTTCCAAACTTTTCGCCGTGAGGGCCACATGAGTACTTCAGCATTGTTCGGCGGGCCGTAGTAAAAAAAGACTATAGAACTAGATATACGAGTTTTATTGAAAGCAGATAAAAACTGAATGCAGAGTATGCAGAATATACAGCAAATTTTTGCTAGCCGTTAGTCTTTTCAACCGAATATACACCGACAATTTACATGTAACTTTTTTTTTAATTTCGTATAACTTCGAGTTTTTTTGTCAATGAATACAGATTGGAAAATTTTGTTTTTCTTTCGTTTTTTTGCTCGTTAGTTCATTTTAACCGTGTTTTTAACGACTTTTTTAAGTGTTCTTATTCCGTGCAACATACATTTTTTTTGTTGATAAAAACGTTTATTAGGATGTAACTTCTCTATTTTGTTTTGAATTTTTAAAATTGTTTTTTTTTCGTTAGTCCATTTTAACCGACCTTTTAAGTCAGAAAGACCGTAACTTGGATTACGGTTACTTTTTGCTATTCAGGAATATATTTTGAACACAATTTTAATTAATGCATTTAAAATATATCAACACCCCGTGTTTTTTTTTTTTTTTTTTTTTTTTTTTTGTTTGTTTGTTTTAGTTTTGTTTTGCAGATTCTTATTGAAAAATTAGTTCAATTGCCGGGCCGGATAAAATCATATCACGGGCCGCATCTGACTCGCGGGCTGTAGTTTGGAGACCCCGGGTTTAGACAGACGATTCTATTATCTATTTAAATATATACTTTGAAGTTTATTAAGCTGTGAAAAAGCCCTCCGTTCTTGAAAACTGTGAAAAAGCCCTCCGTGCGAAATTAGTAGGCGTGAATTTCAAATTGTAAGGAGTAATTAATTTTCTTTGATATTACTGCCAATTTATAAAACTGTATTACCGTTAGTAAAATAATTACACCTAAAAGAATTTCAATATACGTCAAATAGAAACAAGGGTTCGCTTATATTTGCAGCAATAAATAATGGAAGCATTCAAAGTGTAATACTCTGCTAACTGAAAACGTGAATAAAGAAAACACAAAGCTGAAATCTAGCATGTAAATTATCTTCCTATGTTCCCCAATGGTAATTATTATTTCTTGCCTCTGCTATAAGAACGAAGTGTCTTTATTCCCTCATTATCTCTCCCCAATATATCAAAAATGAACTCTTGAGATGAGTTCCGTTTTACCAGCATTTCGATATCAGCTAATCCACGGTCTTTCATACACTCATAGTCCTGCGCAAGGAAAATGAAATTACCTTAGCAAACTCAGTGTTAAACTTATCATCTTAAAGCACTTTATTACGCTTAGAGGATTCCTTTGCACCTCTGACTCATTAAATTACCAATAATATAATGTCATAAAGACATAAAAAAGTAACGCTTTCTTATTTTAGCTTTACAATTTAAAAAAAAAAACTTTTTATTTTATGATTTTTACGATGCTATTTTGCAATTTTAAAGTTTCTGCAAAGAAACCAACTTTGGCCAGAAAACTCCAAATCTATCACAGTGAAGCGGAAGTTTAAATTTTGATTGTGTTATGAATTGCAATTATTAGCACCGAGTAATCTCAAAAAGCACTTCTCATATTCTACAGTTTATCTTGGAAATTATTTGGGGGCAATACAGCATTTCATACACCATATTTTTCGGTCCTGCACTCTGTAATCCCCAAATATATGTCCAGTTTTTTACTCTTGGAGTCATGAAAAGTTGTTATATATTGATGGCAATATAGTGCACACGATGTTTTTTGTTCTTCGTTGGAAATAGTTAACTGCTGCTTATCACCCCCGACTTGTGTACTCAGATTTTCCGGAAGAAACAATCAGGGTCCATCGGTAAACATAGGATTAAGCAGTTTCAGTTACTAGTTAGAAGAAGGCTCCCATAAATGAGACAGTATTTGAATGTATCCCTAGTGTTCGAAGAATAAATAGGTTGGTATTGAAATGGATGTGCAACCTTATTAAGAAAGAAATCCACAAGACGAAGATGATGTGGAAAGAATATCATGACACTAAGAGTGAGAGGAGTTATGAAATATATAAAGCACATACCAGAAAATAACGAGTATTTGGCGTCAAGCTATATTGGAGAATGAAAAAAAAACTGGCTAGGCAAGCTAAAGTCAATACAAAAGAATTTTATCATTATGCCGCAAGCAAAAGAAAGAAGAAAAATCCCAGAATATCTTTATTGAATGAGATCTAGCATCAAAAATTAATCAGATTGTTCAGTTAACCAGCAGTGCTCATTTTGCTAAGATAAAATCCATAGGGCAGTGGTCTCAAACTCAAATTGCATGCGGGCCGAATGCACTGTGAAAGCAGCTGAGGGGCCGGAATTTTTTTTTTAACAAAATGAGAGTGAATATATATATATATATATATTATCTGTAGACTGGTCCCTACTCTTCTTTCCCTCTGTATTTCTTTTCACCTTGCTGCTTCCCCCCAATGCTATTAGAGTATTCGAGGGCTAGGAGTGATTCTGTGCTATTTACCTATTTTTTTATCTCATGCACCTGCCCACCCCCCCACCCCAGTTAAAAATGGTGAAGACAAATCAGAAGACTATACCGCATCTGTCGTCGCGCGGGTTACCAAGGACTCCACTGGATGTTAGGCTTCCTGGACAGCCAGTGACAAATGGGCTACAGGAGCAAGATCCACAGAACTCGAAAGTATCTACTAGGAAAAAGTGGAGCATGGCTGAAAATAGACAAGTCATGCAGTGCTTCTACAGTTCAAACCCATCAGTTAGGGGATTTCAGAAACGAATGTTCCAACTTTGGCTTGAACGGCACCCAAATTCTGAAATTTCATTCGAAAGGCTGATGCAGCAACGCTGCTTCATTATCAAACGCAAGGTATTTAGTGAACTTGAGCTGGAAGCACTTAAACCTCAAGCTGTAAAAGGAGACCGTACTGTCCCTGAAATGACCAAGAATATGAATGAAGCAGAACCAGATTCCAACGTGCAGAATGCTGAAAATTTTGAAAATATACCTAATGTATGGATATCACCTCTTTATAACCTTTCAGAAGAAGCAAAATAATGACACCCTATTCTTTTTCTTTTATTTATTAAATTTTTCTTCGACACATACAGAAAAAACAAATATGTTTGTATGTAAATAATTATAAACTTATTTATTTCTTATTACAACTTGACACTTTATGGCGTTTCGATTCTGATAAAGTTTGTAGCCTTGGAGAAAAATTACTGGAAGCTATCTTCATCACGGATTGTAGATACTCATCAGTCAATCGGCTTCTTTTCTTAGACTTATTAATTTTCAACTGCAAAAACAACTGTTCACATATAAATGCATTCCCAAACAAAGCGATTATTGTTTTTGCAAAAATTCGTAACTGAGGGTATTTATCTTCTGACAAGTACGAATAAAATTTAATCAAATCTGTATCTTCAAATCTTTGAATAAGATTTATTCCTCACTGTAAATTAATTAGCTCCATTTGTATATTTTCTGGTGCGTTATTTACGTTCGTTTTTAATGGTAATGAAAATAATGTAAAATAGGACTCCAAATCATTAAAATCTTTAAATCTTTCTTCAAATTCTTGTCGTAATAATGCTATTTTTCTTGCCTATTCTTGAGATTTTTCATTTTAAATAATAGGGCGGGAGTTAAGATGTAGGAAATGTACGAAATTTTTTTAATTCCAGTTGTGTTTCCCATAATTGCAATATAACTTTAAAAGCTTTAAAGTTAAAGATAAGTTTTATTCTTTCCTTGCAGCTCTGTATCGAGAATATTTAAATGACCGATTAAGTCAACAACAAATGCTAAATCTGTTATCCATTTATCATTACGTCGATCGTCGATGGCTTTATTTTTTTGTGTCATGAAAATTTTGATTTCATTTATTAAATCAAAAAACCGTTTTAATACAGCTCCTCGACTTAACCACTTCACCTAGTTATAATAAATCATTTCTCCGCACTCACTTTCAGTTTCTTCAAGAAATGCAACAAATTCTCGATGATTCGGAGCTCATCCACGGATAAAGTTTATTGTTTTAGTTACTGTTTCCAGACCATTATCCATCTGCAAACTTTTGTCAAAAAATGCTCAGTAGTATGGGTGACGGTTTGAACCAGATGAAGATCAAGATAAGAAAAGGAATCGTGACGTCATTGGTTGATAAGATGATGATGTCATTGTAGGCGTGACGTAATGAGATTGGAATGTTTGGAATTTCCCTGGGGAATATATGTCTGTGACGTGCGTTCTTGTATTTTTGTTCGCGTATGGAATTATGGGTGATGGTAGAGATAAGGATTCGAGTTGTGATTGGTGAGACACTTTGAACCAGATCAAGATTATGATAAGATAAGGGATCGTGACGTGAATGTTTGTTGTTATCAGATTAAGATAAGTGACGTCATTTGTTATTTGTAAATAAGTGACATCATTTGTTAGTTGTAAATAAGTGACATTCTTTTGAATGAAAAGGGAGATATATTAATGTATAAGGAATCGTGTTGTGATTGGTGGGACACTCCTGACCAGATAAAGATCAAGATAAAATAAGGAATCGCGACGTTGATGTTTGTTATTATAGATTTTGGAATGTTTGGAATTTCGCTGGGGCCCTCCTCTGTCAGGGACATCACGTGGTGGTTTTCGTTTGCTAAATTAATTGTGGGTGATTTTTAGAGATAAGAATCGTGATGTTATGTGTTTGGAAATTTCTGGCGAACATATGTCTCTGTGTGATATCACATGGTGCTTTGGTTTGGCTATGGAATACTGGGCGATGTTTTTGAGATAAGATGTCTTGGAATGTTCCCAGAGTGACACAGACACATCCGACATTGTCGTCATGTTTTGTGTTTGGTTGTCTATTGATGGAAGTACTAATTTTCCAATACATTTTGGGGTATTTCTTTACTGTTAAAGGATAGGAATTGTTAGAGTAGAGTAGAATTGTAATGGCGGCAGTGTTTAGGGTTTTCTGAATAACTTAATTATATGCTAATATCATTCAAACATACAGTTTTTTTCTTCTATAGATGGCTGTACTAATTTTCCAATACATTTTGGGCTATTTCTTTCCTGTTAAAGTATGGGTATTCTTTGAGTAAGTCGTGATGGAGGCTGTGTTTCGAGCTTTTCTGAATAATTTAATTATATACTGGTGTCCCTCAAACACACACTATGTTTTATTCTTTAGATGGCTGTATTAATTCCCAATACATTAAAACCGGAATTCGTAAAGTAGAGTAGAATATAGTGGCAGCTGTGTTTCTAGCTTTTCTGAATAACTTAATTATATGCTGGTGCCTCTAAGGCATTTTAAAATAAATTAAAACAAACGCACAGTTAAATGGATTACAAAACCTTTTGTATGTATTCTAGAAATTCTATTGATAATTAAACTTATTTACTATCTTTCCAGAATGGCTCTTCTAAATGCGAATATTACAAAATAGTTGAATTTTATATCCACACCACAACATAAACACAAAAACCAGAAAGAACAAAATTTCTGAAAATAATGTAACCTGAAATAGTTGCGTGCTTCTTCCTTTATTTTTCAGCCCAATAGGATCATTCTAAGTTATCATCATGATTATTATCCCCCAGTGAGCGGTTACTACAAATCGCGGTTTCCTTCAAAGGGTCTTTTCATGAAGATGACATGAGTCATATCCGAAAATTGCTGTATTGTTCAAAAGGTATAATTTTCCCAAGTTTGGATGTTTCTCAAATACTTACATATGACTAAGCGATTAGCATTCACATGATTGTGATGACAGATATCCTAAAATTATTCATTCCTGATTAAGGATTTTATCCAGTTATTGTTTTCAAGTAGATGGATTGTTTGTTTGATTACATTTTGTGTAGCTAGGAATCTGGAATTTATTTCAAATGAATATTAGCTCTGTAATCTCTTATCTGGTTGTTGCCAATTTTGTTGTACGTAGGTGAGAAATCGTGTGTTTAAGTTGGAACTCTTCATTCCCTTGGGAAATTATTGCTGTGGTAAATTAATGCTTACATTTCTTTTTTTAAACTAATATTGACTTTTAATTTTACCTGCAATTCCTTGTGCTTTTAACTTTTTTCTGTAACTTAAATTTATTTATTTTATTTTATTCTTCTTTAGTATTAATAATTTTAAGTAACGGATATGCGACAAACAAGGTTTTGAACTCGGTGTTGTCTTTTAGTTTTCTTTTAGAAATTTCCTTTGCCAGCACAACAAATAAATATTTATTTCTTATTATTTCAGAATATTAGCTATGTAATATATACTTTGTTAATTTCTATGTCGCCTTTTATTTGACTGTAATATTATTAACAAACGGCTCTGTAATAGTCAAATTCTTACAGTATT
Source organism: Typopeltis vanoorti (assembly GCF_054136105.1). Lineage (NCBI taxonomy): Eukaryota > Metazoa > Arthropoda > Arachnida > Uropygi > Thelyphonidae > Typopeltis > Typopeltis vanoorti. The sequence continues at coordinate 155,545,546 of NC_143553.1, read as the reverse complement.
GAACTTTTCAGGTGAAATTTTCTCAACTAAATTCTGTCTATTAATTTCATACCCGATTATTCCTTTTGCTTCCAAGAGTTGACAATTTCTTGAAATATTTGAGGGCTTGTATGAACAAATAACACTTTTAATTCAGTGAATCAAAAATGTCTCTGGTTAGTTTGTGGCATGAAATTTCACAAGGGAATAAATGTTATGGTCTTACTTAAATTTGTATAACACATCGACAACCCCCAATTTTTTCATTTAAATTTTCGCATTTTATTTGAATGAAATATTATTTACAAATCGTATTTACTGAATCCAACATACAGAAATAAATAAAGTGAAAAATAAAATCTATTCTTTTTTGTTCCATAATCTTCTTAGTGTTAAATTTGCACTGTTGTTCAAAGCTTCTTCCCATGCTTGTGGAATTGCCATCGTATGGTTTTTGCAATGTGATTCCCATTTGAAAGTTAATTTTCATCTGGTGAACGTTGGGAATTTATTACTGTAGTAAAATTAAGGGCTGCATATTTATTTTTTTAAGCCAATACGTATACTTCTCAGAATTATTAAAAGCACAGAATCTTTCGTTATGTTTCCAAAAGCATTAAAAATAACACAAACATCATGTTTTCACGTTTTGGGCATCCAATTTCATTTAAATCAAGAACAGGCCTCCCAATTATCCTCGTTAATGTTTTTGATATTTCTATTCCTTTGGCGAATAATATTTGATTTTTGCATGTTGATTCTATCATCCAATTATTTAGTTTATCCAGAGATAGTGAACCAATTTCCCACTTCAGCTGATGGTTATATTTTATTAACCAAGAATTCTGTTTTTTAACTCTTTCAGGTAATTCTTTCCAACCAAAAGGTAATTTTGTCATCTTACAATAATTCTATCAGAAATACAAATTTCATTAGAAAAAAAATTTGAAGTCTTATTCAAAAGAAATTGCCAATTAATTTTCCCAACGATAACTGAAAATTCGTATTTTTCACCTACTATCGATTTTTCGTAATGGTTTTCCTTCATTCTTCTTCTTCTTAGATTACTTCATATGACACCACAAATAAATAGTTATTTATTATTATTATTATTATTTCACTGATTATTAGCCCTCATTGTATATTTAATGTTAACTTTCATTACAAAATTCTAAACAATTAGAACTTTTCACAAAGAAACTTTCAAAGTATTTCGTGGCTCACCCATTATTTTTACATTACCAAACACAAAACACCACAACACAAAACAGCACCTGCAGTGGATGAACGATTACCTTAATTCCAAGGCACTCAACAATATGGTATTTTCTTATAGTACTGTTTGCACTTACCATGTGCTACCTTGACCATTCCTTCAAAAATGAACCTTCTGTGCAGATGACTCAAAGATATGTTTTCACATGCTGCTGGATATACTGTTGGTGTGTTTTTATCTTACTTTGTGTGGGGAAAGGTAAAATTTGTATATGTGTTATCTGGAGAGTAAAAACATTTTTTCTATACCAAACTTTACAAGTTAAAGTCATGTTTTGGGTTAATTATCTGCTGTCTCTCTGTAAAACAACCAAATTCTAACAGTTCGGATTTTCAATTATGTTAACGAATTGTTTTCAGATAACTCAAACAATGTCAATAGGTAACATCAGACAATTTCTAAAATAATCAATAGTTGGATATCAGTTTTCAACACTTTTTCCCCATTCCAGACATTAATTTCACAGTAGTGATTTTTTTAAATAAGTAAACAGAATTGCATTAAGGTATAAAGATGTGGATTTAAATATCAAGTTCTAATCAGAATAACTGAGTAAAAAATTCACTGTGGAAAAACATAACAACAAAAGCACACATCTGTTTATTTACGTTTAACAATACAATACAATACAGCAATTTTCGGATACTTTTGTACAATACAGCAATTTTCGGATATGACTCATGTCATCTTCATGAAAAGACCCTTTGAAGAAAACCACGATTTGTAGTAACCGCTCGCTGTGGCATATTACTCATGACGATGACAGCATCATCCTACGGGCTTAAATATAAAGGAAGAAGTACTGAACGATTTCAGGTTATGGTATTTACAGAAATTTCGTTCATTTTTTTGGTTGTGTTATGGTGTGGATATAAAATTCATCTATTTGGAATATTCGTATTTATAAGAGCTATTCTGGAAGGATAGTGAGTAATTTTAATTATCATTAGAATTTCTATAATACATACAAAAGGTTTTTAATTCCATTTAGCTGTGCATTTATTTTAATTTATTTTACAATGCTGTAGAGACACCAGCATATAATAAAATTATTCATAAAATCTCGAAACACAGCTTTCACTAGACTCTACTCTACTCTAAGAATAGAGTAGAGTAGTCTAACAGGAAACCCCCTTTAACAGGAAAGAAATACACCAAAATATATTGGAAAATTAGTACAGCCATCTACAGAAGAAAAAAACGTGTGTGTTTGAGGGACACCAGTATATAATTAAATTATTCAGAAAATTTCGAAACACAGCCGCCTTCACGACTTACTCTAAGAATTCCCGTACTTTAACAGGAAAGAAATACCCCAAAATGTATCAGAAAATTAGTACAGCCATCTATAGAAGAAAAAACCAGTAAGTTTGAGTGACATAGGATACAATTAAATTGTTCAGAAAAGCACGAAACACAACCGCCACTAGACTCTACTCTAGGAATCCCCCATTTAACAGGAAATAAATACCCCAAAATGTATTCGAAATTAGTACAGCCATCTATAGATGAAAACAAAGTGTGTGTTTGAGGGACACCAGTATATAATTAAATTTTTTAGAAAACCCTAGACATGGCTGCCATTAGGACTCTAACTCTACTCTAAGAATTCCCACCCTTTTACAGGAAAGAACTATTCCAAAATGTATTGGAAAATTAGTACATCCATCAATAGACAACCAAACACAAAACATGACGACAATGTGGGATGTGTGTGTGTGTGTGTGTGTGTGTGTGTGTGTGTGTGTGTGTGTGTGTGTGTGTGTGTGTGTGTGTGTGTGTGTGTGTGTGTGTGTGTGTGTGTGTGTGTGTGTGTGTGTGTGTGTGTGTGTGTTACATTGGGAAAATTCCAAGATATCTCATCTCAACAACATCGCCCACTATTCTGTAGCCAAACCAAAGCACCATGTGATATCACACAGAGACATATGTTCCCCAGAAATTTCCAAACACATAACGTCATGATTCGTATCTCTAAATAACACCCACAATTCTTTAAGCGAACCAAAAACACCACATGATGTTCCTGACAGACGAGGGCCCAGCAAAATTCCAAACATTCCAAAATCTATAATAACAAACATCCATGTCACGATTCCTTATCTTATCTTGATTTTGATGTGGTCAGAAGTGTCCCACCAATCACAACACGATTCCTTATACACTAATATATCGCCCTTTCCATTCAAAACAACAATGGCACTTATTTACAACTAACAAATTACTTAACTTATTTACAAATAACAAATGATGTCACTTATCTTCATCTGATAACAACAAATATACACGTCACGATCCCTTATCTTGATCTTGATCTTGATCTGGTTCAAAGTGTCCTACCAATCACAACACGAATCCTTATCTCTACCATCACCCATAATTCTATACACAAACCAAAATACAAGAACTCACGTCACTGATACATATGTCTCAGGGAAATTTCAAACATTCCAATCTCATGACGTCATGCCCACAATGACGTCATTTTCTTAATAAGAATGAAGTCACGATTCCTTATCTTATCTTGACTTTGATGTGGTTCAAACTGTCACCCATACTACTGTGCTTCATGATGAATAATCCAGTGTATAGTGCAAAATGTATTCTGAAAAATTTTTCTTCTTTCTACTCCATTTTTACCATCCATAGCAGCTGCACCATCACTTGCAAATCCAACCATTTTATTCCAACTTAATTTATATTTATCTATTACAGTTTTTATTTTAAAAAAATATCCTGTGCATCAGTTCTTCCTTTCATAGGAATTATTTCCAATAATTCCTCAATTACTTCAAATTCATCAGTAAAACCTCGTACGAAAGCGGCAAGTTGTGCTACATCTGTGATGTCAGTACTTTCATCAACTGCTATTGAGAATGCTGCAAAATCTATAATTTTCTTGTAACTGATATCGTAAATCACTAGCGATTTCGATAATACGTTCCGCTACCGTATTGGCTGAAAAACAAATATTTTAAAATAATTGCTGTTTCTCAGAACAATGAAGTTCAGCAAACTTAATCAAACAGTCTCTAAGTTATGCGCCATCAGTAAATGGTTTTGATCGTTTTGCAATGATGTGCGCGAGAGCAAAACCTGCATGTGCTGTTGCTTCACTGGATTTATTTGCTTCAGTAAAAAAAAAAAATTTTCATCGTAAGCCAGAGTTCAGAAACAGTAACTTTTCTTCCCTCAATTTGCCTTCCAACATTTCAGATTATTCTTCGTGATTCGTTTTGTAATGGCGACATAAATTGTATTCTTTTGGAATTGATATTCCCCTATTACAAATAAAACATACAATTTTATTTACATAATTTCCCATTTATCTTGAAAAACACATCCCGTCCGCTTTTCTTTTACTCTTTGTTAAAGACATGGCTTGCGGTTTAACCTCTTAAATTAAATCACTAATATAATTTTATATACAACTTTAATTCAACAAGATGAATTTTGGTGTCAAAGCAACACTCAAAATTTATGCACAATTCTAAATGATAGGTATCGATATAATGTAGATTTAACAACAAGCACAAATAAACAGGTTTTATAAGTCGTACGTTAGTGTGTCTCCATCCATATTGCAATATGAACTGCGCAGCTGTGCATCGGAAACACCAGAATACTGAAGCTCCACCAACTGTTGGCTGGCGAACTAAATTTATTGAGTGTAAATTGTTGATATGGACTGAGCTTATGTGCGCATAAGCTTAGTCCATATCTTTCTCTCTAAAACTATAAGCACTGTATTTAAAATAAATACATAATTGAAATGTATTTGGGGGCCATGAAGTATTGCTTTGGAGACCGGATGCGGCCCGAAAGTCGCCACTTTGAGTAAGTAGTGCACAGTGGTACTGATACATTCGGTGAAGAGTTAGAGGTTCATGAGAATGAGGTTGAAGAGCTTTTGCATAACCTGGATAAGAATTTCTCAATAGGGACAGATCTGTACATTTGCTAAAGTCCAGAAAAAATGGACTTTAAAAATGGAAATTTCGAATGTCCAGAAAAACTGGCTAGGCCTTTGACATGTTTGTATAACTTGAGTCTCAACTCAGGAATGATACCACAGGATTTGAAGGAATGTAATATAGTTCCATTGTACAAGGGTTGTGCAAAAATTCGCATACTGAAATGACTATACTATAATCTGTAAAGAGCAGAATGGGTTTACTAAACGAAGGTCATGTTTAGCAAATTACTCATATTTTATAACAAAGTTATAGCCGAGTTGGATAAAAGAAATGGATACACTATGATAATGTTGGATTTTTCTAAGGCATTTCATAGGATACCACATGAAAGGCTGTTGCATAAACTTGAGAAAATGGGATTGGAATATAAACGTTTGATTTGGATCGGTGGATGGTTGACAGGCAGTTATTAGAAAGTTTTATACAGTGAGTGTGAATCCTTCAGATTGAAGGCGACCAGTGGAGTGACTCAGTTCAGCCCTTGAGCCATTATTGTTCAATCTATACATTAATGACAGTAGTATGGGAGCCTCTAGTGACCAGATCAAGATCAAGATAAGATAAGGAATCGTGACGTGATTGGTTGATGACGTCATTGTGTGCATGGCTTCATGGGTGTGGAATGTTTGGAATTTCCCTGTGGGCATATGTGTCACTGGCTTCAGCTCTTGTGTTTTGGTTCGTCTATGGGATTATGGGTGATGGTAGAGATAACGATTCGTGTTGTGATTGGTGGTGCTATTCTGACAAGATGAAGATCAAGATAAGATAAGGAATGGTGACGTGGGTGTGTGTTGTTTTCAGATGTAGATAAGTGACGTCATTTTTTATTTGTAAATAAATGTCGTCATTTGTTATTTGTAAATAAGTGACGTTGTTGTTTTGAATGGAAAGGATGATATTAGTGGATAAGAAATCGTGTCGTGATTGGTGGTCACTTCTGACAAGATCAAGATAAGATAAGGAATCGTGACGCGAATGTTTGTTATGAGATGTAGATAAGTGACGTCATTTGTTAGTTGTAAATAAGTGACATTATTGTTTTGAATGGGAAGGATGATTTTAGTGGTTAAGTAATCGTGTTGTGATTGGTGGGACACTTCTGACAAGATCAAGATCAAGATAACATTAGGATTCGTGACGTGAATGTTTGTTGTTATTGGGTTTGGAATGATAATTTAATTTAACTATATTCTATGTCACACAAACATACAGTTTTTTTTTTTCTTCTATAGATGGTTGTACTAATTTTCCAATACATTTTGGGTATTTCTTTCCTGTTAAAGTGTCGGAATGCTTAGAGAAAGTCGTGATGGCTCTCGTGTTTCGAGATTTTCTGAATAATTAATTATATACTTAAAGTATCTGTCCTTAAACACACACACATACACATACACATTAGACATAAAAAATCGCTAATGTGTCCATGTTGATACTCTAATATATACCCTATGATTATTCTTATGGAAAAAAAAAACTATTCAGTATTAGAATTATGCTTACCAAACAACATGTGATCAGTTTTGTTTAAGTTAAAAAAGTACTTACAGCTTTCCAGATGACTCTTCTAAATACGAATATTCCAAAATAGTTCAATTTTATATCCACAACACAACACAAACACAAAAACCACAAAGAATGAAATTTCTGTAAATACTGTAACCTGAACTAGTTACTTCGTCCTTTAGATTACAGACCGTAGATGCTGTGGTTTCGTCATTTGCAATATGCCCCAGCGAGCGGTTTTCTTCAAAGAGGATGACATGACTCACATCCATAAATTGGGGTATTGTTCAAAAGGTAGCATTTCCTAAAGTTTGGATATTTCTCAAATAATTACATATGACTAAGGACTTAGTATCAAGTTGATTGAATAACACATATCCTAAAATTATTCATTCTTCGTTACCGTCGGAATTCATTGGTATTGTAAATTAACGCTTACATTTAATTTTAATTTAGAGTAGTATCCGATTGGTTGTCTGTATTAATTCTTTCCCACTTGGGAAAGTCTATGCGCCGTTTTGTTTAGGGTAAGTGTTATTTCCGGTTTTGAATTCCGATTGCTCAAGCTTTTCTGAATAATTAATTATATACTGAAGTCACTCAAACACACATACTTTTTTTTCCATACCTCATCTGTATTTTCTTCTATATTCATATTCTAATCAAGTTCATATTTTATTCATAATTCATCTGGATATTTTGATTTGTCTAAAAGTAAGATCTTAAAGTTCAATAAATAAAGAAATAAATAAATAAACAAATCGTGTGTGTATTCACGGTTATTTCAAAAGTGTTCTTACTTAAACATACATACATAACACATCAAAGACACTGTTCTTTTAAGTTTACATATTTATTTCACAGATATTATTTACATTGCAATATGCAAGAAATAGGAATTGAATTTACATATATCACCAATGCAAATGGTGTTTTTCTTGGCGTAACATTTCTTTGAAAAAAAAAAAACTTACATTTCTTTCCAGAATAGGAACATCGTGGTACTATCTAGGCGTTCTGAATATTCCAAATTGTTGATTAACATATATTCACAGAACACAAACACAAATCTGAAAAGACTTTTTATTATAGGTTACTGTGGCTAACATATATTCACACCACAAAACACACAAAACATAGTAGTTGAAAGATATTTCTGTAAATAACCAGAAAAGCTAGTGGACTACTTAATTTACTTAAGTATCCATTTGGGTCTCTGTATTAATTCATTCTCACGGGTGCCCAACGTTTGGTGGGAAAGTCTATGTGCTGTTTTGTTTAGGGTAAGTGTTATTTCCATTTTCGAATTCCGATTGCTGTTAGAGTATGGAATTCAGACAAGTGAAATTATTATTTTTTTTTTCAAATTGATTGGTTATTTTCTGTATTTTACTTTTACAGGTCATATTCTAACAGAATAACTGAGCAGAATTAATAAATATATAAAGTATATGAGAATTTATTTTCCAACACTGTATATTTCTCATTAAGTCTTATCTTATCCGGTCGCCTTTTGTTGTACGTAGGTGAGAAATCGTGTGTTTTGTTTCAAACTCTTGGTTTCCGTTGGGAAATTACCAATATAACTATTAATTTTACCTTCGATTCCTTGTGCTCTTAACCTATTTCTGTAAGTAGAATTTATTTGTGAATTATTTTCCCACACTGTTAATTTTCATTCATTAACCTTGTTTGTAGATAACGAACAAATAAGACTTTTAATTCAATGAATCAAAAAAAAAATTCTCTTGTTAATTTGTGGCATGAAATTTCACAGGGAAAAAAAAAATGTTATCTTCCTTCTTAAATTTGTATAACACATATACGACACCCAATTTGTTCATTTAAATTTACACATTTTATTGAACGAAATATTATTTACAAATTGTATTTACTGAATCTAACAATACAGAAAATAAATAAATTGAAAAATACATCAAAGGTTCTTCCATGGTTGTGGAATTGCCATCGTATGGTTTTGACAATGTGACTCTCATCTGAAAGTTAATTTTTCGTTTGGCGTTCGTTGGGAATTTATTACTGTAGTAAAATTAAGGGTTGTGTATTTATTTCTTTGAAACCAATACGTATACTTCAGAGAATTATTAAAAGCACAGAATCTTTCGTTATGTTTCCAAAAGCATTTAAAAGTACACGTTATGTTTTCACGTTTTGGGCATCCAATTTCATTTAAATCAAGAACAGGCCTCCCTATTAACTTCGATAATGTTTTTGATTTTTCTCTTCCTTTGGCAAGTAATATGTGATATTTGCATGTTGATTCTATCATCCAATCTCTTAGTTGGTCCAAAGCTAGTGAACCAATTTCCCACTTCAGCTGATGGTTATATTTTATTAACCAAGAATTCTGTTTTTTAACTCTTTCAGGTAATTCTTTCCAACTACAAGGTGAGTTTGTCACTGCATATCTTACACTAATTCCATCAGAAATACAAATTTCTTTAGGAAATAAATCTGAACTCTTATTCAACAAAAATTGTACATCAATTATCCCAATGATAACTGAAAATTCGTATTTTTCACCCACTGTCGATTTTTCATAATCGTTTTCCTTCATTCTTCTTTTTCGATTACTTCATATGGCACCACAAATAAATAGTTATTTATTATTATTTCACTGATTATTAGCTCTGATCGTATACTTTATGGTAACATTGGTTTACAAAATTCTAAAGAAGTAGAACTTTTCACAAAGAAACTTTCAAAGAATTTGTGGCTCACCCATTATTTTTGCATTACCAAACACAAATCACAAAACAGCAGCTGCAGTAGATGAACGATTACCTTAAGTCCAAAGTCACTTGACTCTCTGGTATTTTCTTATAGTACTGTTTACACTTACCATCCCCTACACTGACCGTTCCTTCAAAAATGAACCTTTTGCGCAGATGACTCAACGACATGTTTTCACATGCTGTTGGATATACTGTTGGTGTGTTTTTATCTTACTTTGTATAGGGAAAGGTAAAATTTGTATATGTGTTATCTGTAGAGTACAAACATTTTCTCTATGCAAAACTTTAAAGAAGTGTTAAACTCACGTTTTGTTGGTTTAATTAGGTGCTTCTCTCTTTCTTTCTCTCTCTCTCTCTCACTCTCTGTAAAAATAACCAAATTCTAACAGTTCGGATTTTCGATAATGTGAATGATTTGTTTTCAGATAACTCAAATAATGTCAATAGGTAGCATTAGACAATTTCTAAAACAATCAATACATGGATTTTCGTTTTCAGCACTTTTTTTTCCCCTGTCCTGGCATTGATTTCACTGTTGTGATTTTTTTAAATAATTAAACAGAATTGCATTAAGATATAAAGTTGTGGATTTAAATATCAAGATCTAATCAGAATAACTGCATAAAAATTCACTGTAGAAAAACACAACAACAAAAACACACACTTTGTTCATTTAAGTTTACAAATGCACATTTTATTTTGCTGAAATACTATTTACAACTATATTCACTGAGAAAAATTCGAAACATGTAATTACCTAAAAATATTTCACAATATTTAGTTTAGACTCTTAACATTTTCCAAAGAGTTCAATAAATAAAATTTTTGTTACTCACTGTTTCTTGGTTACATTACATCAAAATAGCTGGTCACGCAAAAGAATTTTTAAATCAGATACCATGGTAACCACACTTCCATACGTTTGATATTGTGTCAGTCTGGAAATAACACCATGCCTCGCTAAACATTCTGTGTATTCTTTTGTCAGCAAATATACACAAACAGTTTTTGTAAAATGTTCGTAAATGTCCCAAAATAAAGAATCTTTATCGAATTGGATAAAATCTTGAAAGTCTAATTTTACCATTGATGAATTTAAATGTTGGGCGATAATTTTTCCCAATATATGAACAGATGGTAATTCAGTTTCCAAAAATAGTAAATGATTATCAATGTCGTACATTTTTGTTGAAAATCTCTCAGCTTCTTCACAACTAATAGAAAAAACCTTACTTCCATCAGCTCCTGTATCATCAAGTATTAGTTCCCCATCTTCGCATTTCAGAATATAACACTCTTCTTTGCAAGTAGCCGAGGATATCAGACCACTTCCTGCATAATTTTTCCCAAGTGGTCCGGGATAAATACATCACAATGTACGTGTCTTCTAAAATAATAATTGGTTTCCATCCTTTTAGAGCTAGGTGAAGAGTTTGTCTCGTGCTATTTTCCTGAAGAAAGAAAATTTCAATGACTTTTGTGTCTCACCCATTATTTTACTTTACTTTACTTTCCTGTATACCAATCACCACTACACAATACGATAACTTCACAGGATGAACAAATTGTCGTAACTGCAAAGACACTTGACTCATTTATTTTTCCTTATAGTACTGTTTACCTGACCCTTAACCCTGACCGTTCCTTCCAAAATGAAACTTTTGCACAGATGATTCATGGACATGTTTCTACATGGTGTTGGATAAACCATGACAACAATGATGGATGTGTGTCACCCTGGGAAAATTCCAAGATATCTTATCTCAAAAACATCACCCACAATTCCATAGCCAAACAAAACATGACAACAATGTCGTTATGTGTTTGGATATTTCTGGGGAACATGTCTCTCATTCTGTGATATCACAGAGGGTGACAGATGTCTTCCCTGCAATGCTCCCCCCCACCTAACTCCATCACCCTAGTCTCTCACCATCCCCTCTCCTCCAGAAGATCTGCTCAGCCTAGTGGAGATGAGTGAGCTTATCGTTTGCGGATATCTTTTAGTGATGTCACATCCAATTGATACTGATAACTTTCTTTGGAAAAAAAATAAAAATCCTAAAAGTTATCATAAAAAAACAGTTTTTTAAATATTTTTCCCAAAAAAGTTATCAGGATGATAACTTTTTTGATTGATGATACAGGAGCTGATGGAAGTAAGGTTTTTTCTATTAGTTGTGAAGAAGCTGAGAGATTTTCAACAAAGTACGACATTGATAATCATTTAATATTTTTGGAAACTTAATTACCATCTGTTCGTATAATGTGAAAAATTATCGCTCAACATTTAAATTCATCAATGGTAAAATTAGACTTTCTAGATTTTATCCAACTCGATAAAGATTCTTTATTTTGGGACATTTTTACGAACATTTTACAAAAACTGTTTGTGTATATTTGCTGACAAAAGAATACACAGAACGTTTAGTGAGGCATGGTGTCATTTCCATACTGACACAATATCAAACGTATGGAAGTGTGGTTACCATGGTATCTGATTTAAAAATTCTTTTGCATGACCAGCTATTTTGATGTAATGTAACCAAGAAACAGTGAGTAACAAAAATTTTATTCATTGAACACTTTGGAAAATGTTAAGAGTCTAAACTAAATATTGTGAAATATTTTTAGGTAATTACATGTTTTTTTCGAACTTTTCTCAGTGAATATACTTGTAAATAGTATTTCAGCAAAATAAAATGTGCATTTGTAAACTTAAATGAACAAAGTGTGTGTTTTTGTTGTTGTGTTTATCCACAGTGAAATTTTACTCAGTTATTCTGATTAGATCTTGATATTTAAATCCACAACTTTATATCTTAATGCAATTCTGTTTAATTATTTAAAAAAATCACAACTGTGAAATTAATGCCAGGACAGGAAAAAAAAAGTGTTGAAAACGAAAATCCATGTATTGATTGTTTTAGAAATTGTCTAATGCTACCTATTGACATTATTTGAGTTATCTGAAAACAAATCATTCATATTATCGAAAATCCGAACTGTTAGAATTTGGTTATTTTTACAGAGAGTGAGAGAGAGAGAGAGAGAAAGAAAGAGAGAAGCACCTAATTAAACCAACAAAACGTGAGTTTAACACTTCTTTAAAGTTTTGCATAGAGAAAATGTTTGTACTCTACAGATAACACATATACAAATTTTACCTTTCCCTACACATAGTAAGATAAAAACACACCAACAGTATATCCAACAGCATGTGAAAACATGTCGTTAAGTCATCTGTGCAAAAGGTTCATTTTTGAAGGAACAGTCAGGGTAGGGGATGGTAAGTGTAAACAGTACTATAAGAAAATACCAGAGAGTCGAGTGACTTTGGACTTAATCACAAAACAGCAGCTGCAGTTTTGTGATTTGTGTTTGGTAATGCAAAAATAATGGGTGAGCCACAAATTCTTTGAAAGTTTCTTTGTGTAAAGTTCTATTTCTTTAGAATTTTGTAAATGAATGTTACCATAAAGTATACGATCAGAGCTAATAATCAGTGAAATAATAATAAATAACTATTTATTTGTGGTGCCATATGAAGTAATCGAAAAAGAAGAATAAAGGAAAACGATTATGAAAAATCGACAGTGGGTGAAAAATACGAATTTTCAGTTATCATTGGGATAATTGATGTACAATTTTTGTTCAATAAGAGTTCAGATTTATTTCCTAAAGAAATTTGTATTTCTGATGGAATTAGTGTAAGATATGCAGTGACAAAATCACCTTGTAGTTGGAAAGAATTACCTGAAAGAGTTAAAACACAGAATTCTTGGTTAATAAAATATAACCATCAGCTGAAGTGGGAAATTGGTTCACTAGCTTTGGACAAACTAAGAGATTGGATGATAGAATCAACATGCAAATATCATATATTACTTGCCAAAGGAAGAGAAAAATCAAAAACATTAACGAAGTTAATAGGGAAGCCTGCTCTTCATTTAAATGAAATTGGATGCCCAAAATGTGAAAACATAACGTGTATGTTTAAATGCTTTTGGAAACACAATGAAAGATTCTGTGCTTTTAATAATTCTCTGAAGTATACATATTGGCTTCAATCAAATAAATACACAACCCTTAATTTTACTATAGTAATAAATTCCCAACGAATGCCAAACGAAAAATTAACTTTCAGATAAGAGTCACATTGTCAAAACCATACGATGGCAATTTCACAACCATGGAAGAACCTTTGATGTATTTTTCAATTTATTTATTTTCTGTATTGTTAGATTCAGTAAATACAATTTGTAAATAATATTTCGTTCAATAAAATGTGTAAATTTAAATGAACAAATTGGGTGTCATATATGTGTTATACAAATTTAAGAAGGAAGATAACATTTTTTTTTTCCTTGTGAAATTTCATGCCACAAAGTAACCAGAGGATTTTTTTTTTGATTCATTGAATTAAAAGTCTTATTTGTTCGTTATCTACAAACAAGGTTAATGAATGAAAATTAACAGTTTGGGAAAATAATTCACAAATAAATTCTACTTACAGAAATAGGTTAAGAGCACAAGGAATCGAAGGTAAAATTAATAGTTATATTGGTAATTTCCCAACAGAAACCAAGAGTTTGAAACAAAACACACGATTTCTCACCTACGTACAACAAAAGGCGACCGGATAAGATAAGACTTAATGAGAAATATACAGTGTTGGAAAATAAATTCATATATACTTTATATATTTATTAATTCTACTCAGTTATTCTGTTAGAATATGACTTTTAAAAGTAAAATACAAAAAATAACTAATCAATTTGAAAAAAAAATAATAATAATTTCACTTGTCTGAATTCCATACTCTAACAGCAATCGGAATTCGAAACCGGAAATAACACTTACCCTAAACAAAACAGCGCATAGGCTTTCCCACCAAGTTTGGGCAACTTTAAGAAAAGACTTAATGAGAAATATTCAGTGTTGGAAAATAAATTCACATATACTTTATATATTTATTAATTCTACTCAGTTATTCTGTTAGAATATGACTTTTAAAAGTGAAATACAGAAATTAACCAATCAATTTGAAAAAAAAATAATAATAATTTCACTTGTCTGAATTCCATACTCTAACAGCAATCGGAATTCGAAAGCAGAAATAACACTTACCCTAAACAAAACAGCGCATAGACTTTCCCACCAAACGTTGTGCACCCCTGAGAATGAATTAATACAGAGAACCAAACAGATACTAAAGTAAATTAAGTAGTCCACTAGCTTTTCTGGTTATTTACAGAAATATCTTTCAACTCCTATGTTTTGTGTGTTTTGTGGTGTGAATATATGTTAGCCACAGTAACCTATAATGAAAAGTCTTTTCAGATTTGTGTTTGTGTTCTGTGAATATATGTTAATCAACCATTTGGAATATTCAGAAAACCTAGATAGTACCACGATGTTCCCATTCTGGAAAGAAATGTACGTTTTTTTTTTTCAAAGAAATGTTACGCCAAGAAAAACACCATTTGCATTGGTGATATATGTAAATTCAATTCCTATTTCTTGCATATTGCAATGTAAATAATATCTGCGAAATAAATATGTAAACTTAAAAGAACAGTGTCTTTGATGTGTTATGTATGTATGTTTAAGTAAGAACACTTTTGAAATAACCGTGAATACACACACGATTTGTTTATTTATTTATTTCTTTATTTATTGAACTTTAAGATCTTACTTTTAGACAAATCAAAATATCCGGATGAATTATGAATAAAATATGAACTTGATTAGAATATGAATATAGAAGAAAATACAGATGAGGTATGGAAAAAAAAAGTATGTGTGTTTGAGTGACATCAGTATATAATTAATTATTCAGAAAAGCTCAAGCAATCGGAATTCGAAACCGGAAATAACACTTACCCTAAACAAAACGGCGCATAGACTTTCCCAAGTGGGAAAGAATTAATACAGACAACCAATCGGATACTACTCTAAATTAAAATTAAATGTAAGCATTAATTTACAATACCAATGAATTCCAACGGTAACGAAGAATGAATAATTTTAGGATATGTGTTATTCAAACATCTTGATACTAAGTCCTTAGTCATATGTATTTATTTGAGAAATATCCAAACTTGAGGAAATGCTACCTTTTGAACAATACCCCAATTTACGGATGTGAATCATGTCATCCTCTTTGAAGAAAACCGCTCGCTGGGGCATATTGCAAATGACAAAACCACAGCATCTACGGTCTGTAATCTAAAGGACCAAGTAACTAGTTCAGGTTACAGTATTTACAGAAATTTCATTCTTTGTGGTTTTTGTGTTTGTGTTGTGTTGTGGATATAAAATTGAACTATTTTGGAATATTCGTATTTAGAAGAGTCATCTGGAAAGCTGTAAGTACTTTTTTAACTTAAACAAAACTGATCGCATGTTGTTTGGTAAGCATAATTCTAATACTGAATATTTTTTTTTCCATAAGAATAATCATAGGGTATATATTAGAGTATCAACATGGACACATTAGCGATTTTTTATGTCTAATGTATATGTGTGTGTGTGTGTTTGTTTAAGGACAGGTACTTTAAGTATATAATTAATTATTCAGAAAAGCTCGAAACACGAGAGCCATCACGACTTTCTCTAAGAATTCCCACACTTTAACAGGAAAGACATACCCAAAATGTATTGGAAAATTAGTACAACCATCTATAGAAGAAGAAAAAAACTGTATGTTTGTGTGACATAGAATATAGTTAAATTAAATTATCATTCCAAACCCAATAACAATAAACATTCACGTCACGAATCCTAATGTTATCTTGATCTTGATCTTGTCAGAAGTGTCCCACCAATCACGACACGATTACTTAACCACTAAAATCATCCTTCCCATTCAAAACAATAATGTCACTTATTTACAACTAACAAATGACGTCACTTACCTACATCTCATAACAAACATTCGCGTCACGATTCCTTATCTTATCTTGATCTTGTCAGAAGTGACCACCAATCACGACACGATTTCTTATCCACTAATATCATCCTTTCCATTCAAAACAACAACGTCACTTATTTACAAATAACAAATGACGACATTTATTTACAAATAAAAAATGACGTCACTTATCTACATCTGAAAACAACACACACCCACGTCACCATTCCTTATCCTATCTTGATCTTCATCTTGTCAGAATAGCACCACCAATCACAACACGAATCCTTATCTCTACCATCACCCATAATCCCATACATGAACCAAAACACAAGAGCTGAAGACAGTGACACATATGCCCACAGGGAAATTCCAAACATTCCACACCCATGAAACCATGCACACAATGACGTCATCAACCAATCACGTCACGATTCCTTATCTTATCTTGATCTTGATCTGGTCACTAGAGGCTCCCATACTACTAATGACATCAGGCAGGTTCTGACAGAAGAAGTTCAACTGTTTGCCTGTGATACGAAGATATGCAGAACAATCAAGGATATCTGCGATATCCAACACTTACAAAATGATTTGAATAGGCTGGCAATTTGGACAAACTAAAATGGCTTTCAGTTTAATCTTAGTAAAACTGTTCATTTCCAGATAGGTTGGAGTAAAAAACATTTAGATTTATATGATTTGTGTGATTTTTGTTGGATACTCAATTGCATTCATAAAATACCAAATGAACTGTAATGTGAGCAGGGTAAAAGTTGTGGATAAAATGACGCACCTCAGAAATTGAGCTTTCATAAAAGTACTTGAAAAGCTTCCAACGCAATGCTATCATCAGAATTCATGTTTGGATTGTTTCTGTCAATAAAAATCCAGTGATGAAATCCGATGATATTTAGAAACACTATAACAAGCGAGTATGTTTAAAAACAAAATATCACCTGACTTAATCTGTAATTGTACTACAAAATAGGATACCGCCTGAAAGACTGGTACGTAAACTGGAGAATATGGGAATGGAATATAAACTCTTGACTTGGAACAGGGAATGTTTGACAGACAGATATCATAAAGTTGTATACGGGGTGCGAATCCGCCAAATTCAGAAACTAATAAATTTTGTTTTTTGTTTCTCGACAGGTCGCGATGTCCTTAAACCAGTTATTTCCGGTTAGGTTAGCGATGTTTCATTAAAAAAAGGGCACGGTAAGGTTTTCAGTGGATGATTTCAGCAGAACAAATTATCACATTACTTCTGTGACTTTAAATCCATAAAATATATATATAAAAAAAAGATTTTTATAATAATTATATATAATAAAATCGCAATTTAAAAACTCTTCTTATTCTTCAAGGTTATCCTCAAGAATTGTAACCAATTTTACATAAAACATGTAGACTTTGATATAATAATAATAATAATAACTTAATACTAATAAGATGTGTAACCACTGAGCCCTGTGCATGTAGTCCTTTCTGCATATAGACTATCAAAAATTAATAGTTACTAAGAGGAAATTACAGAACACCAATACTGAACAATTGCTTCTGTAGATCCAATGTTGTTCACTAAAAGCAGTTTTCGTGAAATTACTTGCTGTTACTTTCTCCTGAAACTACTATATTAAAAAATGGAGTCAAATAATTAGCTGATGGTCTGATGAAACAAATGAAGCTGGAGAGAGAGAGAGCTTGGGGGGATGAGGTGATACGTGTGCCTATGTGAGTACAAACAAGGTTCGTAATAAACATGCTTTCCTTTGGATATGGCTCTGGGACATTTCGTCGGTTATTGCTAGATTCATGTTAATCTTCCTTTCTATAGCTAATCATGCTGTGCTATTTCTTTCCTCTGTAATTTACATAATATATGCAAGCCAAACTATTGTAGGTACTGGTGTCCACTGTCTCCCCAAAAGTTTATTTCTTTGTGATCCAGATGTCCACTTCAAGAATAATATTCACCTCCTGTGGAGTTGAATTCTCAGTAAACCGAATGAACACTTTAATTAATTAATTACTATTTAAAAAAAAAACTTCAAAATAATCATACCATGTACTTTGCATTTCGAACCTGAATAGGGTAATAATTTTAAAACGATAATCTGCGACTCTCTCTCTCTCTTTCTCCCAGAATGTCTGAAAGTTTGTTTTTTTTTTCTTTCTGGGTGCTATAAATGACCTCAAGAGCCATCATGCAGACAGTTTACCAGTCCTTTCCTTTCCACATCCTACGATCCTGACTTACTTGGATAGCAAACCGACATCTCATCACACTTGAATAGAACATATTATTTTTATAGCATGTCGTCTTTAAGAAATTCATTACAGTATAAAGAACTCCATTGATGAATCAAAAAAAACAGTGTGAGGCTGACTGATGCTGATTTTGCCTATGACTGAAACGGGATTCCTCTTCTTCTTTGCTTTGCAGTTTTTCAGGACGGAACTGTCACTGCAAAGTTCTGCTGTTTCTCTCCTTCATACCATCCATTAATTAAGGTTATATGTTCGCAAGAGTCACCTGTAATTATTCAACTATCACAGTTAATCAGTGACTTTTCTTATTACAATCATCCTTACTTTACTTTATATCAGTGATTCTCAAAGGATGGGCCAGCCAGGACGCACTGGTGCGCCCTAGAAGATTTCCTGGTGCCCCCTGTGGTATTCCTGAGAAATATGTGTCCAGATATAAAAATAAATATAGTTACTCTATTATACCTTTTCATTACGGATATACCGCTCTTTTTGTCAAGCTTTCATCATTATGTTAATTAACAGCGGTTTTTCTTGCAAAAAGAACAAGAATATGGTTTATTCTTGTTGTGTCTATTACTTATTTTAAAAGTGTTGGAAGTGGATGTTATGTGCATATTACTTATTTTCAGATAAATACATCCAAATAAAATGGAGAGATTTCTCAAAAAGAAGCGTAATATTGAAGAATCAGATTCTGGAAGTGAGCAGGAGTTAAGTGCAAATAAGAAAGCAAAATCTCGGCCTACTCGCAAATAGCATGAAAGTTATTTAAGCTTTGGTTTCTCTTGGACCGGAAGTAAAGATCATCCTTTGCCGCTATGTTTAGTATGTGGATGTAAAACGGCAAATGAATCATTGCTTCCTAGTAAATTGAGTAAACATTTTAAAAGTATACACTCGAATTTACAAAATAAATCTGTAAGTTTTTTCAAGCGATTGTATGAATAGCAAAACAAAAGCGGCAAATTCTTTTAAAAGTATAATGACTGTTTCTGATAAAGCTCAAATCGCTTCTTATCAAGTCTCAGAACTGATAGCAAAAAATATGAAAGATCATACTTTAGGTGAGTCACTTATTTTGTCTTCATGCAAAAAATGGTCATGACAATGCTAGGAAATGAAGCAGCAATGAAAATTAGCAAGATTCCTCTGTCCAACGATACAGTTCACAAGCGTATTATAGAAATGTCTTCTGATATCGAGAAAAATGTATGCAGTAATAAACTTCAGTATTCAAATTTTGCATTGCAAGTTGATGAGTCAACAGACATTACCAATAAGGTGCAACTCTTAGCATTAGTCCGTTTTATTAATGAAGACCAAACAGTAAATCAGTTTATTTTTTACAAAGAATTAAATGTGTCTACAAAAGGTGAGGATGTTTTTAACATTTTGAATAGCTATCTTGATAAAAGGCAATTAACATGGACGTCGTGTGTAGGCATTTGTACAGATGGAGCCCATTCCATGTAGGCTGTGTTAAGGGCCTTACATCTTTTGTAAAAAAACAAAATGAGAATGTTATCGTAACTCACTGATTTCTTCATAGGGAGGCCTGATGGAAAAAACATTGTAAGAAAAATTAAGAGAAGTTTTAGAACAAGTTGTTCAGATGGTAACTTTTATTAAAACAAGACCTGTCAAATTGCGTTTATTCGAAAAGCTTTGTATCGATATGGATTCAAAACACAGACGGCTGCTTTTACACTGAGGTGAGGTGGCTGTCAAGGGGGAAGTATTTACCCGTGTACACGAGCTATGACAAGAACTTCTTGCGTGTTTTGAAGAGATGAAACAATTACATTTTTGTATCCTCCTTCGGTGCGATTTTTGGATTGCTAGGTTACAGTATTTGGCCGATATATTTCAGCAGCTCAATATTTTGAATACTAGCATGCAAGGGACAGAAGAAAATATTCTCACATCCACTGACAAAATGAAAGCGTTTCAGAGAAAACTACAGATTTGGAAAAGAAAAGCTGTTGAAGGTAATTTGGAAATGTTTCCATTGGTAAGTAACACATGCATAAATGAAACACTTCCAATAATAGTTGAACATTTAACAAGTTTAGAATAAAAATTGAGTTCTTATTTTCCATCACTTAACACTGAACATTACGATTAAATTAAAAACCCGTTTATGGAAACTTCAAGTGATTTTGGTTTAACATTAACAGAAGAAGAATAACTGGCAGCTATATCCACTGATCGTGGATTGATTATTAAAGATAAGTATTTGTCTCTTGAAACCTTTTGCATTTCTATAAAAGAAGAATATGGATCAATATCTAAAAAAGCTTTGAATATTTTACTACAATTTTCAACATCATATTTAAGTGATTTAGGATTTTCTACCCTGACCACAATTAAGTGTAAAAAGAGAGGAATTCTTCAATGCATTGAAGAGGAAATGAGAGTTTGTCTTTCAAATAAATGCCCAAGCATTGAAGCAATCGCTACGACACATCAGGCTCATGTTTCTCATAAACACAAGAATGAATAAATTTAAGGCATGTTTCATTTTATTTTTTTTATCGCATTATTTTTTTTCTGTAATATTTGACTTAATTATTATAACATATTTCTCAGAAATTTGTATATAGTGCGCCTACAATTATTTATAGGATTTTAAATGCGCCCGACTTGAAAACGTTTGAGAACCACTGCCTTAGATAAATAGGATTGGCCAAGAAGAGGTACATTTAATAACGTTTTTTATTTATTAGTGATCTTTATTCTTTTTTGTGATAATGAAATACTTTTTATTAGTCATGGAAACGACATCACATAAGTTCCTTCCATTTTCGGCTTCACAAATACGGGCCCATTCGATGGCATGTTCCATGCCGGCTGCTAATGTTTCTGCTTGCAGCTGTCTGAATGTTCTCCTTCAGCTGTTGGACTTCCTAGAGCTTCTTTCCACGCATCCTTTTTTTTTCACGTAATCATTTAAGGAATTGGAAGGAGTCGGGAGTTTTTCTTTTTTTTTTTTTTTGCAGCTACTCCTCTTATCATGTGGTTTGTTAGTAAACAAGATATAAATGAAGGTCGCGACAGTGACACGGATATATTATTATTACTATTATTACATGACACCTCCAAACAGGTCATGGTCTCATCGGGGGGATGACTCTCTACTCGATCCCGCTGCAGATATCTCGCAGTCGCCACTGCTGAATTCAATAGGTACACACAACGATACTACTGTACTACCATCAACGCCATCTATGTTCCACCGGCATCACTAAGAAAATTATATTTTGTCTGTAAATTGCGTATGTTCTCAGTGTGTTTCGGAATATTTACGAGATAGGATTATAGGATTACTAAATTATTATCTAGAAAAAGTAGCATCTCAGTGGTGGCGTTGAAACAGTGTACTGACGTTTATGAAATTTTTATAGTTTAGAGGACAGTTTTTACTATATGCAAATCAAAGATGCCGAAATAAATATTACAACAGTTTTGCATTGCATGAAAATATAAATTACATACGCTGAATTGTGAGTAGGCTTTCATTTTTCCTGGCTCCAACTTCCCCACTCTGAGATAATATCAGTGACGTGTTTTGGACATTCACACGCCTGCTTCATCAAACTTTATTGGACGCACAGAGGTAGCCTTCACAAGCCATTACATAGGCTAATATCAGGACTCTGTTTATAATGACCAAGGTTTTTGGAATCAGTTTATAACGATGTGTTGCAATAGCACTTAAAGAATAGCAGGGAACGTTATGTCTTGAAAAAGGGTGTGATCCGTAAAACATTCATATAGGACACGTTTTATTATTCCTATGTAGTATTATGGGTGTCGTTCGTTCTTTCAAGCGCTACAAACAAAGATGAAATTCCATACTAAAATAACTCTCTACCACATTTCACTAAATGAGTAACGAAATAAATAAATGAAACTGTCTGGAGAATTAATTTTAATCGTTCTTTAGTTTTGAAACATTTTTCACACTTGCACTTGAAGTGCTAGCTTTTTGTAATTCAAAATCATGCAACAACTTTGATAATAACAGAACTACTGATTTTCACTTTCTTAATCAATCGGTTAAGAAATTATTTTTATTCAGAAGGTGTCGGAATTCTTTCATTACACCTGAGTCCAGGTGTAATGAAAAACCTGGACTCAACGACGTACTAAGAGATTTAATTTCATATTTTATTTATTTTTTTAAATCAGTTAAAAGCATTCAGTATAAGCAAATGTGGAACAGTCCAAACCACTTGAGGCTTCCAATGAGAGAGCTGAAATCTTACTCCTGTCGTTGAAATTCAACTTCAGCTAATGATATTCATAAACATAATGTATAATCCAGAATCGTCTGGATTCTGGATTATACATTATCTCCGTATAATATCTTAATTGCATTAAGGCATAAGTGTCACCCATAATTAATCTAATGAATTAGACAGTGTAGTTTGTGTTCGATTATGATTTTGTCATTTTATTCAGTGCGACTGATTTATCACCTGTGAGAATTATTGAAGTCTACAGTTTTCAACACATAGTTCCTCTCCGATAACAACAGCAGAATTTGCCCTTCAAAACTGATAGAGCGTATTAACAATGGAATGTTTTGAATGTGGAAAACAACTCTGGTATACACCGAGGATGGGAATTTGGAAAATAATTATTTACCCACCGCTAAAAATGGACAAGAATGTATATATATATATATATATATATATATATATTCTAACAATCTCGTTACAATTTCGAGGCACTTGAACTGTATCATTAATGTGAAGATCATTTTCTTTTACATCCGAAAATTATGAATAAACAAACTGCTCGAATAGCCTTGTGGAACCATTCTTGGTTCCATAAATTTAAACTGATATCAAACTATTATAAGTTTGATTTTGTTCACAGAATAGAGAATATTTTATCCAGAACTCGGTTTTCTAATTATTTTTATCAGAAAATCGTCCCTGGACCTGACATTATTAAATCAAACATACAAGTAAAGGAATTGCAGATGGCAGCAATGTCCGAAACACAATTCGCCCGATCCATTGAATGTTATCAGTAGCCGAAGGTCATCTAACGTTGAAATGAAAGTGGATACTTACTGCCCACCGATATCTAACAGTGAGTTAGGGCTAAGGGAGCTCCGACCGATCCCTGTGTGAAATAAAACACCTGAGAGTATTATTTTATGAATGAATAATCAGGCCCATTTTTTCCACAAACGGATTGAATGGCAAGTTTCTTCCTTTCACCATAGCCACAGTGGAATGAACATTTTTGTTATATTCTACGCCTAGACGACTGTTCCGGATTAAAATTTATTTACTCCGTGTTATGTGTTTTTAAAATCCGTTTAAAATTTAAAATTTGTTTAAAAATTAAAAGGATGAGAAAAGAAAACTAAAAAGAAATATTTACTGATATTTTATATCTAGCGTGGTAAGGTTTTCACAATGAAAACATCACATTAAGTATATAAAAGTACAGTTTATTATGCATAAATTTATATATACGATAATTTTAATGAAAATCTATTTATTAAATACTAAAATGTATTATAGAAATATCGAAATCGACATAATGAAGAACGTAAATTTCTTTCAATATAAATAAAGCTTATACAAGGTGTTCCCAGAATTAGCTATCTGTTTCTATGAAATCGGACAAATCTATTAAAAACTGACATAGTTTCATGTTTATTACCTAATTATGACACACAATCAGATAGATTTATAACTCGTAAGTCAAATCTTTATTAAAAACTTTCAACATGTGCTCCGTCTGTATCACTGCAAATTTCAAATCTATCCTTAGACTTGTGAAACACATTTTGAAGCATTACAGGAGTTATGTCCTGCTCTGCCAACTGAATGTGTTCTTTAAGTTCAGCTAAGATAGTGGCCTTTTGGCGATAAACGTTTGTTTTTATGAAACCCTATGCAACGAAATCCAGGGGTGTCAAATACGGCGAACTCAGAAGACAAATTCCAGGTCCTCCACGTGCAATCCACCTATTCGGAAAGCGTCTGTTGAGGTATTCTCGGACAATTAGTGCATAATGACATGGTGCTCCATCTTGTTTAAACAGAAAATTATCAAGAATTCTATCATGAAGAAGATGTGGTTCAATAAACTGCTGTAGCATATCAAGGTAGACGGTACCTGTTAGAGATGCTTCCCTAAAGAAGAAAAGCCGTTAATTTGGATTTAGTCATTCCAAGCCACACGTTAACTTTTGGAGAATCTCTTTGCAAATCTGTGACTTCAGATTGTTTTTCATTGGACTAGGTACGACAATTGAGTCGATTGATTCTATTGATCGTGTGGAAAGTCGCGTCATGACTGAATAAGATGCTATCCAATAAACCTCCGTTTTCGATCAGACAGAAATTCTGTACAGCTTGCTGCTCGATTTGGATAATCCTCTTCATTTATATCATGCAGTACCTGAATGTGATAAGCCTTTTTCATCAGTGTCTAAAGCAAGATTCTATGAACTGTTGTCTTGGATATGTTATTAGGGTTAGGGTTCTGAAAGGAGATGAAAATGAAATAATTTAGATATGTTTATATTTATAACGCATACTAAACGTTATAAACATCAATAAACATGAGTTTTTATAAAATTTGTCCCATTTCAGTGAAATAGAAAGCTAAGTCTGGGACACCCTGTATATAAACTTTTAAAAATTTACTGAATATCAAGTTTCTTCACCATCATTGTTGATAAACGCAAGCAGTACCTTCCCCAAAAACTTCCATTAAATTAGAAAGTAAGCAAATAAATTCGATTATTAAATATTTGAAATTAATTAAGTAAATCAGAAAGCTTCCAATCTTGAAATCTATTACGGTGTCATCTACTAATTTCTCATATATACATCACGCCCTCCCCGGATAGCTTAATAATATTTTTTACGCTCATTAAAATATTATTGCGGGTTATAAGAATGCATGAGTTTTCTCTCTGTCTAACTGAAACATTGTCTGATCAAAACATCCCAGGAAATGATGGTTCCAATTGTCTTTGGAACCATTCATTTCAGATGGAATGGAGGTAAACCTCATTGTCAAGGAGAGAACACAATCTGTGAAGTGGCTTAAAAAATTCAATGTTTGGATTGCTTAGAGCAGTGGTTCAGGATTACTTAATCCTTAGCACACAAACTGTAAGAAAATTTGATATGTCTACTACTATTCATATAAAATGAATGAGTAATATAAAAAACTAAATTAATTTAAATTATCCGATAAAGTTTTTTATTCCGTAAAGGGAGTAGTCAAGTTTGTTCACCTCGAAGTAACTTCTTGAATAGTGGTGGACACCATCAATCTTTACTAATCGCCATCATGGACAGCTGGCACAAGTCTAACGATGATTTTATAGGCATCTGTCGGAAATAATATGCCACACAACTGCCGCCATATCGAGGTCAGTAACCATAACACATACAAAAGTTTGCATCCTATATCATCTCTTTTTTTTTTCCAAAGAATTATTTCGAAGAGTGAATGTTGATAAATATTTGATCGCTTTTCTATTGTAGCAACAAATCGAATATATATTTTTAATGATAAATGTTCCATTTTTTCTATTGAAGTGTTCAGGATAACTTTTTGCAGTAGAAACGACGAAGGGGGACACCATGTAAAATTCTGGAAAGCATTTGGTGAATAACAACTTATTTAAGTTCCCAAAGAATAAATCTAAACACTGAGAGAAATTAATAAGTGATGCATTTTTTCTTGAGTCTTTTTAAAACTATTCTAAACTTGTTTGTGTCTACTTAAATATAGAATCACGCACTTTTGATATTCTAATTACGCTCTCCCACACATCTGAATTTGAAAATGATCACATCTTTAAAAAATAACACAAGAAATGCTGAGCAGTAAGGAAAAGAAGCCACAGGCCACATTTATGTATCATTGAGGTTCTGAACTGGAAAAGCACCATAATAAATACATTTGTAACCTTGTAGGTAGTCGTTATAAAAACAGTATCTGTTTCTTACCATTTCAGAGGTGCATGCTGTACAATATAGTGCTCAAAAATATAATTATTACAATAACATCATTATGTGTAATTCTACCAATAAATTGTTGTTGTTGTTGTTGTTCTTGTTGTTGTTACATTAATGAACAGTATTCTAGCTTCTGTTTGTTAAGAGAATATTTCTTATTATCCTTTAAAAGGCATGCGGGTGTTTGTTCACCCTACTTGATATCTTTGGGCATGAAAAACCGTAGATAAATTTTCTAATTGCTGAGTAGTAAAAGAATAACACATTTTTAACATGAAAACTGTAATGTATAATAAACATAATCTAAAACAAAATTCAAACATAAAGTGTACCATGAAAAATAAAAGAGCGAATTAAAATGAAATGTTCATTTGATCAATTTTAATGAAGGACAATTGCAACTTAAGAAGTATATGTTTCTGTAATAACTTCAACTACAAAACGAGCTGTTTTTTCTTAAAATACTTATTAAAAACGTTTCAAAAATACAGCACATGAATAATTTTAGAAGCATTTTGCTGTTTATTCAAATAATTTTCTATATTAATAATTTCTATAGAGAGTTCTGTAAACAATAATCACTGAGAGGAGTTTGAGGCACAAAAATTATCTTCCAACTTTTTATAACCATGGAGAACTGGTTCTGAAGATTTCCGACCAAACTGTGAACCGTCACTGCTACTGTTCCACATTGGATAGCCATAGTCGCAGAACGATCTGTACGTGGGATTCCATTCTACCAGCTTTTCATATAGTGACATTCCACTGACGGGTTCCACGTTTCCCCCATACTGAGGCGGTAAATGAGAAGGAGGAATGTGTTGATGCAGGGAGTTCATATTACATCCGTGCACCATTACCTACAAACGAAAGAGCAAATTAATAATACTGTGTCATATTACAAGTCCATAAATATTTTAAGAGAAATGTCAATATGTCAAATAATTCATGAAACATTTGGACAACTATTAGTAAAAACATACGTAGAAAGAGGAAGCTATAGCACATGAAAAAGCTACAACTTCTACGATAATTCTAAGTGAGGTAATCCAGGTACTGCTTTTGATGAATGTGTTTCATTGATAACCTTCCGCCTTTCTATAATTATTGAGGCTATTTGATATCCAAGGTGATCGAGCCACATGTAGGGTGACGATATCTATTGGACATATTTGTGAAGTAATAGGTATGAGTTCTGAATATCTGAAAATCGAGTGTATTGTCGAACGTGCATCTCTGTTTTTTTTTTTTTCTGGTGGAAATCTGTTCCCCTCCATGTAAATAGCTGACTAACTTATAAAATTATGTTCATAAGTTTCTCTCCTGTTAGACGAAATTCTAACAAAAAACTAGAAGTAATGAGGACCAGCCTGGATTAGAAAACAACTCCACGAACAAAGCCCGAATTCCAATGCCAGGGTTCTTCAACACCTGTTCCTGCAGATTTGCGAGGAATTCTGCTGTACGAACGCAATCAGATCGTCTGCTAGGGATCTTTCTTCTTGCTACATCCTCGTAGTCACCATTGCAAGTCTCTAGTTCATGCCTGATAGTTTTTACTGTATTCAGGGAGCATTGGGCAGCAGTCGTAATATCCTTATTTTGATGGCGGGCACGAATCATCATGATACAAGTTATTCTCTTCCATGATTCAGGTGGGTTCCAGCTATTCATCCTTTCTGACATCTTGTATATGAATGAAGAAGGGTCCAAACTTTTAAATGAAGAGAAGTGTGTGTTAATACATGTAACTTACGGAAAAATATAATTAATTATAAATATGTCAAATTTATCCCGAACACCCTGTATATATATATATATATATATATATATATATATATATATATATATATATATATATATATATATATATATATATATATATATATATATATATATATATATATATATAATATGAATATTGGAAGTACAAATTATACTGAAATTTAAAATATCATCTTTTTTCATTATAGATATATTCGAAATATTTGTCGAGGTTTTAAAATACTTACTCGGTCTTGGAGTTTCTTACTATACACTGGCTTAATAAATTTGGATAAAGTTTCAAAGAATTCCGAGTTATACACAACATGGAAAGCCTTGTGACGCACCGGCATACCACCCTACAAATGGAAACGTGCATAATCAGTACATTAGAAAAATCAACACAAATTGCAGTCTTCGTTACTAATTTTCATATGTCAAACAAACTTCCAAATCGGATATATTTTTCATTTTTCCCTTAAATAAATTATACATTAAAGATTAATCTCCACATTATTCTTCAATAAAATAAGGATAACATGGAGAACTTTAGCGTTATTAAAACATTTTTCATGTTTAATTTTAATTAAACATGAAAAAACTATGAACTTCTTTTCTTAAAAGTGAAACTCGAAAAGTAATTATTAAAATTAATAGTTGAAGGAATGAGGAATGGAAATGTGTTGCTTATCTTATGGATGTGATACCAATACTTTGCAGATGTAGGTTGGTGGTGTGAACAAAAATTGTTAATCGATATCTTTTATGCGGGTGCACGGTGGTCAGAGTTATTAATAAAACTGCTATTTCAAAGTAATGTGATCAAAATGGTAATATATACTTATTTTTACAAGCTCCAGATAAATTTGTTCTCCTGGTGCAATCTGTATTCTTCACATTATATACAGTATATATTCTTCGGAATTCTTTGAAAAAAGAATATATATATATATATATATATATATATATATGAATTCATATATATATGAATATATATATGAATAGATGAATTCTGCTGTTTACATTCCTATATAGATTCCTACTCCTATAAATGTATATTTATATTCATATATTCCTGTAAAGGTCTGATTAATCAGCAGCTAAGGACATATCCAGAATTTTTTTAATACAGGGGTGTAATATTTACTAATCAATTTACAGAGAGTGACATTTTTCTGTTGAGAGATCTTGTGAAGGAGCTGATAAGAAAAGATTAGACGGAGGTGCTGTAGACTGAATTCCTTGGCAATTTATGCCAAGGAATTGAGTCTACAGCACCTCCTTGTGCTTCCAGTTGCGCTGTTCAACAGTTGTCGTTGTCAGGTAGTAGCATGATATTTTCCATATATGTATAGCATACGCTATAACATTTGGGTTATTTCAGGAGATCAGTTGTCTACTTTTAATTGATCGAAGTAGTGATTATATTTTGGTGAAAGGGATGAATGATGCTTTAATTTTATACCCCATAAGGATTTTCGCATGTTTACTGAATTAAGAACCAATAGAAGTGGAAGAAAAGCTTAGATTTTTAATTAAATCTGGGTGCGCTGAACCCATTAAGGAGCCTAGGGATGGTCCTTGTTATTGTCATCTTTGTTAGTCTGTTGAAATACTAACCGTTTGTATGTTTGCTTTTTTACGAAGGTGTGTGCAGTCCACAAATTTTCAGTCTCTCCTCATTATCTAAATTCCACAGTCCCGGTATCATTTTCAACACTGTTCTTTGCATCTTCTCCAATGCATTTGCATTTCCGACGGAAAACAAAAGATCTCATATGCGTCCATATGTGATCTCTTGTTTTAAGCACAATTAGGTTTTGATACTATCTCATCCGGACTATCTCAATCCAGAGGAGATAGTATGAATACCTGGTAAAGAGTCCACATTAGTCCTTATCCTTGCATGCCTGTGTTCGATTTAGCATTGCAATTATCATCTTAGTTGTGTTTGTAATCTTTCCTTATATAGTCATTAAACTTTAACTTCCTATGTATTTGCATCCAAAGAACCCCTGGCTAATCAGTTTCCTCCTGCAGAGTAACACCATGATCGATTACCAGCGTTCCAATAATCTTTACTCTCACTCCAGAGATATCAATAAGCGAATAGTTAAACACATCGGGCTTTGTATGACTCTAGTGCAATGGGGTTATCACATACCGTATTCTTTCTACTACTGTGAAAACAACTGATATGATTTTCACATTATTCAGCATAGTCAGTGGCAGAGCCATTTCAACTTCGCACACTTTTTATCCATGTTAATATCTTATTGACCCATTTTACTAAATTCTTATTCAATTCATGCAACCATTAGATTACACACTCCTTCTATTACAGTGACCTATTGAAGACACTGTTCCCTATACTGGGAAAAATCAGCTCTATAAAAATGAGCACAATTCGTACAACAATCACTTCTGCATCTGTCATAGGCATACCATCTACACATTGAGTGGAGTTTATTTTTTAACACTTATTCTTTCTTCATTTTTTTGTTTAGAGCATAACGATAGAATTCATTTGGGTTGTCTTTTACATGCAGTACTAGTTTTGTTTCCGAACTTGGAGCTGGAGATTGGAGATTTGTCTTGGGGGGGGAGGCTTGCCTGTGTGCCTGCCTGCGTTTTTCAAAGTTAAGAAGCGGGAATTTTGCTATGAATTTATTGAGAAATATCGAAAATATTGCGATTTCTTCTAAGTGGTGGATATGTGAATGAACTGACTTGTGAAAGAGAGATTATTAATTTAATTATCCGGATTGCCCATCTGGATAGAATCGGACAATCCTTGAGAGAATTTTGGTGCACTAACCCAAATATGGGAACAATATTTCATGGTTGGGCAGATTTCGGATTTGTATAGAGTTACCAGCGGTGAAGTAGTGTCTTTTCGAAAAATTACACCTAATGTTTTGGCTGCTGCAGAAGCGAAGTTGAAATGTGTTTGTGCAGAATAAGGTGGCAGGAACAAATCAGTTAAATAAGGAAAATCTGATCCTGTTTGGATAACTCAGTATTACTGAAAGTAAGCAGGAGGGATAAAAGCTCATTCTTTCGAGAGACGATACAGGACTGAGTTTTTGTGATACTGAAGACTACAGTGTTTTCCTTTACCTATTGAGATATAGTTAGGAGTTAGAAGTTCAGATCATTGGTGTGGACCCTGATGTTTCTGATACTTGACACTATAAGATTTATTAATCAGAAGGAGGAATAGAGTGCACTGTCATCAGCAAACGTAAGGATATGGTTGGAGGTCTGCGAGAGCAGGCCATTTATGTAAAAGAAGAAGAAAGGAAATGAAGAACCAAACCATGGGGTTCTCCTTCATTGGTGGGGAAATCTGAGTAGAGGAAACCACCCATCGCAGGATTTAATGTGCGTCCACGGAAAAAGTTGGCGAAATAGATCTAGAGTGTGGAAGGCAGACCACAGGATGACAGTTTTCTAAGTAAGCTGCTTTGCTAAACCTGATCAAATGCTTTAGAAATATCGAGGACAACTAAATACGTTTTTCGAATTTTTCCATTGCTTGTGTATAGAGAGGTGTGGTTTGTTATTAAAGCTATATTACTGGCCACAGATAAGTTGGTAGGCCTCGAGGTGGTTTAGAAATTGGTTGTGGTGGACCTTCTCCATACCATTTGAAGCAACGAGTGAGAGCGATTAAACTGTAGTTTTCTGGTTAATTTAGCACCTTTTTTTTATGGACTGGATTTGGAACTGGCGTCCATGATTTAGAGTAGATAGTAGTCGAATAGGATAGACTGAAGAGGCAAAACATGATAGGCGTAAATTCTGGATTATACAAGTTAGTTCTGGGTCTTGATGTGTCTTACAACAGTTGGGCGATACGGACCAGACGGTTTGTTTTAGTTCAGGTTATTGGGCTTTATTTGGATTTCTTTCGCACTAAAGACTATGGTTAATATGGAGAGAGAGAGAGAGAGAGAGAGAGAGAGAGAGAGAGAGAGAGAGAGCAGTTCTTGGAGCAGTGGACAATTGGAAGAAAAAAGTAACATAAGTCGGCTTTGTCTTTAGGTGAAGTGACTTCCATACCGTTCGGATATAAAAGTAGTGTAAACTTGGGTGGGCAAACGTTGCACCCAATATTCTTAGCAAAACGATCCGTAAAAAACTGCCATTTGGGTAGGAGGTGAATTTGCAGCATTCGCCCTTTCAAAATCTTTAAATTTGATTATGATTCCTTTATAGCTTTTGCGAGCTGCAGCATATGCGAATTGAGCAGTTGGAGTTTTGTTGTTGAGCCATTCGCAGAGAAATTTTCTTGACTGGTTATTTCGACTGAAGAAGTCGATCATTAGAGAGACAGAGAGAGAGAGAAAGAGAATTAAAGAGATCAGCATGCTTAAGAAGTTTCAACAGCTTTAGAGACAGCATATGAAAAGGGCAGGACGATTTGGTAGGGAAATTTTGAGCCAAAAGATGTCACTCACTACATATGAGATGAGGTGGTGGCGGATACTAAACCAGTAACCTTGCTCTGATGACTAAACGTAGTTGGTTGCAGCTACTTCAGAACTTTAATAAGCAAGTTTGCGGTGTTTCACCAATAGATGAAAGATAACTACCAACTGGAGTTATAGTCGCCATTTTGGAAAGTATACTTTTGCGACGGCAATGCTCGCCAGTAAGGTGGGGATGACTTCACTACTGCGAGAGGTTATACATTGCCTATTTACTCTTTAGCAGTCTAATTGCTTATATTAGTTTAGTGTTACATTTACAGCAAACAAGACAAATGCAAGATGAATACTTTCTCTTTTTAAGAATTCACCAATCTACCCACTAAAATCATTTAAATATATTCATTTTCTCTACTTATTGCAATACTATGAGTGCCAACACATTATCGAATACAGTACTAAATTGATATTCCCACTTATGAAAGATTGTCAGCCTATAGTACATAATTATCTTCTGGGAGAGAGAATATCGTGAAATTGCTCAACTCCCATCTTACGTCAAACGTTAGCCCATTGGGGCCTCCAATAAACAGATTTGACGGCTACAAAGGTCATTAAACTTCCTTGAGACACTACTACAGTCATCTCTTATCCATTCTCGCCATAGGATTTGAATTCCTGGAGTATTTCCTGAAGACAAGAAATTAATCTTCACGGAGTCAACACACTTTGATTGGAATAGATGTTTTCTTAACTGCACATATAATAATACCGTCCGAAAAACTCATTTCGAATTCAGTCGGTTGTGTTGTGTTTCAACATCATACCTGAAAGCAGAATAAAACAAAAAAAGAAAATAAACAACGTTAAATGACTTCTTGACATGGTCCTCTTGAGTTCTGCATTACTGACCTGAAAGACTTGTATACCGGATGCCGCAAGTCCTAACTGAAGCCACTGTTTTAAGTGGCTAAAGGAAAAGTTCTTGTAGTCGAAAATCCATTGGACTCCGTTGATAACAGACGCTTCAGACTGAAGACACCACTCAAGTGACAGGAATATCGCACGGAGAGACATGGCTAGAGAGTGAGCGGCTGGATCAGTAGCACCTAACATTAAAATAAAATAAAATATCACGAAAGTCTATCGAATTAACAGAAATACCAAATTTACTGCGGGGAATTGTGTCTTAATGTTTTGGGATTTATAAGCATTGTCTGTAATACACACACATTCAATATATAATCATCAGAAATGCACGAATTTATGACATCTGTTTTTGAGATTCCAGTAACAAACTTTCTCATTAACTGATGTAGTGAAATATAGTACACCTTTCCTCAATGCAAGAAATTCCTTTTCATTCATTGTGTAGATAAAACAAATCGATTACTGCTATCATTTTTCTGCAGTGTATAAGTACAGTTGAGGTACGCCCAGAACTATGTACGTACATCCATTTCGGCGCCAGTTGCAAAACGGAACTGGTGATTGCTAACTCAACTTAATGCACTATAACGAATAATTTCGTGTAATAAATTAATATTTTTTGAGGTATGTTAATCTGATATCCCTCCCTCATCACTGGAAAATACCTTCTCCAATGGTATCCATTGCATAATATGTGTTTGTCCAGTTTGTCTTTATGCTCTAGCTTTTCAAAGTGCAGTTATTAAACTAACATAAATGTCTTCTTTGAGACTGCGTAGCTCAGTTGTTAAAAACGAACACTTTGGTTGGAACGACTCGGGTCGAAATCCTGTCTGGTACGTGAGGAATTTTAATCACATGATTTTCGATCAAATGATGAGTTAGTTGTCTCGTACAGAAATGGAGGGCTTTCTTCACTCCAAGAATCACTTTCATTCATCAGACAAATCGGCACCATGCACGTGCACATCTACAGGCATAAATACTTTCCTCTTAGGGGATTAAGCAGAGCGATGCGCCGTATTTGCAAACATCTTGGCAAATACTGGCCTCGAGCCCAGTGCTTCAATAAGCCAGTGCCCTAACTTCTGCCGATTATGCAGAAATCTTCACCATCTAATAGCCCGCTGCCCGCTACGTACCTTCACCTTTGATTAGGGGAAACAATTCAGCAACTTTCACAACAGCCTACCGTGTCCTCTCTATCAAAAAGAATTTCAACAACAACCTAAGAACACCAGAGAGGGAAGACCTATTCATAGACAGTCCTCGGAAAGACAATGAAAGTTTCTATGCCTGAAACGTCTGTAACTGCTTCTACCGCAATACCATCGGCTTCTACGACGGCATAAAATGCCTAATGTTACCTATAACATCAGGCTATTTTTCCTGCAAGAAATGCACTTCTGTGACTGCAAAGACATGCAGGAATTGTGCCAAATGTACCACTTGACAACATACTGGAGCTTCGGCTCAACTTCATTCAGTGCCGGAGTTGGGATACTCATGCTAGCCACTCTCCTAGATGCCTTACACAACATCCAAAGGGATGTAGAAGGATGAATTCTCGCCATAGGCTGGAAGTACCGAGGCTGTACTACCGGGTTTCTTACCATATACGCTCCAGATAACTCACATGCAAAACCAGTGTTCTTCCAGAGCCTCAACAACCATCTCTACAGCGTCCATCACGTCATCTTGATGGGTGACTTTAACTGTGAAGCGAACCCGGTCTTAGACAATATAGGAGGAACCCAGCATCAGGAATATCCGGCTATAGAGACTTGGAAATAGATCTAAGAAATGGTCAGCTCACCGATGTTTGGATAAATCGTAATCCACCCTCTAGTGACAACACGTGGTTTGTCCAAGGAGTTATCTAGAATGTTTTTACAAACCAACTGTCGCTCTTTTGTAGAGTCCAGAAGGTGCAGCAGGTCAACATCAGCAGCAATATTTTGAACCATAAAATAATTGCTCTCACGTACCACTATCTTCAAAAGGTAGAAATCAATCTGAGCCCCTGGAAGCTAACATCAGACTCCTTGTTTCTCTTCTCATTCAAGATTCATCATCATTCTTCCATGTGGACCAATGCTGGCTGAGAATGGGACACTTGTCGCACCTCACACTTACTATGAAGCAAGAAATGACAGAATAGGGACAAGACCTGTTTATCACAACAGATCACGGCTCTGTCCTCTACAAATGAAGGTGGTGGTTCGTAGCCAGCCGAGGCCAAGGAATACCATGTGATGACATCATCAGGGAAATGAATGTCGAAATAGACGCAGACGACAAAGACAAGTGTAGGAAAGAAATTTCAAGATCCGACCACACGTGCTCGGAAGATAGGCTGTTAGCTGCCGTTTACGGACAATAGGCGTTTTTGAAAGCTCAGAGACGAGTGAACTATAATCAACATCATGGAAGGAGGAACAACATGAATTCCACTTCAGATATCCTGTGCAAACTTTCCAGAGGCACGAAAAACAATTATATACAGATGACAGTAGATCTCGATACTGCTCTTGGAATATTACTACCTTCCCTTTGCACATCCAATCAAGGTTGGATCGTCATTTTTACGGCGGCCGAAGTAATAACAGCCTTCAAGTAATGCCGAGCTAAGAAGGTGCCAGTTACAGACGGACTGGGGGCAGAGTTTTACCGTGAAACATGGTACTTTATAATTCCCGTTCTCCTGGCAAATCATCCTTGCCACCAGAAACGTGACAGAGAGGTTCGGGGAGCGCCATAGTGTAGTCATCCCCAAGGAAAACAGGGATCTCTCCCTGACCAAGAACTTGCGGCCTATTAGTCTATCCAGCAAGGACTACAACTTCCTTGATCGAGTTATCAAACAACAGACTCAAAGTAAGCATCCAAGCATATGGCTTCCCAGAGCGATCTAATTAATTTAATCTGATCCTCATCAGAGATCTGCCCTATCTGGTATCCATCAAGAAAATACTCATGGCATTGCTCTTAATTGATCTTAAGTAAACCTTTGACATCGTTCTATACACAGACATTCCTGTTCAATATTCTCCAGGAATAATCAGCTGCATCATTTATATCCTCTGGGAAGGCTACAATAACAGCTCTACCCGACTCCAAATTAACGGATAATTATCTGATCCTATTACCATCTAAAAAGGGGTCAAAAAAGGATATCCATTTATTTTCTCTGTTCTATGAGCCTTTCCAAAAGGCAGTCCGCAACTCCCTCGCCGGTTGAGGAATACCACTTCTGATCACCACAGAAGAATCCAAAATAACAGCCTATGGGAATGACGTGGGCACCCTTAGGGACAACAACTTCCTGGATAGAATGAAAGTGTCCCAACTACAACTAAATTCCGACAAAGCATAGCTCAAGATATATGCAGTTTGGACGCAGTTAACAGCACACGTTGTCTAGTCCTAATGAAGCCACATTACCATTCTACGTGTGACTTCTCAGGCACCGCCTGAGGTCGATGAGGAACATTTTATCGCCAAGACTGCAGACAGTCTCAAAGACTGGTAAATGGAACAGTTGTCACTTTCCCCATGCAACAGTTATTATTATTATTATTATTATTATTATTATTATTATTATTATTATTATTATTATTATTATTATTATTATTTAAATATTTATTATTAAAAATGAATATTTAAAACAGCACAGATACCAAATATGCCAAAGACTATCATAATCACACCAAAATACAAACATGAAAAAGAAATTTAATCACAATTACAGAACCATGGTATCATTACCAATTATCAGTCAAATCATGGAGGGGATCGTTCTAAAGAAAACTCATAGCATATACAGAGAACTTTCATATTATCCCCAAAACACAATACAGTTTTCATAAAAATAATGGAACAACATATCTCTTGGAAGACTTTACAGACGTAATTAATACCGCCTTAGACAAAAACAAAATTGCCATCATGGTCTTTATTGATCTAACTAAAGCATTTGATATACTCACACATCAAACTTTATTAGAAAATCTGAGTCATGATGGAATAGACTGGCCTCTGCACAGGTGGTTTTCAAGCTATCTTCAAAATAGAAAGCATATCACACGTATCTGGTCAACCGAAGTAGAGAGCTACCAGTAACCTGTGGAGTGCCACAGGGAGCTGTATTCTCCCCAACTCTATTCAACATTTATACGCACGATATTAATCAGCTTCCTCTCAAAGGTAAGATCTTCCAATATGCAGACGATTCAGGTATAATATTCATCCATAATAACGTAAGCATAGCCCAAACCAATATGCAACATAACATAAATCTGATCATAGACTGGCTCACGAAAACCTTCATACACCTAAACTCAGAAAAAAACAAAATTAATGATATTCAGAAATACTCTCACTCGACCAGTTGATAACAAATATATAACCATCCAACATCCACTTTCCAACATAAAAAACACACAAAACACCAAAACCACTACAATCACTCAGGTAACAATGTGATACCTTGGAATTTACTTCGATGCTGATATGAACTGGAATAGCCACATAAACCATCTACACAACAAACTCCGAACAATAAGTGGCAAACTCTACAGGTTAAAAGACATTGTTCCCACATGCCTAAAAACACTAATATACAAAACACTATGCCAAAATATACTAACATACGCTATAACTACATATGCTTTCTGTGCACTCTACAAACTAAATAGCTTAATGTTGTTACAGCACAAAATGATAAAACTGATCTTTTTGGAACAAAGAGACAATAACGACTTTGTATACACTGCAATGACAGAACACAAAATACTGACAGCAAAACACTTATGTCACTATGCAGCTTTGCTAAAACATTATTTCAATGCCAACTACAGGACAGTTAGAAATACATACCGTATAACAAGACCTGGGACAACTAATTATATCACATATAAATACAATAATCACTTCGGAAATTCCACATAAAACTTCTACATCCCAGATATGATAAACAAATTACCTTATGAATACAGAATCCTTACGAACTACAATAGCCTGAAAAGAGCTCTGAGGACATACTAAGAACAAGAAACACGCACCCAAAATACCATACAAAGTTAACGAAACACAATATATTTGTTCAAGCGTTTAGTTCAGCGACGCATCAAGACATTCCCAGTTATCATAAGTGTGTGTGTGTGTGTGCGTGGCGCACGCGAATTCATCAATCAACGGTTGCAGTGGAAATCAAACCTATTAAACATAAGTTTGATTTCGTAATTTCCCAACACAGCAAACAAACCAATAAATAATAACTAGCTGGTATCATTCTCAGATAACCTTACAAATAAGCTTCAAGGATGAAAGCTGAGAAATTAATTCTCATTCAAGTTTTAAAAAAAAAAATCGAAACCCATATATCACATATAAGTGTGATATATGGGTTTGGTTGGTAAATATATATATATATATATATATATATATAACTCATTGTAAAATGAATAAATGTGTATTATTACTATTATTAATATTGTTTCTATTACTGTCTTCTGTGCTTTTAATTTGTATGACTTTGAAGTTTGTGATATTCATAAGGAAGTCACAAATATCAAAGCCGATACAAATTAAAAGCACAGAAGACATAGAAAGGCTGCCACTGTGAAAAAAAGCCTCCTAAATAGTTCTAAAAGATGCCCACAATAAAAAAGAATGTCAACCATCAAGACAGATGCAATAACACTTTCATTATCGGCAATTTCACTTTCATTTGACCTCCCAAACATCTGCCTACTTCCAACACAGCTTCGAGGTTGCAATTAAGTTACATCCCAGTAGTAGTATTTATCTAACATTATTCACTTAACTTTCACTTAACATTCTGTTATTATTATTAGGATTATTATTAATACATTATACAGAAAAAAAAGAAAAGAAAGAAAAAAATCTGTACGAATTTCATTGTTACAAAAAAAAAAAAGAAAAAAATAAAGAAAAAGCCAGAATTAAACTTGTTGTAAATATGTAATCAAAATATTAATCCTAATTTTAGTTAAAAAAAGATTTAATTTTTTAAAAGAAAAATATGTAATCAAGTATGTATCATATGTAATCAAATGTATGCAATGTTGTATCATATGTAATCAAATGTATGCAATGTTGTATCATATGTAATCAAATGTACGTAATGTACGTATCATATCAAATGTACGTTATGTATCATATGTATCATTTTCTTCAAATTCACATTCCCATGAAGATAGGAATGTGAATTTGACGAAATGTAGGAGGTATTTATTAAGGTTTCTTTTAATTAATATTCCAGTGTATGTTGTAAATTCCTTAAATAATTTAATAGTCATGTCTTACCAACGTATAAGCCTTTCTACAAGAAAAAAAAGTATTAAAATATAAAGTAAATACCATGGTTCCGCCTTAATAAGATATAGGACCCCCTTTTTTCTGAGATGACGGTTTTGTTAATAGAATCGCAGGTTTCTACGTTTCGCGAAACAGGAAAATGCTTTGGAAAATATCAGAAATTAAAACGTTTTCTGCTGACTACTTTATTAAAACAGAGTGTTAATACACGTATATCAGTACTGTACTGAGATAATAATTAAATCCTACTAATTGAAGATATTTCAGTAGAAAAAACCTAACTATTTAAGTCTTAACTTACCCAAGTCAATAATAATGATCGTTTGTCCTTCTGGTGCACGGTAAGGCATGACGGTAACATAATTATTCAAGAGCAGAGGACGGAGTTCATCAAGTCCTGATGACTTGAAGCATTCCGGGATATTCAGTCGCATCTTGTAATACAGTCGGATGGAATCGAAGGCTCTCTGGACGTCATACTTTCTCACACGCAGAAAAGCCAAAAGGAAACTGTTGTCTGTTCTTGAAACAAAGTCTTTCTGATCTGTAAGAAATAAGGAAATAAGTATAAAATAAATAGTATTATATTTTTCCAGCATATCATTAGTTTTTATTTATTCTTTTGAATGTCACCTTTTCGCTTAAAACTCATGCAATATTGCTAGATCATTTTCACCGTTTATAGTTTGTATCCGCAGTCCCCTCCACTGTATACATAAAATTCAGCTACTGATAGTTTAACAATAGAGAAGACATGTATATGTTCATATTGCGTGTCTCAAAAAGCACCGTCGTATTATTCAACCATCTCTTTTAATGATCAAAAAAGAAAAAAAGTTTAGATACTTTAACAGATCACAAATCATAGACAAATATATGTAATTTCGAGGATTACATTTTTCTTTCAAATAGTCCAACACCAGAACAATTATTGTCAGAGGTATTCTTCACCTGTTTACAGCAGTCATTTCGGAGAATTAAGGACTCTGCTTTACCTCCCGGTTTATTTCAGTTTAGGAACAGCTATTATGCAAAGGCAGAAATTTATTTTCTAGCACAAAATATGCAGAAAACACACACGCAGATAACAGGTTGAAAACACTGTAATAATAATCTTCAATACTTTTGCTATACTCTTAGATCGTCAGAACCAATAAAAAAAAAAAAGAAAAAAGAATTAATATGGATCGCTTAGCAATTAATTCGTAAATATTTGACGAAACTATAATTTATCTGGGAAACGAATGGCCAATTCAGCATTTTTCTAATGACAGATTGAATGATTATATCATGTGCTAAAGGATGAACGCTTCCGGGACTAACAAAATAAACTGTGGTTTTAACACTAATGCAAGTTAAAAAACGAATAAATCTCCTGATTAAAAATATTTGGTTAAAAATCTACCTGAAAGATTTTTAAAAATTACTCACTTCCCAACATCTCTTTGAGTTTATTGATATGCTGATCCATTGTGATTATATCTTCCTTAAGCTCTTCAGCAGCTTTTCTCATATCAGCGAGGCTGAAATTCGGGTCATCGAATGCACGGAATGCACCGATATCTGATCCATATACCACAGACGTCTGACTATTCATGGTACAGCTGTTGCACAAAAATAATAAAATGAGTTATACCAGGTGAGATATCTTAAAACGGAAACAAAAACACTAAACAAGTTATTCTTATTGCTACATACTAAATATTGACCCCCTGAAAATGATCACTATTACAAGATGCTAATTTGAGAAATATCACCTTAAGGAAAAAAATAAAACTTAAATGTGATCTCATTATTCGGAATAAGAATCGTAACTCTACGGTCATTGTAGATTCTTATAATAAAGATTAGAAATGCATTTCAACTGATCGTTCAAAGAATTTTGAAGACACCCCTCCTTCCCTGAGTAGTATGTGCCAATGACAAAGTGGCGCAGCCAAATTTACAGAAAAGGGCCGAATACTGGACACAAAACACAGTTTATAATTATCCAAATAACAGTGAGATGTTATCGCAAGCAGTCAATATTGCTTGTTATCAGGACATCTGAGATCGACTGTGACCAACATTATTGAAAGAAAAAAATGATTGATTAAAATCGTTTCGACAAAGGTTTCTCTCTTCACAGACGTTATTCGAACCCAGTAGGAATTTTCTAACCAAAGAGGTTGACTAAACAGCTGAGCTACTGAAAATCGACTTTTCTTCAAATGACTGTATCTAGGATGACTTCACATGAGAGCACATATTCGTGACACGTAACATAAGACAATGCTAGTAATCTCTTATAATGATCGTTTAAATTAATTTCAATATTATTTTGATATCTTCGTTTCGCTCTCCGATGTTTTAAAACTTGTTTTGCCAGAAGTGAATAGTTCACAATGTCCAGTGTGTGTCTGTGTCTGTGCGTGTGTGTCTGTGTCAAAATTCCGGTCAGTGCATTATATTCAACATAGGTAACTTATCTTCCATATTAACAACAATGGCATTACACAGCATTGTTCTGAATAAATACGTTTGTTTGACTCAGAGAGAAAATCATGAAGAAAGTCTGTCGCATCCATTTTTCTGCGGAATTCGATAGCCGACAGAATAGCTTCAAAGCCTCACGATCACAAGAATCTGGAATTTCATCATGAGTCTGTGAGAAACGATTTTCATCTCCCCATTGAAACAACAACACTGATTATTGGAGACCAGTCATTTCTTGAAAATATGTGAGTTATACTAAGGAGTGTTTTGAATATTCAACTGTTAAGCAAATCAGAAATAAGTAAAATCAAAACCAAATAAAGCCAAAGGGCTCTATTACCTTCCACGTACGGAATTCACATACGACTATTACAATGAGCCATAGCCTAATAAGACGAAAAACTGTGCATTTTCGTTACAATCACGTGGATTAGAAATCAGTAAGAAGTATGACTTCGTTAACACGCTATTTGCAGTAGAAAGCAAGTCCCATAACGAAGGTAACAGAGTTTTCGTTTAAAAACTTTATTTCTCCGCCAACTACTAAACAGTGCAGCTAGCAGAGGATACACGCAGGTCTCAAACATATTTTGCATCGCCTTAGTGACCTCGTTGTAATTTTATTCAATCTCCTTATCGTGGATGATCGATTCATTTATGATAGGTGTACTCGGCATAAATCAATAGCTCAATCTCAAAATCGGTGGTTTCTTTGCTTAAGAATTCTCATCTGGACTTCAAAAATTTGGCTTTTATTTTAATTTATCCAAACTTCTTAACTTATCTATAAAAGTCGAATATATTAATATTTCTTACCTATTATTTTCACAGCACCTTGTAAATAATATCGTAACGACAAGAATTATGGCTGCTACTTGGCCTGTATTTCTTTGTTTGCTGAGTCTTTGTTAACCTTCAGAAAATAGCTGACTGGTTTCCCAGATAAGGTCGACCTCTTCGTTATAGCTCACGTTTCTCCTACCTGAAATGGCCGTAATCCAATCAGGAAAGAGTCGAATTTATGCTGACTTCTAAGTGGCTGATATGAAATGAAACGGACTTAAGTCTTAATTTATACGACACTCCATTATAGAGAAATAAATGTGAGTAATATAAATATTTATATTCATTGATCGTACCATAATAAAAAGGGCAATAGGTTTCCAGATAAATACATTATAACTGT
Organism: Typopeltis vanoorti; assembly: GCF_054136105.1. Classification (NCBI taxonomy): domain Eukaryota; kingdom Metazoa; phylum Arthropoda; class Arachnida; order Uropygi; family Thelyphonidae; genus Typopeltis; species Typopeltis vanoorti. The sequence continues at coordinate 155,501,720 of NC_143553.1, read as the reverse complement.
TTTATTTCACTTTTTTCGCAATAGCAGATGTTTGGCAAATTTTCATTATATTGATATTTAGCGAATATTTATTGTTGAAGATTTTAAGAGAGTTACTTCAAAAATCTAATAAACCTTGAAATTTATCAATAAGCGTTCTTGCACTTTAACGACAAGTCATTATAATATATTTCTGAAAAAGCCTATTATTGGATGCATTTCATTTAGAAACTAAAGTTTTCCGTTATTCAGATTGTAAAAGAATTTTTTTATTTAAATTAAAATTGGGAGATGTACTTAATTAGTGTTAGGTAATTAACACTAGATATAATTACTGACGGTAGATTACCAGTCATCTACAACCTTCATTGGTAACTGGAAACCTAAAAGTTTCCATTGAAAACCACATGAATAAGGGTTGACTTTTTGCGGGAGGTGTCTCTCTCTCTCTCTCTCTCTCACACACACACACACGCGCGCGCACACCATTTAATACCCTGCCTTAATTCAATAACCTGCTAATAATAATTTAATACCCTGCCTATCAGCAATGCATTCTATGTATCCACCACTCTCAATTCAAAGAATCTACTTCTCACTCGTTTGTTAACACCCTCCTTATAGAGCTTCCTGGATGTTCTCTTTTCCCCATGTTTCACGCAATTATATATAAGAGAGGTAAACACGAAATTTGCTATTCATCTATATGCCTTAATACTCAACATATCAGAGACCAGAAACCACCTTAGTCATTCATTCATGTCTGGATCGTTTCCAATATCTATTCATCCTTTTGACAACTAGATGACCAAATATCTGCAGAGTAATCCATATGTAGCCTGAACAAAGACTCAAACAGCTGAACTCTAACATTGTTATTTATACACTTTCGTGTTCGCCACACCACTGCCATAATCCAACTTGCTGTCCACACGACTTTAGCAACATGTTCTCGACATTTCAAATCCTTACCCACAATGACGCCGAAATATCTCATCTCCTTTACTCCCTCCGCGAAATTCACACTATTTGTGTACTTTGCTTCCCAACTTTACTTTGAAATTTTGAAACATTTGCAATTAGTAACATTAAACGAAAATCCCATTCACTTACCTTTTAGAAATCACATTCAATTCCTTTCGTATAGTCATGATATCCCCCCCCACTCCTCATAGTTTTTCCCAAATTCCATCATCTGCAAATAACTATATATTACAATTGAAACTTCTTTCGCTATCATTAACATACAAGTTAATGTATGTAAGTTATCCTTGGAGCAAAGCCACTAGTAACTACTTTCCTTTTCTGCGTTTTCTCTCTGGAATAGCTAATTTCCTGATACCTATCAGACAGCCATTCTACAGTGCAGCGCTCTAATCTACTATTCAACCCAATCTTTAGTAGTTTAATTACCAGCTTGTTCTGAGACAATGTATCAAATGTTTTACAAAATCTGAATGCATCATTGGGTATAATTTAATTCTAAAATTTAATTTATTTCTGTAACAAATTATACATTTTTTTTAAATCGATGTTTATGTAAATACTTATATTTGTATTGTTTGTGTGTAATTATTACATAAGCAAAGGGGATATTAGATGCAGCATTATTTTAAAGTCGATAAAAACTATGAAAGTTTCGTAAGTTGACCAGAGAGCTGCGGGAATACATTCCTTGGCATCCCCCGAGTTGCCTTAGTGTGGATTACTTATAAGACATAGGTGTGTCCAAGCGTCTATATATTCACCTTTTATTAGTCCACTTTGATGAGCCTTCACTGGCCTGACACCTGTTTTGGACTGGTTGGTTCTCATCAGAGAGCCAACTAAGGAACTTGAAATGCCAGAGAAATGTATTTTACGTAAGGGAACTTGAAGTCAGTGCGTAAAAGTAATTATTAAAATAAAGCGTCAAACGGCTCCAGTTTGAAGATGATACCGAGGAATTTATTCCCGTAAGTCGACTTACGAAACTTTCATAGCTTCTATATTTGGCTTTCAAATAATGCTGGATCTAATAAGTACTTCGCTTATGTAATTTTGCATCGTCGAACTGAAGGCTTTTAGCTTTTAGTTTAGTCATTATTTATGTGTATTATTATGATATGTACAATTTATGAATGAAACAATTTTTCTATTACATTTTCTCTTTTCTTTCCTTTAGGTAAAAATAAATCCGATTTATTTCATACAATTTTAGATATCGATCTCCAACATGAAAAGCTAAAATGCCTGCAGGAGAATAATTCCATATGTGAGCTATCTTACATATGGAAAATGTAAGATATATTCTGTTGATGAAAAATATTTAATCTGAAATGATCGTTTTTCCATTAAAGTTAATAAAATTCCCGGTTGGCGTGAATCCAACTGCCGGTTATAACTAACAGAGGAGACTGGATGCCAACCGATTTTCAAGAATTTCACTGGAAGAGTCCATCTGGGGAAAACAACATGTCAGAATTTCTAGAATAGTAACGTTATTTCAGCAAATAATAATGTGCAGAACTATGAAGAAAGTATATGTTTTAAAGAAACACTAATGTGTTAATTTTTCGAATGCAAAAACACCTACAGTCCAAAAGTGCACTTAATTTTGAACTAGTCATTTAACACTCGGCTAAACTTTTCTCTCATACAGAAATTTGTTGTACGATAATTCATGTGTAATAAAGGTTTTATTTCCGCACACCGTCTATAACTTCCATTCTATTGCTATTAAGTCGCAAATGTACTAAGTAAAAAATACCAATAAAATTCGTGCAGTCAGTTCTTTTATGAGTTTCCTCGAAACAAAAATACAGTTTAAAAAGATTATCTTCGAAATCAATGATCCTAGCCTATAGTTCATCGTCCAATTGAGGTCCTCGAAACCCTTTCGACGACCTCAATTCATTTTACCATGTTGTTGAATCCATTTTTAATTCTCTGAACGTCAGTCCTGTCGAAAAACGCAACGAAGTTACTCGAAGGGATCGCCTACGTTGTTGTGGTTTGAATAAACAAAAAACAGCAGTCTTAATTTTCTAACTAAGGCTTGTCCATATTTAAGAAGGAGAATTGACAGTAAAATGGTAACCTGTTGTAATGCTGTGCCATTCTGATGGAAGGCTTTGAAATGCAAAATAGAATTACATAATTAAGAAACCACTGTTAACTGTGAAATAAGGGTAACTTGGCTAATCCATCTTAACAGAGGCCAAATCCGGGAAATATGTATTGCTCCTTCATCAAAAATCTCAAATATCTACAAGGAGAGAACTTCTACGTACATCAACTATGACTGATATTCTTTTTTCCTTCGAATGAACTATGAACTATGAGCAAGACGAACTTTGATATTTAATGTATTGATTGGAATACAGAACTAATGACACATACTCTCAATAAGTGTGACAAAGTAGAAGATAAGTGCAAAGATTTTTAAAAACCTTTGGTTTTTACAATCATGCAGGACAGCAGTTCAAGAAACTAAGTCAGTAAACCACTAATTTTTTATCTAAAAACGAAAGTCACGAATAAAGGCATTTGCACTGTCGTGCGTTTTAGCAACCACAATAATTTGCCTCGGTGTCATTATTCATCCAACGCATGCCATGCATTAGATAACGCATTTGCAAGTATAAATTCATTTATTTTCTTATAGCGGTTTTTCATCGTTTGGATGGACTACTTTGTTATCTATTTATAGATATACTCTGATGTTTATTAAGTCTTGAAGAAGCCTTCAATTCTTTGTAGGTGTGCGAAATTAGTAGGAGTAAGTTTCCGTGTTAAAGTACTGCATGTTTACAAAGCTGTATTGGCTGATAGTAAATTAATTACACTTCAATAGAATTTCAATATATGCAAAAAATAAATAAGAATTCATTTATTTTTGTTCATTTATAAATCCGAAACGAATAATGGAAGGTCGCAAATTTAAACACATTTCTAACTAACAACGTCAATGAAGAAAACAAAGCTAAAATCTATCATGATAAAAAATTATGTTCTTATTTTAACCAGGGATAAGAATTATTATTTTTCCTCTTCTTCCACAAGTTAGGAGAGGGAAAATAGTCTTGATCATGATAAGAGATCTTTAACATTCCCATGGATTCGAAAGTGAAAATTGTTAAAAAGATTAAATCGTGCATTGATTCACACTACTGAACTTTGTTGAATTTTAAGTTTGGTAAGAGGTCTCTCCAAATTGCATGGGTATTTTAGTTTTCGCTCGAAATAAAATAATTTAAGTCCTATTAGAAATAAATTTAAAAGTAATTCCACACTACGGTGATATATGATATCGAACTTATTATACAGGTTGTCCACATTGGATCTCCTTAGTTTCAAAGAGTGGCAAAAATTCGATATGCGGGAAAATATAACGTTTGGATTGTTCAAACGTTCTAGAGGCTTTGCAAGTTCATCCTGATGTTTTTAAAAAAACTGGGTGAGTATTTCTTCTCATTTGGACAATTTAAATGCAGCGGAGGTCCAATATGGACATCTTGTATTTCTTTAATTTAATAATGAACATTAGAAATAATTAAGTAATATTTATTTTTCTGCTAAAATTAGAAACAAAAATGTGCAAAATCCGAGTTTAATTTAATTGATTACAGTAAAGTTTCTACTAGTTTAATATATATTAAAATTTTCTTCCTGGACAACCTCGACAATAACAATATGTGGAATATTTGTAGGTAACAACGATGTTACATATCGTTATGCATTATGCAATATGGATGAATTGTTACTAATCTATTATATGTGCGGTTTTTAGAAAGTGAGCCTTATAAGCTTAAAATTACAAAAAAATAAAATAAATGCGCCATGTGTTTTCTTTCTCTAAACAGCAAAAAACTAAACCCCTTCCAATAAACCATTTCCTACATTTGATTTGTTTCTCGACATAAGGGTCTGAGACCATTTCACTAAAAAAAATTACCATCTTCATAATTTTTAAACCAGTTACTGATTATTCCATAATTTTATATTTCAGAAATCCTAAAATTTGCTAGTGAAAGCCGGATGCATATCAATGCAGTCAACACTGATGATCTTACGCCGGGCAATGTTTTTGTAAGGGAGAATTAGAACAATCCATCAAATATCTAATGACGCAGATTTTAACCTACTTAATGCTAGTCGAGTCACGACCTTGATTCATGTAATTACATCTTGTAGTCCTGATTTAGTTTCGTGTTTGTTAAAGGCTGGACCACTATTAATATAATCCTTTGTTATATACACCACCAATTTCCTTTTAAACTTTTAAATATGCAGATTTCATTTAATGAATTTTTACTTCGCGATATTATATTTTATGAATATGGTTTGTGTACTTATCATATGTGTTGTCTTATATCAGGCGAACCACCAGTCAATGAACAAACTAACACCCTCCATCATTCACAATCCACGGGTTCCTTAAAAATACGACAAAACGAATTCGATGCCGACTGAAATCAAATGACTATCACCATCTATTTCATCGATTACACTGTTTATTTCGAATATCTCAGCACTAGGTGTGATGTGTTTCTGTTCAATGTTAAGACCAGATAAGGTGACAAAATTACTGATGTAGCCTCTTTACGATCTGAGAAATTGTTCAGACAGGTCACATATCACCATTTTTTCGATTTGTAAAGGACAGTAAGGAAAGGAGATTTATGTTGTTCATGGCAGCAAGAACTGATTTAGAGAAACAGACGTGGTATTCTTGGTACCGTCACATTCGGATATTGAAAGATATTCAATAACATGAAGGATATTGAAAGGATCCGGAATGTTCAGTGATGCAAGAAAACTATTTATGCCTAAGAGATTATTTAGAGAAATAAATTAATATTTATAAATGTCAAGATATTCAGAGCGTTATTCATAGTTCGTGTACAACAAGATTAGCTGTGTTGTTTCTCCGTGAGTTGTAGAATTCGCGCTGTATTAATGCTTGGAAAACGTCCGCAACCTATTCGAAATTTTTGGGTGGTGTTTTGTTTATGGAAACACTGGAATGTATTTTTTGAAAAATGTGGACAAAGTTCCACGAACTCTGTACGCTTTATTCTTTGCGTATGGTTTATTTTTACTCTTTACACTTCTCAGGTTCGTAAAAACGTTTTTATTATTATTATTATTATTTTATTCACATAATTGATACACTGTCAATTTTCTCAGCTCGTAAAGAGCCTACATCAGATCTGATTTAAACAAAAAATTGACAAGTGATACAGAACAATTCACATTCCACCCAAGAATCTAAGAATAGTCTCTCCGGTAGCGTTGTAAAATATGAACTGTTCCAAGGTGACAACTTCGATTGCCTGATCTCGATATTTAGTAATTTTTCCCAATTCGTTGTTTATAATGTTGTTATCACTGGGTACTGCGATATTAATAATCCAAGCCTGTCGATGTTCGATAATTGTGATGGCAGATCTATTGTGTTCCAAATGCCGATTAGTTTGTATTTGAAAGTCTAAGAGAATTTTTGCTGTTTTGTTTTCCAATACTGTCTCTATTTTATGCTGTTATCACAAGTAGCAAAGCCAGATATTTTGCATAAATGACAGCGAATTATTTTGGCGACATGATCATGCTGGTATTTATAGTCAGTTTAAGTATAAATACTCAAACTGACTATTTGCTCTAAGCATTGATTAGATATTCTACCGTCTCATCTTTCTGATCGCATAATTTGCATTTGCTCTTATTAATGATGTTCAAAAGTTTTGCTTTCATTACATTAGTTTGTATTGCTTGTTCTTGAGCTGCTAGAATAAATCCTTCTGTTTCTTTTTTCATATATCCATATTATAGTCATTCGAACGTTTTGTTCACGTCAATTTTGTGTTCAGTATCTCGAAGAAATTGGCAATGCAAGGTTTATTTTTCCAGCGTACATATTGGTTATTTTGCTGTTCCTTTTGGTAATCGGATTAGTTTCCGTTGCTTTTAGAAGGCCCTCTTGTGTAACTGATTGAAGCATTTGCTCAGAGCTATTGTCGAAGTAACTTTTTAAGTTAATTTCTTCTTGTTCCACAGTCTGTCTCACTTTCAGCAGACCCAGGCCACCTATTCTCCTTGGTAGGTACAACCGGTCGACATCACTTCGTGGATGTAATGTGTAATGTATAGTCATTAATTTTCTCGTTTTGCAGTTCAATTTGTCCAGGTCTTCTTTTATCCAATCGTTTATGCCCGATGTGTGTATCGTATCACTGGAATAGCCGATGAATTCATTGCTCTAATTGTGTTTAATTTCTTTAATTTTGTTTTCAGAGAATACATCAAAAGAGTTGGAATATTTCTAACTCTTTTGCTGTATTCTACTTTTACCTGTTATTTAACTTTCGAGTGGAGAATATCATTGGCTTCTAATATTCTTAGGTATTTATAGAGTTCGTCAGCTGAAATTGCTTTTATATATTTCTCTGATCAAAATTAAAATTGCTAGTGTCATTAATTTATTGTGTTATTGTATATTTATTATATTATATTATTAGTGTCATTATTATTATTATATTTGAAGTATAATATGTACATGAGTCTGTTTGCCGCTCATTTGTACCAAATGTATTCTTCAGGAAAATTTTCTCCATCACAAAAGTCCTTATTACATCACCCCAGTTATTATCATCATCAAATTCCTGACATGTTCCCTCACGGGTGTACAGGATATAATAGTACTACATGAAAAATTTAAATCATTACTAACTTCCTCTCTACAATTTTCCTCCAAATCAATTTGTTTCCTGTCAAGACTCCAACATTATCAGATCTTATATTTCTGTCTTCTAAGGCACTTTTTACCGTATCAATCCACCTATATCTTGATTTTCCTCTGGGTCTCTTTCCTTCCAACCTGGCAAAGAAAACTTGTTTTGCTAATTTTTCCTCTCCCATTCTATTTAAACGACCATAGCACCTGAGATTAACTCTGATAACACATTCCTGGATGCTAAAAATGTCCTCCAGTTATCATTATGTTATTATTATTATTATTATTATTATTATTATTATTATTATTACTACTATTCCCTCCACTGGTTGGATATATATATTGTCGGTTGTTTTGTAGATTTTTGGATTCTACAAATTTTGGAGGTGATAAGGGTCAAATCTGTATATTTGAGAGGAGACCTCCACATAACTTTTACAGGAATGCGGAGAAACGACCAGGGCGTCTGACCTAATGTCCAATCCTCAGTTCCTCCTGGTGCACCCTGTTAGGTATCTATCTTGATACTGAACGAACGAGGATGAGCTGGCAATTTGGGGTTTAGCCGACCAAATTGTATTCTTATTGGCTTAAACCACAATACACAGTGATGGCACAACATGACAATAGGAGTTTACCTATGTTTCATGAGGTCATTTCCTTGGAAAATAATTTTTATTCGTTGCTTCAATCTACACAATATTAAAAAAATTCACTTTCTTCTACAGTCAGACCATTTACTTCCGAAATCCATTGATTTGGTTAAAAACAGTAATAGAAACCCTTGCATATGCAATATTAAATACAATAATTAGAGGAACAACTTAATTGGAAATGATTATTATTTCGAATATAGGACGGATAACGGACCTACTAATTAAATAATAATAATAATTGCCGACTTCATAACAATTTCCGAATGTGTGAAAAAGGAAATTAAATAAAACGAAAATGTTAAATTTGTATACGAAAACAGACTCAGTTCATGAAAATCACTTTCCGATCATGAACAATTTTATATAATCAGAATGTAGTGAGGAATGCTCATCATTTTAAACGTAAATTACATAATTTAGCTAAAAATAATTAGCTTTAAATCTTGACTAGTGTGGAACGCACAATTAATTATTCTCTGATAAGGATTAGCAATTTACCACAGATATCAAACAATTGAAAATCTTAATTAACAGAAAATCAACCCCAGCTTTGGTGTGATTTAAGTATCTGTTCGATAAATTCAATGCAAGAAAGTTGTTAAAGAAGAGAAAAAGCAACGCTTAAGAAATGTTATCCGAATCTAAGTAAATGATGAATAATCGATGTGCTGATATTCTATTCTCATGATAGACTTATTTATTTTAATTATTTTTAAATGCTTTTAATTATTTGTGGATTCTCTTCAACAGTGAACCTCTGAAAAAATCAGATAGGGCCAGCCACCTAAGACTATCGGAAAGTATTAAAATATTTATGAATTGCATTTTGTCCTTTGACCGCTTTTGTTTTACTGATTATATTAAAAGACACAAAATTTCTTAGGAAAATTAATATTCGTAATTTAGTTGCAGGGATTCCATAGCACAGTCGATTTCTTAGATGCCATAGTTTGGAGTGATAGTTTAAATATCCGAATACACGATAAACCGTCGGTTTTCACACAGACAGCTATTCTTTTATTTCTTTTCTGCTGCAGAAACATCAGAAAGTGACATTGCTTTTAATAATCGCACTTTATGTTGAATGTTATTTTTTAATCTGATTTTGTATTAGTTATTTGGAACATAACGAATCATAGACATCACTCTCTGAAATAGCTTCAAAGGGAGATAACCTGATTAATATATTCCTCCAATGACGTAATCAAAGTAAAAGAATTTAGTGCGTTTGTACTAGATTATTCAGCAGTTGAAAGTTTTCTTTTCCATTGATTCTTCATAATTGTAATATCACAGTCCATCAGGAACAATGAACACCATCTCATTTAAGCTTTATTTGTGATCTGAAAAGGTACTGTCAGTAATTAATTAGACGAGTTTTTCTTTCCTTAGGAACTGACGTATTGTTTCTTAATATATTTTCATATCAAAGACGGAAAAAATGGAAAAGACGCCAGGCGAGGTAAGTGGGAACAGAAAAGTTGCATCAGCAGTATATATTCTATGTTTAGTAAATAAAATCCTTTACAGGAACGCGTTGACTGGAGTAGAAGATTTTCTTCACCATGTCTAATTTTGATATCCTTTTTATGCTCAAATCTATCAAAACCAAGATCCTTGTGCAGCATGAAAAAAGATGTTTGAGAGAAGCCTCTGCCTTGAGAAAAATGTAGTCAAGTGCTAAAACTGTTTCTTTGCTAGAAAACGGTGAAAATATTTTTATCTTACTGAATGATTAATGATTTCTTTGGGATCTGAGATGCAATATAAGTGAAGCTGAGATTCTAACATTTGCGTGTGAGCAGTATTTGTCCTCAGACGTGCGCGTTATCTTTCTAGAAGGTTCCCATGTAAAACACATGCAGTCAACATGAAACAATTAGATTTAAGGACAGCAGTGTTCAGATAGCCGTGGTACTTAGCTCAGAGATGCCAGCAGTTAATCGTCTGACTTTGTAGTAATTAATTTCATTCGCTAAAAGTTCTGATATCAGGAGTTCAAACGCTGATATCAGTAATTTTCTTTCTTATGAAAGGATTACTTACATTTTATACTGCGAATAAAGAAGATGAAAAGGTCAATTGGTGGAGAAGACGAAATGAAAAAAAAAATTATTGATTGATTTCTGATTTCAGTAACAGTTTCGGAAATTATGAAATTCGGAATTAAGATGGATGATGAGTTCAGAGACGATTGAATAAGCTTGTTTCTGCTCTTTGAAATATGAGAAAAAATTGAGATAACGCAAATTATAGAACTTACTGGAGAGAAGGAAGAGAGGAAACATGATTGAGACGTATAAGTTGGTAAGGGGTAATTACCACCGTGGATGAGAGTGTGGTAATTTTATCAACAGACCTCCTCTTGAATCCATGGAGGTCTGTTGATAAAAATAATAGAAAGAGAATCTTCATCGAAAGGGTGTAAGCAAGTTTTTCTCGTGTTATGAGTGAGAGGTGTACGTTGAGATAATCAGTGATAAATACAATAAAAATAAATAAGCTTAATAGATAATATTGTAACTTCAAGTAGTGTAGGATGGGTAATAATACTATGCCAACAGACTATAAATATGACCTGTAATTTTTAAGAATTCCCATTATGATACTGAAGAAACTTTTATTCACTTTCAATACAGAATTGTAATTCTAGAATTGCATACTTTTATTTATAAAAATGCAATACTTCGAACTTATTTTTTAAGTTCGAAGCTCTAGGCATTCGCCATCGTCAATTTTTAAGAGCGATTCAGACGAGAAACCTTGCGCAAATGAATCGGATCTTTATGAAAGGAGGAGATCGAAATACACTCTTTAGAGCGGTTTCGGTTTTTTTTGTTCGATGCAGTTAGAAGAAGATATGCCGAACTAGATGAATATATTATTTTTTATCTACTGTGCATAAAGAAGTCTGCATTAAACCAGTTAATAAGACCAATTCATCGCAAAATATGTCGAAAAAATGCCCAATAGCAAGAACAAAATTTTCTAACTTGAAGATAATTACAGGCTGTGTGAAGGTTTTTTATATATATTTGCTTAGTGGAATACTTATATCACAAGTAAAAATATATTGTGCAGTACAGTCAACATCGTGAAAAAATGTACGGTATTTTTCTCCCTTTTTTTTAGTTGAATTATTATTGAGATGGCGATGCGAATTGAACATAAGAGACAAAAAAGAATTGACCCCTTTGCACGTGGCAACAAGAGTAGGAGACATTAGAATTGTCAAACTGCTGTTGGACTACGGAGCTGATGTCACAGTGTAATCGGACGCAACTGGAAATATTGCTCTGCACGAGACCTTTCGGAATAATGCTTCCAGTCGATTTGATGAGTATAAGTAACATTTGTGGTATATGATTTATTTATCATAGGGAAAGGGGGGGATGGAATTGATAGAGCTTGAAATTGGTTTCCATGTTCCGATTTTCCTGGGTAAAAGAAATAATAAAATTAAAAAAACGAACAAACATTCATAAATGGTATATTGCTAAATATAGTGACGAATTGAACCCTGAAAAACATTATATAAATAATATGTAATTTACTCTACACGCGAATAAGGACACACAACACTAAGAAATTAAAATTTTAAATTGTCATGAATTTCTTAGTGTTTGATTTTAGTAATTGAAATTGTTTTGCTAGAAGAAGATATGTAACATGTAGTGGCATTTCTTTATGACTTTAGCGTTTTGTACCTGTTTCTTGCAATATTTAAAGCAGGCAGGAAAACATTCAAGATAATATGAAGGATTTTGCATCAGATCAGAATGCCGAATGTGTGCTTTTTGAACGATAAGGAAAAATACAGACTCAAAAGAGAAATGATAGCTGTGGAATTGCCACAAACAAGTCACCTCAAATATGGATGATTTCCATTTACTCTTCAGAAGCCAATGAATGCTATGAAGGTCTTTACTATATTTAATAGTAAGTTTGTATCCTAAGTTTTCGAATATTCGAAAGGTTTGCATAAATAAATCTCTTTTGACTCCGATATCTGAGAGTGTTTCAATTGGACCATAATAGCCGATTGAAGTCTAAGAAAACCTGACTCCCCGTTCTCCTTTGTGTGAAAAAATGTTAGCCGTTCTCTTCGCTTCTAAGAAAACTTCATTCAAGTCTATGTCGCTTTAGACACTATCATTCTTCTGATTACACCACGTTTCTATGAATGAGTATTTCGTCTTTCAATAAAAGGCTTACTCCATATGTTTACGCAAAGCAAAACCTTTCGAATATTCGTCAGGGACTGTTCGGGTATACGGAAATAAATAAGCAGAATGGACCACATTATTCCTGGTGGATGAACTGAGCAAACCCTTCCTTGGATAAGGAAGAATTTGTTCGGTGGCGATAAGAAACACAAGATCTTATTCATCTCAGTTCTTCCACCAAGAATCAGTGTGGTCCATTCCGCTTATAGGTTTCTACATCACGAAACAGTCCCTGACGAATATTCGAAAGGTTTGCATAAATAAATCTCTTTTGCCTCCGACATCTGAGAGTGTTTCAATTGGACCACATTAGCCGATTACAGAATAAAATATTGGACACTTTTCCACATAAACCTATTTCCAGTTGTTCATAACACTGAAATTTAACTAAAGGTAAGCCATTACCTATATTTCTAAAATTAGTCCGCACCAATTTCAAAGTTTCTTCATTGATTCGCTTTTCAACAAACCATCAACACCCATACTAGTGTGGTGCGTAAAATAATACTAATAAATGAAGAGAAACGATGCTTCCAACTTGGGTAAGAAGCTACTACTCCTACTGTACCTTCTTATACTGCTCCAGTATTAATTCTCCAAACCACTAGGAAGCTAAATGTTTCTATCCCCTTTTCAACGCTAAATCTTTGTAGAAAGTTTGAGCCTTCCATCGTTAAAATTAAGTGATTATACTTATGCGAAATTTGATCTTTATCTACACAAATACTTGAAATCAATAATAATATTTTTCATTTTATGGCACAGGTCACTTATTTCAGTGATTTCATTTCAGAAGTTCTGTTTTTCCTGGTAGAAGTAGGAAGTGACTTCAGCGCAGAGAACCGGAGTGAACACACACCTCTTGTTATGGCTTGCATGGAACGATTCGAAAAGATAATGAAATACCTTATCGAACACGGAGCCGATGTTAATCAACCTCACTCTAGTGGAACAACTTCTTTAATTTATGCAGTTTGAGCTAATAATGCGTCCTTGGTGTCCTCTCTACTTGATGCTGGAGCTAAGGTAATTTCTCAGATACCACTCACTCGCGTTTTCTGTTAATAATTTAAGTATCATTATCAATAACAAAGACACCATTCCATTGGTCAGGCATTTGTTAAAATTATGTGTACGTGTTATGAGTACGAATTATGAGAGAATTATGAGTACGTGTTTTCAATCAATGCTTGTTCGCCCATTTTATATATTACGGGTGAAGTTTTGAAATTGACATTAGGAAACTTAGAGTCCAAAAAGTAATAAATTACTTGGCCTTAGTCTTCCAAATGGAACTAATGTGTAAACGAATAATAATTTAATTATACGTTGGATATTTATGAACTCTAAAAATGTGTCCATCGTCCTCTCTACTTTATGCCGGATCTAAGATAATATCTAATTGTTTATTAGATGATATTTATAATTCTTTCCTACTTTTTCTAGGACAGTCACCGATGTAAACAGAATATCACAGCGCTATATTTTGTCATCATCAATGCGTTTATTTTTAAAACAAGGAGCAATCCCCTAGCCTATCAGCAATAAATGCTAATTATTGACCTCCTCGTTTCCACTGGAACCGATCTGAATGATTCCTCTGGATTGGATATGATGTTCTATAGTTCAAAGTTAGGAATGGGAAGCGTCGTGGAAAAGCTGGTTTATGCTCACTATGATCTAAGTAAGTGTGCGACTGATCACACATCACCGTTGTTTCAATTAGCTGCCGAAGGTAATAAAAGAGTAGTTATGCTGCTTGTGGCAGCAGGAAACGATTTACAGAAGCAGATGTGGTTGAAAAACAAAACGCTCCTTGATACCATCAGGGACAACGATTTAAAGAAGTGGCTGCTTGATCAGATATCAACTCCTCCCTCGCTGCTTCATCTGAGTCGTATTGCTATTAGAAACCTGTTGGGACGAAAGATGAATACTGCCTTGGAGAGTCAGGGATGTTCAGCAACACCGAAATCTTATTTAATGGTGAGGAATGACCGTGGAGGTGTAACTCTATAGTTAACATCTTTGGAGGTTAACCATTAGAAACATTTTATGGACTTATTCACAACGAAATATATCATGCTAACTAACTGAGAGTTACTGGCAGTGGAGGCGAATGGGCATTGCACACTTCTACGAAGTGTGCAATGCCCATTCACATTGCACAATTCACAATGCACATTGCACAGCGACATTCGCTGTGCAATGCCCAGTGAGACTAGGGACTTTATTATTTTATGGTGTTGTGTAATTTTAGTGTACTGCACTCAATTTAGATGTTCTTTGTTGGATACTTTACTTTGTAAATAAAATATTGTTAAATAAAGATCTTGTGACGTTTTTCCTAATTGGAAAAGAGGAATTTGATTTCAAATAATGATGAAATCGAATTATCTTCAATCTATATAGTGATATCTAAATGTGCATAGCACCAATAGTGACGAATTTGTCCTGATAATGACATCAATATTGTATTAAACGTAATCTAGTATTTACAATGTTAGATCATTAAACAGCTGCCACTGAAATTAATCTCTGACAACTGAAATAATTCCGTTTCATATTAATTTTCTGTTTAGCGACATTGTTGAGAAGATGTACAGTTTCCTTGCATTAGAATTTTTATTTATTTACTTTTAATGCAATCTAAATAATAAATCGCGACATGACATAAGAAACTTTTATAGCAGGTTACAAAATTGATGAATGATATTATAAAGTAATAACTTGTAATCTTTTATAAATCTCTGTTTATTCCAATCTACAATTCCTTGATCTAAAAAGTAATATAGTGTTTTGAAAGGATAGCTAAATTTAAATGACCTCAAAATTAAATTTTGATTTCAAAATAGAAGCAAGAAATCACCGTGCAATTACCTCGATGATCTGAATAATTTTTTTACAATTATTAAATTGGTTATAACCTGCCACTTTTCTAGTCATTTTAATAGGACAAGCATAGAACTGTGATGTAAAATATCATCAATAAAGTGATTTTATGAATCACATTCATTATATTTTCTAAGAATAACCATTACTGACCGAGTTTATTTGGCCACACTCTGCCGGTAGTCGAAAAAGTTCGAACTACATTCTATCGAGCAGTTCCATGTTCGTTTTATTGCAAGCAGGTGCGTCTATGCTTTACGAGTACGTTAACTCGATTACATAATTGATACACAGTCAAAGGGGGCAGAAATATTTTGAAGTTGTTCAATAACTGTTTTTCAAAAACAGTTATTGAACTAAAATATTTTAGGATGATTTTTCACTTCTTTTTTAGAATTTTATTTATTATCAATTTTCGTCAGATATCCTTATAAGAAACATTCCTCATAAGTCATCCGTTTTACACTTAAAAACCAAGTAATAATATAATGAATCTGAGTGTAGTGTGAGACTGTCACTTAAGTCTGGAAACAGTTTTATTTGAGTTGCATAACACGTCAAGAATTAATTCGTCGGTGTGCCCTTCAGATTAAAAAAAATAACAAAAGCATTCATAATTTTAAAACCAAACATAAATCGGTGTATGCCCATGAAGGCCGAACTGTAGGATTCGATTTATTTCCTAAATTATAAATCATATTCTGCTAGCGAGTGAGTAGTTAGTTGCTAAATTATATATAAATCCTGGATAAAATTAGTGATTTGGGTTAAGAAGAAAATGGGATATACTAGCTGTTTATTTACTCTCGCTAGGGAATGTTTGCATCGTGTTTCTGATCGTCACATGAAATGACACTTTAAAAACTCGACACACTCTGATGAGACCAGGACAGCTATTGAAGAAGAGGTGCACAGTATATTACAGGTCCCTGATATGAATATTCAGAAATAAGATACTTTATGGGAAGCTGATTGTGATGATAGTTTGCTCAGTAATTTATTCACTTTTTATAATAAAGCAACATTTCGCTGCACACATAGCATCAGCGATAAACTGGATAGATGGAAGAAGTACACGATGATACCGCTAGATCATGCCAAATCGCTTGCTGAGGAGGTCTGTATTCGGAACCACTGCTATTTAGCTTGTGTATTGACGATGTAGAATATGACCTGACGGGAAATATTCAGTTTTTTATTGATGTAAATGCGTAGATAAATAGTTAATAAAGATGAAGTGAAGATATTGCAGGTAGACTTGTATAGACTAATACTATAGGAGGAAAGAATAGTTGTCAGTTTAATGTGGCAAAGCAAAATATTTGGGATGAAAACATTATCAGTTGTGTACAGCACTGATAGACTTGATCTGCAAGGAATTACGAAGCTAGAGATTTGGAGAAGCTAGTGGACATCAGTTTGAATTCAGAATCCATAAGAACACACTAACAAACAGAGATAAGGAAATCATCATGCCGTTTTATAAGGTCTGTTAATTTATCAAGTTTTAACAATCTTTTATCGGCTATGCCATTTTGTTAGTTTTGAAGCGTGAGAATGATATACTTTAATAAGTGTGTGAGCTTCTGCTCCACATATGTTATTCCCATCTTGGTCCAACTTATTGGAATAAAATAACAATATACAGTCATACCCCGACTTACGCGAATCTAGAGTTACGCGGTTTCTTATATGTACGTATTCACGTCCCGATTCACGCCTCACCACTAGTCGTATCTTTCAGGCGCCGGCCGCATTCGCTAATGTCGCAAATGCTATGAACATGCACGGATGTCTTTCGCGTGGTCCCCATTCATACACGATTTTTATAGTTTACAAACCTTGCGATTGTTTAATGTTATGTTCTTGATAAAAATTTTATCACATAAAAAATAATAATGTCATCCAAAAGAAGCAAGTTCGATTGAAGCAACTTCTACAGCTAGCAAGAAAAGAAAAACATTGACTTTGGAAACAAAACTCAACATTATTAAGGATTTTGAAGGCGGAATGAAAATTTTTGAGCTAGCAAAGATGTTCGATGTACAGGAATCCACAGTAAGAACAATCATAAAAGAAAGGTTTACAGATTTTGGAGGACATAGATTCTAACGAGGAATTAGACGCCATCTGGCGTCTGTACACAGACTCCAGACGCCAGTAGTGTCCGGCGTCTGTGTGCAAAACTTTAGTTGGCGCTCCCCTCCAATAAAAAAAACACTTTAAAAAAACTTTTTTTTTGAAGTATTTCCTCCTCTTTGGCGCCTGTGTACGTCGCACGCATTGCATATATGGCGGGCGCACTCCTGACTGAAACATTAGGAACAAAGTTATTTTCAACTATACGAGTATAACGTAGCACTTCAATTGGCGGCGTATTTTCTGGTACTAAGTAAGAAACTACTCTCAATTCATCAAACAACTCAATGTCTCTAATGATGCCATGGACTGCATGTCCATGACATTGACTTGCATTAATGGGATTATTAAATGCCTTCTGCATACCCAAAATTCAAATGAATTAGTTAGCTTTCTGTCTTTCGTTTTTTCTCTTGATGCGTTAGAATACTTTCTAGATTTTTACAGTTGCTTTAAAGATCATTTGTCGCCTCAGATTTCAATTGAGGGATATTATATTATTGTACAAAAATATGAAAACTAAAAATATGAATTGTGGTATTCCAATTGCCTAAATCTTTCTTGGATAGAACTCGTTGCTACATGAATAATAATAAGAAGAAGAAGAAGAAAGAAAAACTCAATTTTAAATTTACTTTTGGGATCAGAAATAGGCTCATGTTTTTCTTCATAATCATGTTTTTTTTCGGCCCGCGCAATCTAATACTTACAAACTTTTGTTTCAAATTAGGATCAGCTTCAACTTTTTCACCTAATTTTGTAGCATCTACAAGAAATTTTGGAAATTATTCATCATTTCTGATATTCTCAAGGGCTTGGAGAACGTTGCTTAAAGTAGATATGGCAGTACACAATTCCATATTTATGCTTTGAAATAATTTACTAACAACATTAATTTCATTTAAAACCTAGTGCCATTTAACCAAACAACATAAAAATTTAAAATAGCTCAGCTTAAAGGCAAGAGTTTCAGTTTCGTGTCTCGCCGTTTTGTCCACTGACTCGTCATCAGCAATTTCTATCAAAGCATCATAAACGTCTTCAATGTAATATCTTAAAGGACGAACGGCTTCGATTCTAGATTCCCAGCGGGTGATATTTAGTGACTTGGGAGTTAGAGCTGTAATATGTTTTTTAAAGATTCCCCAAAGCAATGTTGATGCTGATAAAAACGCATTCAATTTCTGAACTGTTTCAAAAAATGAAATCCCTTCACTTGATGACATAGCAGCATCGTTGACAACTAAGTTCAGAGAATGCGAAGAGCAAGGTGTAAAAAAAGCTCTAGAGTTCAAATCCCTAACGAGTTGTTGAAATCCGGAATGTTTTTTTTTTCATGTTTGATCCATTGTAGTTACGATGGCCATGCATGCTTGCGATAGGAATATTCATATCTGACATTTAGTTAAGGATACATTGAGTTAAACTAAGCCTGTAGTGGCTTCTACAGGAATGAAACCAACAAAGTGTTCATGGATACTGTTATCACCTGGATCCATATTAACAAATCTTACAATTAGTGTTAATTGTTCAATATGACTTACGTCGGCAGTGCAGTCTACAACTATGCTGCTATATTTAGCATTCTGCACCACAGAAATTATTTTCTTTGTATGGTCTCAGAGAGTAGAAAAATCAATTCATTTGAAATGTTTTTCCCAAGATAATGTTGGACCGATCCATGAGATATCAAATCTGGCAATTAATTCAACAAGCTTCAAAAATTGCTGCTATTATGAACATACAATTTATCAGATGTTTCACAAATGCATTTAGCATTTTTTCTTGCTTGGAATCTGTTCTAATTTAAGTCTAGCCGATAATTTAAACACTTCTTATGAGACTTCAAGTGGTTTTTAGATTTTTCGTGTTCATTAATATACACACATAAATGCCCCCAATGAAATTTTATTACTGGAAAACAACTTACAACAGATGCAAAATACAGAATCATTTTCTTTAGAATACACTACCCATGAGCGATTAATATTTCTCCAGTGCTTAGTTCCCTAGTGTAATGATTGAATGAAAATGTTTCGCCAATTAGAGCTGCGCGGAAAAACGAAATCACTTTTTTGGTCTCGCCGGCGGATCTTTCATTACGATTTCCAGTCTTTCGGCACCACTTAAAGAGGGATCCCATCTTTCGGGATCAATGTTCATCACTTGATTTCTTTTTTCTTTTAAGAGGAAGATGTTAAATCAGTTTCATTTTCGCCCTCATTGTTACTAATATCGACGTTACAGGGATCGCAATTAGAAGTACTTGCCATGAGCTCAGAATTCTTGGTTTCCCTCTTTTCGCTTATTTTCTCTTGTACTGCATTGGCTGCTTCAGTTTTAGATATTTATGCAAAGCCCTGCTCTGTTTCTGAATATTGCATTCTTTTTCCGCTTTTTGGTTGCAATATTCAGTGTCTGATACCTTTTTCTTTTATCATACGTATTGAAAAAATATTTTTAAAAGGCAAATCCTAATAACTGTATCAAAAAATGCATAAATGCAGTATATATTTATGTATTTTAATTGTATTTCTTTAGTTCGTTTACTCTTATCCAATTATCTCATTATGATCGTTTGGTCTCATTGGTTAAATGAGATTTAACCTCAGGTCAAGGTCAAGTCACGGCTAACAATGGAAACGGGAAAAAATGCAAGGTAGAAGAAGGTGTGCTATTGTCACGTTGTCTGATAATAACATTGAGAGTGAGATAATAAACGCAACATAATACTACATTATTTTAAATGATTATGATTTTTGAAAAATATACAGTACAATGAAGTTTTATTATGTAAAAATTTAACTAACGACATCTCGAAGTCTGTTTTGAACAGAGAAGGAATAAATGACTTTTTTTATGATTTATTTGTCGTATAGTTTAGGTCAATTTTGCCATTTTGTGCAAATGCACATGTTGCATTTGCACGGAGGTAGGCAGAGCCGGTCCTGAATGTAGTTACAGATGGGTCTCTCGTATGCTCAGTTTCCTGTAAACCCACACAGATGAATACCTACATGCCACTTCACACCACTATCTTTTCAAGAAAAACTTGAATTTTCAAATCTTTAACCTTCAGGGCCAATCTAACTTCGTTTTTAGGACAAACACTGCACTTCGAACAACATACTTCAGTTATATCATTCCAACAAATGGATACAACAACAACAGGAAAAATCCTCAAATTCCATTATAAAGAACAACAAATCCCAAACCAGTAAAGCATATATACACTGGATGTTTACCCTACATAAACGGTACAAAACAGAAAAACTGGGCTCCCTCAGGAAATAAATCAGGATCAGAACTCTATGTTGTTTTTGTTATATGCGACCTTTTTGTTTTAGGTTCTTGGTGATCATCTTGTGAACAAAAGGTCTTCATCCTGCACACTAGCTATCATCACCTCCAAGGAACATTCTGTCTTTCTAGTCTCTAAAACCTTCTAAATGGCCATTCATGTCGTCCAAGGGATTATTAAGTGCCTCCTGCACACCCATAATTCAAACAAATTAGCTTTCTTTCTTTCGTCTTAACAAATCAGCTGTCACATTCATACAACATTAATGGAAATACCATTTCTGAAAATTCTAACTTTTGTGGCCTTATTCACATCCCTATCGTTCACCATTTTGGTAAATTTACAGCATAGTTTTTTTTTTCATGACTATCCATCTTTTAATTTTATGTTAACTTTTACCGTGATTAATTTCTGATTCTGGACTCCAGTAAATCATAATTTTCGTAAAAAAAACAAAAAAGAAATTCACGAATGGAGAGCCAAAAGGTGGACTATCTCAACAGGTACTACGACGAGACAGTACCAGAAAACGGAACAACCTCTACCGAACCCAGTCGGTTAACTATAACTCAACGGGAGGAATGATTTTAAATTGAGTTTAGCGCACGGCCTTATTTAAAAGCAGGTATTACCACGAAGATCACGACTGACTGTCGCCCTACAGACTGATCTTGTTATTCGGGTCGTGTTAGTTTGTGACTTGATTGAGCGCAGTGTTAAATTGCCTCTGGTAATGCAAAACTAAGCTAACTAAACGTTGGCTGTAAATAATTAATATTTGTGAAGTAAATTATTCATTTGTATTCCAGTGTCTATGTACTTTTCGGCTTCAGAAACTTCAACAGGAATAAGAGCAACAGCGACGGAAATTTAAACATGGAACATCTCATCCCAAATACCTCACCTTTTAACCATAGATCATTTTAACATTAGAAGTGGGTTTTAAATATCGTCCTGAATGCATAATTGTGGACTAGTTGGTGCATAAAATCAGCAACTGAGGGAAACAGTTGCTGGTTTTATGCACCGATATACAATCCCGTGTAGACATACGGGATTGTATATTGGTTATTGTATATACAGAATGTGGCAAAATAGTACGCACATTATTCTACTGAAGTTCAACACTCCAATATCTTCATATATTACATTTTTGTATTCTAGAGCACTTCTAACTGCATGAATCTATCCAGATCTTCGCTTTTCTCCGATCCTTTTGCTAATCTCTCCTCCTCCTCCTCCATCCTGTTTAAATAGCCATTCAAATTGGTGTGATCTTACGGGCTACCATTGATATCTTAATGTTTAATATGATTCTGGAATTAATTGCATGGTTTGGATCAGAGAAATCTTCTCAAAACTCTTAAATATGGTCCTTTCCAGTCTTTGATAAACTCTTTTATTTCTAAGCCAGTTCTCAGGTACTTAAAATTCATTTGAAGACTGTCTTCTATGGAGCTGGTTTATTATTTCGACTAATCCACTATTTCCATATTAAGTTATTCAGTTGAATTCTTACCATGACTGCTTTATTAACAATGCTGGTCCCTATTAGTTTGTCGTCCTCAAAACACTTCTCCCAAATAGAAGAAATAATTTTCTAGTTTTGCTCTTTTCCCATTCAAGGCGAAATGAAACTCATGTTTTCCACGTTTCATCCATTGTTCATAGTAGAATATTTGTGTTTTCCTTAATCATTTTTCTTCCTAATGTATTATAACTGTAATTCAATTCACTCAGAGAATCATCCAGAATTGTATTTGACAGTTGAGATCGGCATTTCCAACTTAGGAATTGGATTTAATACCACTTTCTTTCATTACGTGATCCAGAAAGATGACGAATACTAATAGCCAACAACCATGTTCACACTTGCATTATCAGATTTATAATTAAGACATCTTCTGTATATCTTTTAAATCTAACTGCTCACATGTAATGAAATAGGAGTATAGACTCGGAATTGCTCCGTATGAATTCCGGATTAGACCATACAATTATAGCAATATGAACAACATTTTCATATTGTTGTTGTTTATTGTTGTTCATATTGCATATTTATTGATCTGTTAGCATATTTATTGATTCTCAACTATCCTGACTAACATCATTTTGCTTGAAGTTGCTCTTCTCCCTTTCATATTTAACCCCTCTGCTAGATATGTGGAATATGTTTATCTTCACCTTTCCTTTTTGATGTCCATTTAAGTACCGTTTCCTTCATTTCTAAGCTTTTCACGCCATCAGAACATTTTGCCCATTCTGGATGTTTACCTTCTGTATAGTCATACAAAATATACTTTTGTTTAGAAATATGTCTTTTACACAGCTTAGCTCACGTGTGTTCTCTCACAGAACATGCTGACAATGATTTACTGACACACTTCCTATTGCAAATACAATGATACATCTATATTGTAACTAGCATCTTTAAAAAAATTATTGTTGGCAATGATGTAGTCAGTTAGACCTCTCTTATTTCTTTTTTCTTCTTATTTATTAATACATTCCTACTGATATTCCTGCTGGAACCTTGCATCATTAATGCACATTCCATGTCTTGAAGAAAAATATTAATATTAACTTTGATATTTTATTCAAATTTTCCCCAAACCGTTCTGGTATCCATTTCCTACACTGCTGGTAACATCGCCAACAAGGGCAAAATATTTCATTTTCTTTCTGTCTACTGTCTTTTCTATGATTCTAAAAACTCCCTTGCATTTTTCTCTGTAGCAGGTTTTCTTCAGATATAGACATAAACGAGTCTCGCTCTCCAATTCCCAATTTTGATTTCTGCCCACGTCATTCTGCTCGATATTGCCTGCCATTCAAGTTACGAAACTCGCTTTTACCAATATAATAAACTTTGTACGGAATGATTTCCACGAGATAATTTAAATTCCTTGACTTTGCTATAAATTCAGAGTACCAAAATAATCCACATAATAATTCTAATTAGTTCTGTCTCTACTCCCTAAAAACTATTCTATAAAATTTTGAAGAGGCTTCGATACCCTGATAATATTTTTGCACTATGCAATTTATCCACGCTCCGGCATTATCTTCAAAATTTAATTATATCCACACGAATAATAAATTTTATTCAAAACGAAGGACAATAACACCATTTTTAATGGAACAGTCTTATACAAAGGCAACTTAATTGCATTCTTCATTATACAGTGAACAATTAAGAGCGGTTCGGTATATTAATGCTCAAATCATCATCATCGTACATTCTAGTCTTCATTCATTAATATCAGCCTCACAGTACGCCATGGACACAGGTTTTGCTGTGCAGATACTCTAAGAGTTAACCATTTTATTAAACGCACTTACGTCTTTAATGGATACAATTCAGATATTATCAAAAAAATAACAGACACCTACCGGCTTCATCTTCTTGTTCTCAAGACGAATTTGTAGAGTATCTACTCCATATATCGAAGATCTGTCTGAAAGCTACTCTGATTTCGACGTGAAATATTCGAAGTGCTATTCAAAGGTTCGGGGAATTTGAATAGTGCGCCTGAACCGTTTGTAGAAGGGCCTTCCGCAGTTATAAGATAGATAAATACCTTTTGCGTATCACTATGCCAACACCATCAAACTGACAGGCTACATTCTTGGTACCTACGTTTTGGTATCTTTGTGTTTTAATTGTTCGGCGATTTCCTTCTGCAGCTGAAATTACTGATTTTAAGGAGTAAAGAATTTGAATTTAACTTCAAATAAACTACTGCAAAAAACTGATGAATGCTATGAGTCAAAAGTTAGTTTTTTTTGTGGTATAAACGCTTCAAAGACGGACGAATGTTGACAAGCACAATACCTGAAATAGCGAAAAGGTGCGTGAGGCTATCTTTGCAGATCGCAGGCGAACTACTCATGATGTTTCTGCCCTCCTAGGAACTCAAAGCATTTTGTAGAAATTTGTGAACACGAGAAGCATTGATGAAAACTGCCTCGGAAACATCCCTAGATCTTGACTATGCAGAATCATCATCATTATCCTATTCCTGGCATATACCACGAGGACTTCAGGATATTATGATCTTGTTATGCGATTAAGTTCACATTGTTGCTATTCTTCTATCAAGGGTCTCTCTCCAATCTTTCCTTCCACAGTGATCTAAGAATCGAGACGTGGTCCAAGAATTATTTTAACTTTTTAATAATGGAACCGCATTCGTTGATTAGAACGATTTTATTTGTAGTTTTCGTCTCAATACGATTCAGTTGTTTTCAATTTTCAGTTTTGAAACGATTGTAGGAAAATAATCACATGATATTATATGCACTATCTTCTGCATGTTGTGTCCCTCCCGATAAGTTGACTTCTAAGCAACCTAAAAATCGAAGATTTGCTGAATGTTAACAAATGAAGACATCAGGAACTTCTGTCTTAAATGTAACCTTCATTTTTCATAATTCTGACATTGCTGCTTTAATTTTACTCCGATCTTATTTTCTTATATATCTGAGCTCTCTTTAGTCATTTTGAACACTGACTTCTCTATGGTAGTGTACATACGCAATCTTCCATCTTCATTAAGTTTTTGCTTAAATAACTGAGATGTATTTTTTTATATTTTCTATAGGTCTCCATTCAAAATACATTAAAGCTTTCTATATAGTTGAGTAACTCCGTCAAAACGCGGTCCGAAGCCCGGATGAGAAAGGAATACGGTTGTTCTTGTGACTAGAAACCACAGTACGAAACAAATATTGCCAAGAAATCTCCAGAAATGAACGAGATTGGACGTATATTGCCGAATAACATCCAGAGGAGATGATGCATGCTGGAGAAAGTTCATCTAGAAAAGCTACCAAGCGGAGGACTGGAAGTGAAATCTCACACCCAAATATATGACAAATATTGGATGTTGGAACATCAGAAAGATTTATGAGAGAAGTAAAGTACATCAAATAGCAAGAAAAATGGACAGATACCATAAACAAATCCTGGGACTTAGCGAGACCAAACGGAATGGAATTGGTGAAGTCAAACTGTCTTCAATCTTAAATATAGCCCTTAGAAAAAATGATAAGGGCCAGATGTAAAACAAATATATAAAATGTTATAATAATAAATATATATGCCCCTACAAACACGCTGATTTAAGAGAAAAGGAAGATTCTTTTGAACTACTAAAGAAAGAGATAGATTGACCAGTAGAAGAGTCATAATTTGCTTATGAGAGATGAAATGCGAAGGTGGATAAAGATGCTAGGGGATATGAAACATTTATGCAAAAGGAAGTTCTATGAGTTGAAAATGAAATTGTATAAAAATGAAATAAGGGTTATAGAGAAAACTTTGCATGTTTTCTAAACTTGTCCTCTATATCCGCATGTTCCATAAAATGGAACATGCGGATATAGAGGACAAGTGGAGAGAAATAAAACAAATTAATAATGAAACAGATGAATAAATACTTGGGAGACAAGATAGGTCAAAGGAATGGATAACAGATGAAACAATACAACTAAGTGAGGAAAGAAGAGAAATGGGGAAAAAAGTACTGCAAAGTCAAGGTGTAGAAAAAAGACGTGAGAGGAACAAAATAAATAAAAAAAAACGTTAAAAAGAGTGCAAGAAATGATAAAAGGAAATACATTGAAGAATTATGTAGAGAAGCAGAACAAGCTGCAATGTACTATGACTCTAAGAAACCCTATGATATAACAAGGAAAATAACTAAAAAAAATCAATCTTCAGAAACGAAAAATAAATAAAAGATAAACACGGAAATTTACTAACTAGGGAAAAACACATAGAAAAAAATGGATTGAATATTTTCAGTAATTATTGCCTATGAATCTATATCACGAGAAGATATATTCTTAGAGAATATTGAAGTGGAGACTCTACATATAAATGTAGGGGAAATAACAAAAAAGAGATGAGAAGAGCAATAAAAAAACTAAAACGTGGAAAGGCAGCAAGGATAGACAACATTGCAGCTGAACTTTATAAAACAGACACTGAATTGTCAACAGAAATATTACATCCACTGATATAAATGAGATATGGGAGAAACAAAAATGACCAAAGGATTAGGATATAGGAATACTGGTCAAAGTACCAAAAAAAAGGTGATATTACGGAATGTAAAAATTGGAGAGGAATTTCACTGCTAAGCACAGTCAGTAAGATCTGGAAAAAACGAAATACAAAACTGAAGAGAGGTTGAGGAAAGAATAGGCAGCTTTCCGACCAAACAGGTCATGTATAGACCAAATAATAACTCTAAGAATAACAATAATACAGCAATCAATAGAATGGCAAAGCAGCTTATACTTAGAGTTTATCGATTTTTATAAGGCCTTTCACAATATTAATAAAGAAAAATATGGAGTCTAATAAAAATAATAAGTTTGGTGAAGAAAATATAGCAACTACAAAATTAAAATACTATACGATGGAAATGTAACCGAACAAATCAATATCAATAGAGGTGTAACATAAGGATGTATACTATGCTCCACAATATTTTTGATTGCAGTAGATGGGGTGATGAGAAACAACAGATGATACTATAAAATATGTAATAAGGATGGAAAAGTAAATTAAATTATCTAGATTTTGCTGACGACATATGTCTGCTAGCTCAAAAGCACCAACATATGCAATATGTTGATTTATAATGAAACAATAATTTAAATCAGGAAGTATATAAATGTGCCTTAAAAATAAATAGGAAAAAGACAAAAATTATGATGATGATAAACCCTAAACAAAATCCAACTTTTAAAATAAGAGAACCACTGGAACCGATCGATACTTTTGTCTATCTGGGATCAGTGGTAAGTACCACAGGTGGAATAGAAGAAGAATATATAAAAACAATACAAAAAGCTCAAAATATCTTCAGTAATGAGAAACATATCCAGAAGTAAAGATTTAAACTTAAATAAAAAATTAAACAAGGCTTTTCAACACAAAGATTAAAACTATTCTAATATATGGATCAGAAAACTGGAAAAAAACTAAGGAAAATACAAACAAACTACAGGTATACATAAATTAATATCTAAGAAAATTATTAGAATTACACTGGCCAGATAAAATTTCAAATGCAACATTATGGGAAAGAACAAACCAAACCAGTATTGCAACAGAAATAAAAAAAGAGGAAACGGATTTAACATAATATGAGAAATGCTGATAAAGACAGAGCTAGGACAGCCATGGAATGGAACCGACAGGGAAAAAGGAAAAGGGGGTCTCCACAAGATGACCTGGAGAAGACAGACTGAGATGGAGATGAAGCAGATGGGAGATCTTGGAGTGAACTGAAGACGGATGCAGAAAACAGAGTCCGATGAAAAGCATTGATTGAGTCCCGATGCTCCGCAATGAGTAAAGTGGATAAGTAAGTATCGTTGAGTAGGCTAATGTGGAGATAGGACATTATTAGAACCATCTTTAGTATAAAAGCACAAACAAAGATGTCGAATAGAAACTAAGATTTTATTCCGACTAGTTTCGAAAATTACTTTGTTTCATTTCATCAGTAAATAACATGAATAAATTTAAAAAAATAACAAACAAAATGAAGCAGTTAACATTTCTAGTGAAAACTATCTGACCACGTTTAAACCATGGAAAGCATGCATTCGTTGCTATGTTGACTGCTGGTTCGTACTTTGCTGTATACTAGTGGTCGAACAAGAGTATCGTGATGGATTAAGGAGGATCAGATTTTTCGTAAAATCATCCCTTTTTTGTTATGCTGTAGACGTTGAATCTTCATTTCAAATGATTCTTTTGAGAAAAAAAAAAACTGTTATCAGTTTTTTTTTTCTCAAAAACTGTTAGGAACATTTTTGTTCGTTGCCACTCGTAAACTTGAAGATAAATGCAAAAATAACAGCTTTTTTTGTATAACTTCAAGTTTGCATTTTTAATTCTTCTTCTTCTTTGGCACTACAGCCCCTTGTAGGGCCTTGGCCTCCCATTGTTTCATAACTCACTACGAGGTGGGGTCGTTATTGTCCGTGAAGCGTTGTGTTCTAAGACTGGTTTACCTACTTTGCGGGAGGAAAACCCCAGATAAATTGGAGAGAAAAACCCTGCAGTCCACACCCAAGACCGGCTAACTTGGCTATGTTTGAGAAAGATCCTTAGCTCATCACGTCAGCGACGAGAATCGAATGCAGGACACTCCTTTCTCAGGCATATGGTTGCGAAGCACGTGACCACTAGGCTAACCTAGTGGTTGAATATAAGCTGGAAGTTTGTCCGGAATATGAAATAACATGCATTCAAAACCAGCTACTTTCCTAAATACTTTTTTTCAGAGTATGCAGGCAAGATTTCTTCTAACCAATATTTTCCACAAAATGTCACACTGGGTTCAGTCCCGACTACGACCTCAACCACTTTAAATGAGTCAGTCTCATGTGGAGGTAGAAAGAACTTTTGCTTATAAAACGACATTTTGGTATTCTTTAAACACTTAAAGGAACATTTCTTTACTGCAAGAATAGTAAGTGTTGGAATAAAGTTAGGAAATTTTGATCGCAGTAGATAATTTACAGAATACTAATCAACTGCAAATGGTATTCCTTGTGAGTGGTACTTTCTTAATGTTTGCTTTTATTTACTTCTGGATAATTTTTTTATTGTTTATGATTTTATTTCTTATCATTGAGTAGACTACACAGTGATATGCTTAGCCTACACATTAGTGTTATAATGTGTAGGCTAAGCAGCGCAGTTTCCTTTCAAAAAATGTAAAACTAATAAGAGATTTCGAATGCTACTATATTAATTCTATTTTAGGTATTAAAAGATTACTATCATCTGTTGTTGTCCTAGATATCCGACAGCAGGACAAAAGCCTCCGCAAACTTTCCTATCCAGGGCCACTCTCATTCACATACGTAATACTGCAATAACTTTGTTGGGTTGTCATAAAAGATAACATAAGTATTGACGTCATTATGAAGATTAAATTGACACCAAAGATTGTTTCATAATTTTAGGTAGAAATGTGGTGTTAAAAAAGGCTGATTTTACATACACAGAACACTAAATATATAATTTTAAAAAATATAGTTTACACGAGTTTACAGCAGTATCGTATATCTGAAAGTAACTTAACATCCCTTTAGACGAGTTATTAGTTGTAATTCTGCGTTGGATATAATTGGAACCCTATTGCAAACGGATGACTGTGTATACTTGGTGTATATGTATCACTGATTTTTCCCTGTCGTCCTTTTGACAAACAACAGTTCTTTATAACGTAAGTCTAATTATATGTTAATATGTATTTATTTCCACAAATAGTGGCTTTCATCCTAGCTTTATATGCAATCTGGTATAACATGTTATATTCGGAATTAATATAAAGAAAACATATCTTGAATTTTAAATAAGAATGTATCTATTCACTTTCAAGTTTAATTTGTCGATTCGCACAAAAATAAGATACCTTGTGTAATGGTACCATCGCACAGCTTTCCATCTTTTGGACATGTCTACGTAATTGCTTCCTTCTGCGTAGAAGAGAATGATGACTTTATATGATAAGCATATCATATATTGATAGTGTATATTACAGTATATCTTACCAAGACCAGGCTCCAAAGATATATGTACTAAAATACTATATTACAGATTAATTACAGTACTTACAATAAAAAAAATGCACCTTCCCTATGTCAACAGAGAAACGATGTAAGAATTACATCGTGCATCTAGATGTAAGAAAATGACTGTACAAATAAAAAATAAGTATACAACAAATGGCTTGCATTAAGACCTTCATTGTCATTTAGTAGTTATACTCATGTCCGAAATAGGTGCTAGAAAACCATCAATTCTTCTAATAGTGTTAGGCAAAAGTCTAACTTTTGCCCAACACTATTTGCACCCCTATCATACCAATATGGTTCTTTTGCATCGTCATCACCCCAAGAAAAATTCAATCTGGTAGCTTCCCACTTTTATTTCAATGCACGCATAACTGACGATGGTGGACCTACCATGTATCATGCGACTATATCCGATTGCCCCAAAGAGATCAGAAAAATATTTTACAAATTAGACACAAAAAAGTCTCCTAGTCCTGCTGAGATTCTTCCAACTGTCCTGAAAGTTTGTCCACAGAACCGAATCCTATCGTATGTAACCTGTATATACTATCATACTCCATAGGTGTCTATCTCACAGACTGGAAATTAACTCCCGTCCTATCTCATTCGCTTCAGTTCTGTCTAAAGTAATGGAAAATCATCAATTCCCAAATCCTACACTACCGTGAAGGCACCCACCTAATACACGACCTGTAGTATGGATTCTGTCGCTGCCGATCACAGGAGATCTGCTCAAATTTGTCACCCATCACGGGATAAATGCCATGGAGAAGTTTGGTGAATCTCAAGAGATTGCACTTGATATCTCCAAAGAACTTGACCGGGTCTGGCCAGTTTCTCTCTGGACACAGACTATGAAATGATGGATTGTTCGTTACCCTCTAACCACTAAATTAATGCATGGGTTCCACAAGGTTCTCTGTTCTTTCTCCAACCCTCTTTCTTCTATATATCAATGGCTTACTTCACTTCTGCTCCAACCCAATACACAGTTTTGAAGATGACAGCACGTTGCACTCCTCCCTTTCATTTGTAAATCTTACTCTATACAACTTACAGAACATCAACCAACACTACCCTCAATTCTGATCTCCAAGTCATTCTTCAATGTGGTTCAGATAACCTTATCAGCTTCAAGGCTAGTAAAGCCCATTTCTGTATTATATCTCACAAAAGAACAACATTATCTCTAGTATTATTGCTGACAACACTCACATTTCGGGAAAAGATGAGATTTATCCTCATCGAATCTCCCTGACGTCAAGCTTCTTCTGGCAAAAACAAATCACATTGCTTCTAAGAAATATGATTTCTCTTTTGCACAAGACGATACTTCACATCTGTTATCCTTATGCAAATCAGAAATTCAACCAGCTTTTGAATATAACATTCCGCTCACATTTGGAGTGGGCCCTAAGAGCTCCCTTAAAAATGCTTGACAGAATACAGTGCAAAGCAATTACATTGATTAATGACCCTTCTCTTACCAGCTCATTCCTCTTAGTTTCTCACAGGTGTGTGGTTTCTGCATTATGTGTATTCTATAAATATATAGTGCAGAAATGCATCAATAATTCCCTTATTCAGTACTAATTCCATTGGAACATGTATTTCTCAAAGAACACAATATGCGTGCTTTTAAATCAAATGTAAGCAAGTTTCTCCCTTTCCAAACCACTACGCATATATGGTACTAACGTATTATAGGTTGGTTAACCAACCTGTATTGGCTCATCATAAAAAGAAGAAGAAGAGGGATAACTTCCCATTTCATCATTTGCAGAGAGAAAAGTTCAAAAATAAATAAATATAAGTTACCTACTGCAGCATTGCCAGTTGAAGACGTAAGAAGAGATGAAATTCCTCAATGAGGTATTTTCTCTGACGGAAGAGGACGGTTTAAGACAACAGGTTGTCCATAACGTTAAATTCCCTGTATGCGATACATACCTTTGTCTAGCTCTAATTGCGAACTGTTTGATGAATTTACGTACTTTTTGAATTCATGTTACATTTGCTAATGCGCTGAAATTTATAACCGCATTAGCCATTGTGATGCAGAAGCTACAAAACATCTTTGAATTAAAATGTCTAGAAACATAACATAACATCACCGTGTAATTTCTAGCGCAATTAGATGTTTATCAATATTTTTTTTCATAGAAACGAACAAACTTTCTGTACAAGAGGGTTACTTTTTGTCATATAATCAAGCAATTAAAAAAAAGCAAGCATATTTCCAGACATTTCGCAGTAATTAGTCTATGAACAAAATGTTATGAGTTTCTCAGAATGCACATCCTTTAACCGATTTTATTCTGTACTATTAATTGGACTAATCATCGACCATGTCAGCATCTCTTGGAAAATTTATTCCATAACATAAGAGCAGCCAGCTTATAGAAAATCATACCGGTCATAAACGGTTCATGGGAACCTTACCTTAACTTAACAATTACCCTTGCATAAGCTTCCTTAGCAATAATACTCGTAGATTAATATAACACATATATGTATATACGTTTGTGAATATAAAATTCAACCACAAAGTGCTTAGTACAATTCATGACACTTTATTAACATCATGAATCATTAAAGTACAGAATATATATAAAGGTATTTTACATTACGTATACAAAAATAAAATTTCATGAAGCAAAGTCATAGGTTACAGTACGGATACCGACATACATTACCGAGTTATTCATGTCAGATCACCCCTGAGACTTAGATAGTCCTTCAATGTCGTTGGACACGTAAGATCCTGCACCACGCTTTCCATTTTTTTGCCCAAGAAATTTCTGATAGTAATGCGACTGAGATGAAGCAGAGAGGGAGGATGTGCTATCTGTTCAATCAACCACCTTTTCAAATCAGTGTTTTCAACAGAATCAAGGAGGATCTTGCTTCTTAACCACGTCTGCTTCTGTAAGTCGACTCCTGCGCCCACGAGTAACATAACCATCCTTTTGTTTCCATTTCTGGCGAACCGAAATAAAGGTGAAGTGTGATCTGTTTTGCATTTTCTAACGTCGTAATGAGCATACACTAGCTTTTCCACCACTGTGTCCAGTCCTAAATCCGAACTTAAACACATGATATCCTCTCCTGACGAATCATTAATATCAGCTCCAGCGTCAATCAAGAGTTGTATGGAGGCCAGTTGTTGTTTATATCCATTGTCATTTCTTTCCATTTTTTGACGAAATGCAGAGACAATAGCCAAGTGGAGAACTGAGCTGTGATCATTGAATCGCTGATTCACCTGGGGGGAAAATTAAATGAAAATATGTATTAGACGCTTAAAAAGATATACGCGTCAGACATAGTATAATATTTTAAACATCGGTTTCACTTATATAAGAGAAAAATAAATTCCATTAATGACTCCTATAAATTTGGCTCAAAATATCATGAACATCTTTCAGAGAGAAAGCAGAAGAACGGGTAACGACATTTACATTCTGAATAACAGAATGAGTCATACAACATGGGCATATCACGTATCTCAACTTCTGTACAGTGGGATGAAATACTGTTAGAGTTCAGAGACGTAGGAATATATACATTAATTTTTAAAAAAATCATGGAAACTTCGCAGCTGTTACTTTCGGAAACTGGGTAGGCAAGTAAATTACATTTTTATAAACATAATTTGGGAATAACCGTATTAATTTTATCTTCAATGGGAGGATCATTTATGATTAGCAGCCTATGAAGATATCGAGTCTTAATCGCTTTACTTATTTTCTAAAATGAGGTTACGCGCATTAAACTAGGTTTCAATTGAAACTTCTTTGTTTAAAAGTCTCTGAATCGTAGATTAGAATTAAATCTAATTCTTTAGAGGGAATGGATGCTTTTGCTACCATTAGCACTACCGAATGTAGTGCTGTGTGACCTAATTATTAACAGCAATGAATAGCAAGAGATATCTGGAAACTTACATTTGCTCCGCACTTTATCAAAGACGACACCAGGGCAGAATTTCTGCAGAACGCAGCACTAATTAAGGGAGTGATTCCGTTACTGCTAACTTGGTTAACGTCAGCTCCACGTGAAATAAGGTATTCAATTAAGGGTTCGGATCCATTCACACATGCCAAATCCAAGGGTGTGAAATTTGCCATGTTTTCCGCATTCATATCACTTCCAGCTTCTACAAGCATCTTCAAAATTTCTGTAATGAAACCAACAAAATTAGAGATTAAGTTCAGTTAATATGAGTATTCCAATTGCATGAATATTACACTGCATATCTATCTGTAATATTTTGACACTGTAGTCCTCTATAACGAGAGAAACATTAGGATGAAACCTTCACAGATGTAATCAGATCAACAAGAATATAGGACTTAAACGTAAACCTAGGCTAGACAAAAATACACCAGGAATCTTACGAGAAACAAATAAAATGTCAATCTGTGATGACATGAGCAGAACATTAGAAATGAGAATTGCACAATTGTCAGGCGTTCACTTTTATATAAGACGTTAGGCGATTAATGAATGATAAAAACACATTAAATGCTTTGGATAGAACAGAAAGAGGACCTCTTAGAACAATAAAGAGAGAAAAGCTTGTATAAAGAGAAGAGGTGTTAAATACTCTAGATAAGTGAGGAGTATACACGGATGAGGCGGAGCGACGAATCAATTAATGTCTACAGTAGAACACATCACCAAATGGAAGCATTGCCGTAATTCCTCTTTAGATGTTCCAAAAAATTAGGAATTATGGGCCACCTACTGGTGTCGAAAACGGAAACACTGGAATAGAGGGATTCATGATGGGAGTATTGCATATCTAGAGGACAAATTTCCAGAAGTTACAAAGTTACGGATTTTCTCTTCAGTAATATTATTGAGGTAGACAATTTGTATTCAGGAGGAATTTTTACTGACAATCTCAGGACAGTTTTCTGCTACCATAAGCTGAATAACCTAATGTTGTGATTCATATTCGGCAAACTTCCTTCTCCTTTTTATAAAGACATTCGTGCTATTGATTTTCTCTTTCTCCAGCATCAAAATAAAAATGAATTCATTAATCTAGTGAGGCATTTTAATACCATTTGCCGAACCTCTTAGCAGTAATGTTAGGATATCTTCCAAAACTCCATACACATCAAGAAACAGAGTACAGTAAACAATTTGCAGCTATTAATGCTATTGTTTCAAAAATGGTGTGATTAGTGTCGATTATTTCTAAGTAGCTGATTGAATAAAAAACTCTGATTTACGTAGGATTACAATATTGAAATTAATTTCCTTGCTAAAGACTGAATAATGAACTAAATTAAAACGATCTAGAAATGTTTCTCTAAGATCCGCCTATTATCAAAGGCTTACCAGTCTTTATTCAGAGTGTATAAAGTTATTGGAACAGGTTCTAATTCCATATCTTTACAAAGTGTCATAATTTGTCCCAGTCACATGACAATGAAAATAAATGTGTTATTTAAAAAAAACCCGAAAATTAAGTCATAATACAATTACCTAATTTGTGAGTTTAAATGTTAAAATGTTTTCAGCTGTATTTGGGTCTACTACTGTTATGTAGCAATTGGAAATGTTTTGATTACGTGTCTGTCTCATCCTAAATTGGAAAGAATAACTGTCTTACTCAGAAACGTAGCGCTGCGGACGCAAATTGCCATTCATTAGAACATGATTGAACTCTCATAATACGTATGTGATCCATAATACAAACTGTGATACTGTTTTATTCAACAAATATAAAGAAACGTACTACTTACTCGAGGAATAGCTAGTACTCCTCAATGCTTCATGAAGAGCCGTATTTCCACTTGCGTCTGATCTCCTTGTAACATCTGCTCCATTCTCTAACAACAGTTTCACAGTTTTCTCATCACGCAGTCTTGTTGCAAGATGTAAGGGTGTTAAACCCCTTTGGTCTTGTAGGTTAACTTCGCACCCCCATCTTAGTAGGCATTCAGCTGTAAAACACACAAAAAAATAGAAATTTAACAATCGGTTGCACATCGCTCCTAATATCCAATGCAATAATTGTAGAACTTCAGATAGTTTCTAAGCATCTCAATAAAAATTAAGTAATAAAATACGTTTGATATATTTAACAGGCTCTCTACCTCAGAGTTGTAATTCGAGGTTTATGTGTTTATGTATTATATTCAACATATTTATGATTACCAATGTAAGCAATAGGTCTATACCACCGACAAGAAAGGCATCATCGAATAATAACACTTGCTCAGTTTTGATGTGTTTGCTCCTCTTTCGATCACAATTGTTCGTAAACGCAACTCGATATGTGATCATTTGTTCTACTATTTCCAATAATCAACTTTCACTGTTCTTGAGCAAAATGAGTTATTCACAGTTATAGCGCCGTAATTATGAACGCCAATATTGCTTTCTGCATATTGCAATATTTCGAACCGAGTGCAGATTGCACGGAAATTGACAAAGTAGGATAGTCAAGAATATCATGCTATGATGCTCCCCAAGTTTCTGTTTTAACTGCGTGTGTTACTTTTATGGATTTTCGTGTTCTGCGGTGAGAAAAACGTGAGTTTCAGTTTGAAAACAGTTCAACATTCTTTCTGCCTTCAAAAAGATTGAACCTAGTTTTTTCCCCAAATGAAGTACTCTCATTACATACTGAGATACAGAAGCCTGCTCCAGTGTATAAAGTCATACTTTGGAAAGGTAAGAATAGCTATGAATCTATGAAACTTTCATCGTTCAGGATTTCCTGAGATCAATTAAAAGTTCGATGGGAAAGATTTTAGTTTTTTTCCCATTATACGAAATGCATGCTGCTATTCGTCCCTTCTCCCCTTTTGGTGTTTAGCAATTTTCAATTTAAATGAATAACCTACATACTCAGCTGTCAAACTAAGATAATATTTACCTAGTTCAGCACATCTTCTTCTGACGGCAACGAACAGAACAGGCACTCCTCTGTACAGTGTGTTGGGATCTGCTCCCTGCATTAAGAGCCGATTCACTCGAGCAATGTTCCTCCACTGAATAGCTCTTAGAAAGTCCCGATAACGAATGCTAGCGGCTGTCTTTTTCTCTTTATGTCGTTGTTTGTGCTGCAAAAATCAAAACACAATTGAAATTAGTTCTAAATATATGACTTCAAAATATTACTCTGCTATTTTGTTCAAGATTATGCAAACTCTTAACTATGAATTAGATCTACCTTAAAACAGTTTGTGTACATATCATAGAAAAAATCACTATATTTAGGTCTTTTTAATTTCTTTGCGCAGATTACATCCCGTGCGTATTACTCAGTTGACATTTCTTTACACTGTATAAATTGTTTCACACTAGTGAGTGTTACTTTCACTAGTAACGAAAACATAGTGAATAACTTTTCAATACCCTCTTGCTGGTGTTCTAACATAGCCTCTTTTTTTATCCGTCCCTATGTAACAATCTGAAGCTCCTTTTTATTATAAAGGTAGATTTAGTGTATATTAACCATATTCAATCTTCCACAGGCTACTGCATGTATTCACAGTTTGCGTATCATATCGCTTGCTCTCTAGGAATACTGATCTGAGCACAGAAGTTCAAATGAATTGAGATCTGAAAACAGCCGCTAGCCATTGAAGTTTTATTTATTGCTTTGCAGTAAACTCCAAAAAAACTTCCAATTTCTTATGTTCAACCACAGTTAACTTTGTATATATTTCAAGCACAATAACAGTAATAATATATATATATATATATATATATATATATATATAGTACAAATGAATGTGACGTGATACATCTTGTGAACATGTTTAGTTGATAGAAGCCATTCATTATACTTTAACACTATTACAAAACTGAAAATAAGATAGTAATTATTTCACCGAAGTTTTTAATCGAACATCAACACAGCAAAACATTTTACGAGGAATTTTGTTTTCATCTCCAAACATCAGTAGTAAAACATTTGTTTATTCTTCGTTAGAGTATGTAAAGTAAAGAGGTTAATTTTGTTTGCTCCATTGCAGTTTGAAATGCCTGGATCAATCAATATCGCTTGTTTATATTGAGGTGTAATTGCGTGTTAAAGAAATGGTTTAAAACTTCAGCGAAATGTGAATATCTTTAATAAATATTTATTATTTATTTTTGAAGTTGTCTAATATCATTAGAGTATGACTGCGACAAGCTATACAAGGAAATGTAAAATTAGCATCAGTTCTAAGAGCATAATACGATGCTGTGCTTAATCTGTATATGATTTCTGCATTATGTCAACTCTTCCTACGTCTTCTAAGTGTAGCTGGCACTAATGAGATCTCGATAAACGTGAAACTGACCCGGAAGTGGCCATACCCATAATGCATAGCATAATACGCACTGTAAAGGATTTATATTATGGTTATAAAATAATGTATTTTTCGGACGATAAGATGCACCGGACTATATAAGTGCAGTGGAAATTAGTTTGACATCTCAGGAGTTCGAATAGGAGATGGTAATATTATTATGTGACACCTCCATGGTCTCCAAATACTTATCGACGGAGGGCACCTACTCTACAACTCTCTGTCTCCACCACTCAATCCCCAACTACAAATAACTGCAGCTACACCAACACCATCTACCGCCCAGCACCACCACCACTAGCATTTCCACAAACATCCATGGCCATTGAGGATTCAAAACGAGAGCCTTTTGGCCGGAGAGCGGATACGAAAACCACTTTTAATAGATGAACAAAACAAACAAGGGCTCTAATACTTCTTCGGTGAGATGAGTTATTTCATTCAGATGCGGGAAAATGATTATAGCGATAACCAATGCGCACAAACTCATCGTGTTTAGAGACAACAAAATAAGATGGAAGATTTGTGGACTTGTTTATAGCTCAGTGTTATCCGAAAATTCTTGCCTTTAAAAGAATTTTCTTTTGGTTTCTTTTTCGTGTAGTCAATCCTAGAAGGATAATGCTCACGTCTCAGGACAAACGTTCATTAACGTCTGTATGTTGGACCACATACAAATGTTCATTAACATCTGTGTGTGGTCCAACATACAGAATGAAACAAATGTTATTTACATTAACTTATGGTTTTTATGTATTAACAACCGGTTCTTTACCTACACACTGTTAATGTGCTACACAAAATATTTCAGACATTTTTTAAAATAATTCAGCCTTCGGCAGTTTGCGATTCCTGTACATTACCCATAAAGAAAATTAATCAATGCAGTTACATTCTACCTCCATCCCAATAAAATCATTATCATAATCACTAATAATTCAGTGAGATAAAAGCATTTATCACCCTGAAGCGGTTTATAGGAAAGAAACTATTTTAGCGGTTCACATGAGTCTTCTCAAAGCGGGAGTTTCTCTCAATCATTTTTGTAGTTCATAAAAATGGGAAATATTTCTCTGTGAGAGTTCATCCTAAAGCAAAGCCTGATTTGAAATTACACGAACGGAAAGTATAGTCCGACCACAATATAGAGAGCTATCGTTGGTAGGCTGCCAAGAAAAGTCCATTCATGTTGAAAGGAAGAAAGAAATACGGCGATGTACGAATTGGACACCAGCACGCGAATTTACCTGCTTTATAAGTAAACTTTTCCAACTGCTATAGAAGCAAAATAGTTATCACTTTAAGAAATACAATGATCATAAAAGAGAAGTTAATTTTCCGACGTGTAGTAATAAACAACCCATCCCACAAGACGGATTGATTACCCTATTATCGGAATGGATTCTCGTTCTTTTCACATGCGCAGAAGTGTCGAAGGGTCTCGAATCTGTGAGCGTACTATAGTCATTTTTGCTTTATTCTATATTCCAAGGAACCTCGTTTCTGATAGATGTTACAGTAAAAAATGATGAAATTGTAAAGGGAATAAAAATAATCAGAAGTCCTGTAACAAACAGCTACTCCAACCATCGCAGTTCCATTTGTTATCGTAAGAAATAGTAAGATGCATGGATGAAACTCATGTAATTTCAAATTTATAGCTTATATTTTTATACATCACAGACAGCAATTTTCTTCAGAAAAGTTCTATTCGCACTTACCTCGCCCGATTTCTTTTCCATTTTTCGCGTCTTCAATATGAAACAATATGTCAGTTCTTTAGAAAAAAAGCTTACTTTACTGAAGTCCTGCAGTTCCCTTGCCGATCACAGCGTAAATGAATCTGTGTTCATTCTATCAATTTAAATGCAATATTACAAGTATAAAGAATCAATTGAAAAAGAAGACTTAACTGATGAATACTCTCGTACACTAGCATCCAAACACGCCATAATATTTTACTTTGATGACGTCATCAGAAGTACTACTAAGCTCGCCTTCTTCGAGGCTATTTCTGAATACTGATGCCCGTGGTTTTATTTGTTCCAAATAACTAATAAGATTTCAGAATAAAAATGGCAATTCACATGTAAACCTTGTAATAGTAGACTAGGGAAAGCCAAACAGAATGTTTGCCACACAGCCAGGTTTCGTGACCCTTGTTTTCATTTTAGGGGCTTTGGAAAACAAACCGAGCAGAGGAGTCTGTGAA
Organism: Typopeltis vanoorti; assembly: GCF_054136105.1. Classification (NCBI taxonomy): domain Eukaryota; kingdom Metazoa; phylum Arthropoda; class Arachnida; order Uropygi; family Thelyphonidae; genus Typopeltis; species Typopeltis vanoorti. The sequence goes on along the minus strand of NC_143553.1, from coordinate 155,460,665 downwards.
ATAATATTCATCATCATTCATTCAAATTATTGCCATGTACCCACAAGGGGTGTACAGGATATGGTAGTACTACATGAAAAAAATTACATCATTACTAACTTCCTATCTACAATTTTCCCCCAAATCAGTCTGTTACTTGTCAAGACTCCAACATTATCAGATCTTATATTTCTATCGTCTAAGGCACTTTGTACCGTATCAATCCACCTATATCTTGGTATTCCTCTGGGTCGGTTTGTTGCCAACCTGGCTGAGAACACTTGTTTTGCTAATCTTTCCTCTCCCATTCTATTTAAGTGACCATACCATCTGAGATTAGCTCTGCTAACGCATTCCTGGATGTTGACAGTGTCAGGTTCTTTCCTAATATCCTCGTTTTAAATATGATATTGCCATTGATGTCATCTGTTAATGCCTATAATCTTTCTAGGATTCTCATATCTGCGGTCTCTAGTCTTTGGTCAAGTGTTTTACTTCTGACCCAGCTCTCAGATCCATAAGTTAAAACTGGTTTAAACACTGCCTTGTATACAGCTAATTTAGTGTTCCGACTAATTTCTCTCTTATTCCATATAAATTTATTCATTTGACTTCCCATCATACCAGCTTTGCTGATTCTGTTGTCTATTTCCATATTTAATTTACCATCTTCAGTAAAAATCGTGCCTAAGTAGCTGAAATGTTTTACTTGTTCCACAGCTTCTCCATTCACAACACAGTTGACATTTTCAATGATTCTGTCTGTTTTCATTTCTTTTGTCTTTTTATTGCTGACCTTTATACCATATCTATTAAAACAGCTATTCAATTTAGTCAGATAATCTTGCAGACTTATAGCGGATTTATTTAGAAGTATAACATCATTCACATAATGCAAAGAGCTGACATTAACATCTCCAATTTTGATATCGTGTTTAATACCACTTTCCTTCATAATGTGATCTATACAGATAATCAATAACAGAGGGAATAACGTACATCCTTGTCTCACATCAGATTTAACATTAAACCATCTTCCTGTACTTCCTTCAATATAAACTGCTGACTTACATCTCAAATAAACACTAAGCATTGCTTAATATAATGCCCCATTGACACCATATAACTGTAGCGTATTGAATAGCTTCTCTCTTGGCACCTTGTCATATGCCTTTTCCAAATCGACAAAACTTAAATACCAATCTTTGTTATATTTCCATGATTTCTCGACTATTTGTCGTAAAGTGAAGATCTGATCCTGACAGCTTCTATTTGGCCTGAATCCAGCTTGTTCTTCACCAAGCTTTTCTTCCACAATTCTTCTCAACTGTTTCTCAAGTATACTTGCATAGATCTTGCCAGGAACACTCAGTAGGGAAATACCTCTGTAATTCTCACATTCAGTTTTATTTCCCTTTTTATATATGGGTACTATGAGAGCTCTACTCCAATCATCGGGAATTCGTCCCTCTATCCAGGCTTTCTGAACTATGCAGTGCAGCCACTGTAAGACTCTTATACCACCATACTTCAGCATTTCTGGTCGCATATCATCTACTCCTGCTGCCTTTCCACATTTCAAGCCTTTGGTGGCTTTTTATACTTCAAGTATGGATATGTATTCCTGACTGCATGCCAGGTCAGTGTTTTTACTACTGTGCTGTCATCACTGCTTGTTTCATTTAACAGTGAAATGATAATAGAAATATTAATTTTCTTAAGATATATTCGGTACTTAAAATGATCAGGAAACAAAAGAGTCAAAGAAAAGTAAATTTTTTAAATAGTTTAATATGTTAATAAAAATGTGTATCTAGTTCTTAAAATCCGTCCGCATTTTTGAGGAAGCGTTTTAATTTTTCAAACGAACAAAAATATACTCATAACTTCCCAGACTATAATTTTTATAAGTCTGAGTAATTAAATAAAATGTATATGAAAAAAAAAATTAGACATCCTACGATTATCTTGAAGATCATAAATATTTTGATCAGTAAATATTTTAATGGCCCCTTTTATGAACAAGCCTAATGCTGATTTATTCTTTGGTATGATAGAAAAAAAGAAGAGAAAATATATTCCCCTAGTTCGCCATGTCATCTAACAGAATAAAATAAAACCAGTAGTCCTCTAGATAGTGTATTTGGATCGACTCCTTTCATAAAGATCTGTTTCACATACAAATAAAAATGCATTCACTTGAAAAAAATGTCACTTGTTATAATACGTAAAGAACGTATTTTGCTATATCGAACCAAACGAAGACAAAAGCAGTGTTTCTCAATCTTTTCTGGCGGCGACCTACTTCAACAAGGCATATGGTGGAGGGTAGTGGGCCTCGTGGATCATTAAACCACATATTAATTCAATATGATTTAAAATTTAACACTAAATCAATACATAGTAATAGTTTAAAGCAGACTGGGCAGTGCTACAGTGGTCATGAACACAGACAACTTCAATAATAAACTTTAAGAGTTTTTACCTGATACATCAAATTGCTTGCCTATGGTAAAAACACTACATTATCATTTGAAAAAAAAAACCTTTTAAGTCTGCTAGTAAGCATTACAAGTTGTCCAAATGAAAGTGCCCAAACCAAAATTTCTTTATATCCGTATGCACCAAAAATATGGAGCACTTTGTGTCAGATTGTGGATGCCATCAATTGTCCCACATGCAAACAGCCTGAACTCTGGCTATTCATGAAAGAAACGCGACGCACCTTAAAAACACTAGTAGACTCTAATTTGTCGTCCATTGTTACAAGTATTCCATTAGGTGACACAGTGGTTCACCTGTCCAAAATTTAATCCCCTGATATTTGTAAATTCTTTAAGCGCTTTGTTAAATGAAGGTATTTTACTTCTTTAAATAAATTAAGATGTAGGATTGAGCTCCCGACTTTCTCTACGCATTGCAAACTTACACATGGATTCATTTGAATCTTTTAAAATTCTTTGGGTCCCGTCGAGCACAAAGCAGGGTTGAGGTATATAGATAATGTCATTGCCATTTCGTAGCATGGCCAACACGCGCTGTCTAAATGTTTACATTTCTCAATAATATCCATCCTCGTATAATAAATTTATTGCGATATTAAAGAATGAAACACAAGACTCAATTAAAGTAAAGATAATAAAAAAAATGGAAGAAGCAAAGTCCTGTATCACACAAGAAATCTGACACCACGTAAAACTTAGAGATAAAGTGTATAAAAGGTTTAAAAAATACCCTCACAATCAATATTATGAACACAGTTTCAAGTACTACAGAAATCTAATACAACATAAATTAAAAGAAAGTTAAAACCGAATACTACAGAAATGAATTCCTAAAATGCCAAGGGAACCCCAGAAGACTTTGGGAGTTTTTGAATAAATTAATCGGCAAAGATATACACAACCATACCTTTCTCATACTAAAAGATATCAATAGCAATAGAGAAAATGGAGACAGAGGATTAGCTGAAGAATTCAATAATCATTTGGTCACGGTCAGTGAAAGCATTCTGAAAAATACTAAAACAACTCCTCAGAATTTATCTTCCAAGAGAATTAATAACTCATAATCTTTTTCAATATATCTTGTGAAAACGAAATCAAAAGTGTTACAGATAGCCTAAAGCAACCAAAACTTCAGGATACGATGATATTAATACTAGCATTGCGAAAATATACACTATGGAACCCCTAATGCAGATTGTTAACTTATCACCCGCACGTTTCCATCGGATTTTAAGAAGGCCGTAGTTGTACCAATTTACAAAAAGGGGAAACAAAACGAACTTGAAAAAATACAGACTGATCTCCCTTCTACCAGCCTTTTCGAAAATAATAGAGAAATTGGTAAAAATAAGACTCATGAAATTTTTGGAAAAAAAAAACTTCTTTTCAAATAATCAATTTGGTTCAAGACAAGAGTTTAGCACAGAACATACTTTACTGAACTTCACAAACACTGCTTATACCCGCCCCTAGATGAACATAAATTAACATTAGCAGTAGCTTTAAATATACGCAAAGCTTTTGACACTGTATCATATGAAATTTTAATGATATAATTAGAAGTCATAGAAATATGAAGTACTGCCCAACTGGTTCAAAAATTATTTAAATGCCAGATCCCAAACTGTAAATATTAAACAAGATGCTTTCCTTAGTAGACAAAAGAGCCTAAAATATATAGTTCCAAAAACAAATAAAGGAGCAATACACAAACATTATACTTATTTAGCGCCAAAAATATTCAACACATTACCTTTAACAATAAGAAATGAAACTAACCCAAACAAATACAAAACTGGAATGAAAGAATATTTATTATCACACAGAAGTGAGAAACGCTGTTCAAAATAATATTATAAATGATTGGTTTTTGCATATTGGTATTAAAAAGATCCTATTTCAGGTGTATAATTAAAAAAAATCGAATGTTGTTTAACTACATTGTTTTATTTTGTTCCTAATTAATGTTCTGAAACTTTCTCTGTACATATGAGCTTGTTTTCCGTGACATTATTATATTAAAATAACATATAAAATGTATAATATATGAATGTACATATATGTATATAATGATAACGCATTACATATCTTTCTGTAACTTTATGTATATCGTAACCTGGACGAGCTGTTGCTCTTAAGGTTACACCTATGATTTTCAAAATTTTGTACTAGAATATGAAGCTTACAATAAAATGAAATAAAATACAAAATATCAAAAATAAGAAATTTTTTTCTTATTTGTTCTTGCCTTCTTGGATACTTTAGTTGCCATTAGTTAAGGCAATCAGATGGGTCTCTCATATGTTTCACATGTTCAGTTTCCTGGACCCCCCCAAGGAGATAGCAAGAAGATACCATATGCCATTTTACACCACTGTCATTCCTGTCAAACAACTTAAATTTTCAAACGTTTAGCCTTCAGCACAGAGCTAACTTCGTTCTCAGTACAAATACTGTACTTGGAACAACATGCTTCACTTATATCATTCCAAGAAAATGGATACAATAACAAAAAAAACCTCATCAGAATCCTTTAAAAAGCACCAAAAATTACAACGCCTTAAATCAGACTATATACGCTACATCTTTGCTCTGCATGAAAGGCACAACAGATAAACTGGGCTCCCTCCTGATATGAAACAGAAACAGAACTGTATGTTGTTGTTGTTATATGCCATCCATTGGTTTTCGGTTCTTGGTGATCTTGTGAACAGAGGATCTCCATCTCGCTCGGCCTCTTGATTCGGGATCCCAGTAAATCAACAATTATAAAAAAGAACATAAAATATTCCCAAATGGAGATCCAAAAAGTGAACAATATCAGCATGTCTTTGAGAAAGACCACTTCAAAAGATGGAGGAAAGCCAGGCTGCTTTACAAAACATCGGAGAGACTGCAGCTGAAAACGTAACAATCTCTGCAGAACCCAGTTAACTGTAACTGAACGGAGAGAATGATCTTAAATAGATAGTCGAGCACTGAGCTATTCAAAAACATATATCACCACGAATATCGTCATATATGCTCGTAAGTGACTGACCTGGTTATCCAGGTCGTTTTAGTTTATGACTTGATTGAGCGTGTAGTGCGAAATTGCCTCTAATAATGCTAGATTTAGTTAGCGAAACGACGGCTGTAAACAATTAATTTTAGCTAGTAAATTATTTATTTGTATTCCACTGTCAAAGTACTTTTCTGTTTCAGAAATTTCGACAAGGATAATAGCAACAGCAACGGAAATTTAAATATGAACAATGAATTCCATTACCCCACCTTTTACCGGCAGATCATTTTAACACCAGTGCTGAGCTTTTTTATGTCGTCCGGAATGCAAAATTGTAGAGCAGTCGTCATAACATTCACAACCTTTATTACTTTCAGTTCAGTGGAATTAGAAATTTTCAGCTCACTGAGGGAGATTGTTGCTGATTGTATGTACCAATGTACACTCCTGTGTAGAGATACGCGTACTGCACGTGATAGAATATTACTCATATTATTCTGTTGAAGTTCAACACTCCAATATCTTCATATATTATATTTTTGTATTCTAGGGCACTTCTAACTGCATTAATATGTCTGATCTTCGCTTTTATCTGAGCCTTTTGCTATTCTTTCCTTTTCCCTCCTGTTTAACTACCATTCAATATGAGGTACTCTTAAGGAAATTCATTGATATCTTAATTATTTAAAAAAACTATAATATGATTCTGAATTGATTGCATGTTTTGGATCGGAGAATTCTTTCCAAAAACACTTACATTAGCCGTTTGCAGTCTGTGATCAACTGTCTTATTTCTAAGCCAGCTCTCGATACATTACTGAAGTTGATTTGAAGACTAATTTAGCGATTCGACTGAGATCCTTCTATTCTGTTGAATTATTGCCATATCTGCTTTATTAATTATGCTGTCCAATTCCATAATAATTTGTGCTCCTTCCTCAAAACACTTCTTCCTAGGAGAAGAAATAATTTTCTCGTTTAACATTCAAGATAAAACTGATGATTTCCATGTTCCATTCTGTATTCATCGTACCGTATTTCTCGAATATAGCTAGTCCCCGCGTATAATTCGAACCCCTGATTTTACATTACGAAGCAAATTTCGCGTATACCTCGCACAGGAAAATAAAAACATTCAAACACGTTCACGTCGGGGCAATATTAACTCACTCGCCGCGATAAATAACACGCTCTCTTCAACATCCACTAGTTTAGTAGCTGTTGCAGACAAAAGAAAAACAAATATTTTATTGTCACTGAATAAGATACAGAAACATTTGCGGTCTGTGTAATATATTTGTCAACAAATACGGCAATCAGAGACAATTTGGATAAAAACAGCACTAACTAATGAATCACATGTCCACTCGTGGTGCGAGATATAGTCAAGGATTTTCGGAAACTTTAGGTTCCGAAAACCTAAAGTTTCCGAGTATCTGGAAACACGACTTTTTATTTATATAGTATTTGTGTTTTAATTACTAATTTTCTTCCTAATTTTTTATAGCTGTAATTCAGTACACTCAAGGAACCATCCAGAATTGTGTTTAATAGTTGAGATAGGCACCCCCAATTTAGGTATCTTGTTTAATACACTTTTCTTCACGACGTGATCAATAAAGATGACAATTAATAGTCAACAACTCTGTTCACATTTGCGGTATCAGATTTGTAATCAACACATTTTCTGCACGTCTTTCAAATCTAGCTGATGGCACGTAATGAAATATAGATTATGAATTGCTCCGTATAAATTCCGCTTTACACCACAAATTTGTATCAATATGAATAACATTAACCTTTGCACCTTAGCATATTTTTTGATTTCACAACTATCCCGAAAAACAACTATTTTGATTGAAGTGTTGCCTTGTCCCTTTCATATTTGCCCATTCTGCAAATAGACATCTGGAATATTTTATCTTCACTTGTTCTGTCACCTTTACCATGTCTCTTTCCTTTTAGAGTACAGTTTCCTTCATTTCTAAGCTTCTTCACTCCATCAGAATATTTCGCACATAAACTTCTATATAATCTAAACAAAATATTCAAGTATTTATTTTCATAAAAATGCATTTTAGCACTCTCAACTGTTTTCTCTCAGAGATCATGCTTATGATGATTTACTAGCAAGGATAAAAGCTAGTCTGATAAGTCCATTATGAAGTTAGAATTGTGTCTGTTTTTGCAGACAATTGCAACTCTTCATTGCATTCTTCGTTCCTAAATCAATTAGTGTTCGATTTACACCTTCAGATTCTTATATTTTTCTTCAACACTATGTGTATGTCTACACTTTTTCTCTGAAGATATCTCGACTTGAATTATTTTAAACTTTCTCACATAGCTACTGTCAATATGCATTCATTTTCATCCTGCTTTTTTTCACTTTTATTTCTACCTATTTCATAGCTCCTGCATACATCATAACCTGACCCTACATCAAGAAAAAAATTCGGTCTACAACAGCAGCATATTCAATTAAACCATTCTTACTTTTTGAGGATTATCCAAATACCTGCATCCATTTACACCTATATTCCACACAATTTCTTCTCATATGCAAGATGATACATTGTGTCCGTAATCACTCTTCCATGATCTGGAGAGTTATAGTAGCTTTGATCTTTTATTCAAATTTTCCAAAAAACATTTCTGTACATCTGGTATTCATTTTCCAATTTTAGATTAAGATCCCAAAAAGAAAAACCTATTCCATTTTTTGTGCGTGTGTGTGTGTTTGTCAACTCCCTTGTCTGTTGATTGGAAACTTGTTTCTTAGTTGACTTTTCTGTTGTGCTCTAGATAATACACATCACTCTCATTGTCCAAGTACACATTTTGATATTTGGGCACATCGCTCTTCATTATTGCGCGCTTTTCATGAAATGTTATAAAATCCGCTTTCTCGTATAAAATACAATTAGTCCGGAATGATTTTTCACCTCCAGTTTAAGTCTGATGTCTCAGTTAAATATTTCTAACACGTAACTCAAAGTTAAGCCCTAGGAGCAAAACCGCTGCTCTTAAACAAGACCACGTAACCTGTTTAAATTAAAATTTTAATTTTCAATTACAATAGATATCTATATATCATTTCTTTTTTCATTTGAAAGTACGTCAAACTCTGTCAGTAGGAGGCATGCTATCTTATTCGATTTCCTATTTTTTTTCTCACGTAACATACACGAGCCAGAGAATAAACACAATGAATAAAAATCGCATGGATTAGGTGTTGAGGGCGAGTATCCATTGTACACAATGAATAGTGTAGTCTTCTGAAGTGTAGATCTACCAGTGAAATTAATCCTCATATTTCATGGGGGGGGGGGGGATACAGTGTAATACTAACAATATCTTCGATATCAATTTTCTGATATAAACTCTCAAGGAGTATTCAGGCCACTATGACAACATCGCATTATTAATTAGAACTTATGATTAATATTCTAGCAATAGTTTTATTAAAAATTAGTCTATTACTTGCGGGCACTCTAATATTGTAGTATGTGCTTTAAATTGAATAAATACACCTGAACGTTGGTCTCTTTCCTGCCATCGAAAACCTCTTTTATTATCCTTTCCTCATCAAAGTAGATCACCTGTGCTAACATGTTCTTGAAGGATAATAATGTCAGATTCTTTTCTAATATCTTTCTTTTTAATATGATTCAGCGATTGAAGTTCTGTTTATTCAGCTAATCTTTCTCAGAACTCTCATATCTATGGTCTATAGTCTTGGATCAAGTGCTTTATTTGTAACCCAACTCTCAGATCCACAAATTAAAACGGGATTGCCACGTGGTTGGGATAATTTCTCCCTTATTCAATATAAATGTATTCAACTGCTTCCTACAATACCAAAACAATTGGAAAATTTCTTACATTTTGCCACCTTCCTGATATTTATTTTCTATACTTTCTTAGCAAACAATCCATAAACTTGTATTTACCTACTTTTTACTCACTATTTAGATATGTTGCATTTTTCTCCGTATTTTTTGAGAGCTGATGATGATTTATTTGCAGACAACATTCAATACATTTATTCTTTCTATGATTAATTTACTCAGTCCATCATGAATTTATAAAAATTTTAATACGAATGCAGAAAATTCTCATGGCATGCTTCGCGGATCAATGAATGTTTTCTGCACAGTTTGCCAATGCCTGCCCAAGATTCGATTTTCATCTTGACCCTATTTTCCCCGTACAGTTCACATCTAAAAGCAGTTCAACTTTGATTATTTTCAAAACTTGGTACAAAAGCTCTTCTATTCTGCAAAAAGCTAAAAATGGTCATGATTTCCTACTTCAAATCCCCTGTATATACTTATATTCTAATTAGTAACATTAAACTATTTTTATCGGCAGCGATATAGTCAATTAGACCTTTCTTATTTCACTTTGTTTCTGTCTAAATTCCTGTTCATATTCATGCTAAAAAATTTTATCAGTACAGAATATTTCATGTCATGAACAATAATATTAATATTAACTTTAATATTTTATTAAAATTTTCCTAAAAACCCTTTTGGTATTCATTTTCTATTCTGCTGGTAATCCCCAAGGAAAAAGTATTCCATTTACCTTGAGTCATCTGACTTCTCTATGATCAGTGGCGAAATCCCCATGCTTATTGCGCAAGCTCATTAATTGAGAAAGAAGTAATATATATTTGTTAATAAATGCATGCATTTATAAGCATTCCATTTAGGCTTTTTTTTTTGTAGACAGAAGACGTTTTAAGTTTGCGCGGCTATAATTGAGTTTGCGTTGTGTATCGAAGGCCGACGCTAGTCAAGCTACCTTGGCTTGCTCGGTTGTGGGAGCATCCAGGTACTAGCTTCAGCACTGTGATTTCATTCGCGCGCATAGCCAATTCCGCTCCCTCCACGTCATCTCACCCTGTTGCTTAAACAAGGGCCATACGCAGTCAAAGTAACTCTAGCCAGTGAGCTTCAGCCAGCCTTTAGAAATGTTCGTGTTGCTTGGGAAAATTAAGTTACAACCAACTTTTTATGACGATGTTATTGACCAGATCATAAAGAAGAATCGTAGGGAAGAATTTGTATTCAAGTAGCTAAATTGAAAAAGGTAGAATGTCATTTGTAAAATCAATGTTGTATTTGTATAATTAAAGTTACATAAATTTCTAAATACAGGTAACCCTGGTATAACGCGGTACTTATACAACGATATCAAGTAGTCTAAAATTGTAGACTTCCTTGTTGAACACGGCACTTACACAACACAATTCCGATAAAAACACGGTCTACAAATTGTAGTAACCATTTAACTTTTCATGTTTTTCACCGAGCGAATTAAAAATGAAATTTTATCTTCGTTAAATTTGTGTCTGCCTGTATCCCGCATGTAATTATAAGTAGCGAATTTATATTAGGGGAAATACCCTTTAGCCGGCACGTACCTCAATTGCTTACGGTATAAAACGTTTATTGTTGAAAATTGTCCTGTTTCTGACAACAAGGTGCATTAAAAATCATAAGTGTGTTCATCTCAAGCTGAGCACTTTATTTTCTGGTGAGTTACATACAATTTGTAATGCTTGCTTTTTTGTGTAAAAAAGTTATTTTTATAGTAATGGCCACAAACTGTAATGAAAGGGAAAAACCAACATTGATAACAAAATTAATTTCTCTCGAAGAAAAATATTCAAAATCTTGGATGTTGAAAAATAGAGAAAAACCAGGAGGTTTTGCAGGGACTTTGAATTTAAATGAATCAACAATTCGAACAATCAAACAAAATGAACATAAAATCCGATAAAGTGTTTATTGCTGGGTCAACGATAAGTGCAAAGCGCGTTGCTCGTGTACGCGATATTCTAATAGAAAAATGTAGAAATCTCTAATGATTTCGATAGAAGATTGCACCTCAAAAGAAAATTCCTGTGGATGGAAATCTTATTAAACATAAAACACTCAAAGTTTATAAACATTTATAGTTTAGACCAGGTGTTCAATGCTATGAATCCGGGTTATATTGGAAAAAAGTGCAAAAACGCACCTATATTTCGAAAAATTAAAGATCAGCTCCTAGATTCAAAGTTTCTAAAGATACTGTAAAACTCTACTGGTTTGTAGTAATGCATAAGTGATTACATGACAAAACCAGTGTTTACTAACCAATCCTCAAATTTCCCAGTTATTGTATTCTGTGGCTTTTCTTTTCTCGAAACTCAGTTTTGTTCTGTTTTCAACATGTATTGATTGATTGATCTGAGCAATGAGTTCCATGTGAAAAAATAGGTTTTTAACAGCAACCGTCAAAGAGTTACTATCGACATATAAGAAATATCTAAGAAGAGTTTGATTCGAGAAGTTTTGTATTGTTAAATTATTCTTCGCTGCTCATTTTAAATGCCTTTTTATATAAGGTCCATAGATACAAGGAGTCACAAGTAGGAAAGAGTTTACCTTATATAAGAGAGAAAAAAATCGTTTAAAATATTCAATAATTAGATGTATTGATCAAGCATCTGCGCTTGAAAGGTTTCATTTTTTTACACAGAAGACTGTACTTCTGTGTAAAAAAATCATTTGCCCGTTGAATATTTTCTGCATCATTTCGCAAAAGCAGGATTAATTCAGCTATTGCAAATAACGTATATAATAGTGAACATATGCATTTCTCTGAATATCACGTAGTATACAAGTATAACTGAAATTACACTTACGACGACTTGCTTCTTTTCCATCTTTCGTCTCTTTTTCAGCTAAAAATTCTCCGTAGTTCAGAATAAATTTAATAATTCCTTTAGTGTTCAAGCTCAATAGACACAATATGTCTTTGTTATTTAATGAAATTTTATAATGTCGTTCCCTAGTCCATCATAAAAACACCCTATTGGTGTTTCTGGTTTAATCTCGTTCCAAGTATATATTCGTGTCTCTGACTTTGAGTGATATTACGTGTTACAAATAGTTATTAACTATTCGGGTACGAGGCTATATTTGTTAAAAACAGAAATATAACTGATTCAACCCAATTATGACTGTAGTAACGATACAATATTTTTCTTACTTTAAATTTTTTGCTTTCAATCGATATTAATTGTAGATAGTTGTTTTCCTTATGAAACCATAACAAAAATTTATTTTCCTAAAAAAATCACGCAGATTTGGGAATTATCTTTTGCTAACCTTGATTATATGCCTTCAGTGACTTCCTTATCAATCTCATTGATCTGCATCGTCGATTCATGGAAATAATCTATATTATGATATAAAAGGAGTCATCTGTATATGACTTCTGCATTACGTCCACTTTGGAATGGCTTCTGAATCTGGTTAACACCTCTATAATTGTCGTAACTGGTCTGGGAAGTGGAGGATGTGCGCTATATATTAAGGTATAATAAAGTATTCAAAGTGAAGTCATTAGCTTCTGTAAACAGGTAGCCTAGTCGTGAAACATTACCACGCACAGACTTACAAAGTATTTACAAATAATAGCGAGTGATTCATACGTTGAAACGTATACGATGTATTCGTAATTTTTATTCTCGATTAATTTGGTTGTCCTAGAGACTTAAAAAAGAGGATGCTTCGTTCATAATTAATATTTTCCTCTGTGGATTGTCTCTCCAAATATTTATGCAAAAAAAGTGCTGCTTACAATAAAATGGTAAATTAACAATTCCCGATTAAGAGGAATATTCCTGAAAGTCTTAGCAACTCTTTAATCTATTAAATTTGTTCACCTCCGTTATGTCTATAACGACTTTTCTCAACGTTACAACAATACGACAAAAATTGCTTCCAACTCCTTCCATTACGATCCTCCGATTCAAGGTTTCCATAGTTGGTCATTCACATTACGTACCGAAATATATCTTCCGTAAGTTCTATTCACGTTTCTATTATATCACCTCTATTTGTCTGGTAATAGATGATCAAAACAAATAAGAGGTCTAATTCTGCTTCGATGAGATGAATTATTTCATTCAGATGGAAGAAAGCGATTATAATGATAACCAACGTGCACAAACTCATCGTGTTTGGTAACAAAAAAGTAAGATAGAAAATTGATGGATTTGTTTAGATCTAAATGCTAATTTAAAACCTGTTCCTCATTTAAACACCGTTAAGGTGCTAGAATTTTTTAGAATAATTCAGACATCGGCAGCTTGCGATTCCTGTATATTACGCATAAAGGAAATTAATCAGTGCACTTACATTCTACTTAAATCCAAATAAAATCATTTTCATAATCGTTAATTATTCAGTGGGATAAAATCATTTACACAGTTTATAGGAAAGAAATTATTTTAGTAGTTTACAATATTCTTCCCAATGAGAAAGTTTCTCTCAATCATTTCTGTACCTCATGAAAATAGGAAATGTTTCTAACAGAGAAGTCTGCACAAACACAAGGCTTAATTTGAAATTACACGATCGGAAAGGTACTCATTTGTTCCTTAGTCTTTTTTTCATGCTGCAAAATGGAACTCGTTTCTGCTGGACGTTAGAGTAAAAGATTAGGAAATCGGAAAAAGGGCAAAAAAAAAAAGATGGTGTAGATTACCGTCTATTCCAACCATTGCAATTCCATTTGTAATCATAAGAAAGAGTAAGCTGCATGTGATTAAACTCATGTAATTTCAAATTTATATCTTACATATTATACAGCAAGGACAACATTTTTTTTCAGAAAATTTCTATTCGCACTTACCTCGCCCGATTTCTTTTCCATTTTATGAGTCCTCGATATGAAAATATAATTATGAAATAATATGTAAGTCCTAAGAAAAAGGCTTAGTGTACTGAAGTTCTACAGTGCCCTTTCCGATGACAGCATAAATGAGTGGGTGTTGATTACAATATTATAATAATTATTACAATTAAAAATACTACAATTAAAAAGAACCAACTGAAAAAGATATCTAACTGCTGAATACGCTCGCACCCATGGATCGGAACACGTCATATTATTTTACTTTGATGACGTCATCAGATCTACTGCTAAACGCATCTTCTTCGAGGCTATTACTGAATACTAACTTCCGTGATTTTATTTGTTCCAAATAACTAATCAGAATTCAGAATAAAATTGCAATTCACATGTAAACCTTGTAATAATAGTCAGATTAGTAATAATAATGGCCATGCAGGCTAAAGAGAATCCTAAACAGTTTTTTAGATATGTAGCAAGTAAAAGGAAAAATGTACATGGCAGATTGATTTTAAAGAATGCCGATGGTAGGGAGGTAACTGAATCAGTTGAGATAGTTGAGTTACTGAGTGAGCACTTTGCAAAAGTATATCATCCAGGTGGTGACATTGCAGAAACGAAAAAACCAGTAGATTATACGGGAATTCTGGTTAAAGAAGTGGAGGTGAGTAGTCTATTGCATAACCTCAATGTCAATACATCTGTGGGATTGGATGGTATACCAGCTCGTGTTGTACGAGAAGCAGCTAAAGAATTGTCAGTACCCTTGACCATTTTGTTTAATTTGAGTCTCGGATCTGGGTTAGTCCCGAGCGGGTGGAAAGAGGGGAAAATAGTTCCACTGCATAAAGGTGGTTCCAAGACTGCTGTTGTAAATTACCGACCGATTAGCATATCAGGAATCATTGTCAAGGTCTTAGAGAAATTAGTCAGGAAAAGAATGCAGGATTGGATAGATGAAAATGGGATATTGTATGGGGGACAGCATGGTTTTGTGAAGGGTAGGTCATGCCTCAGTAACTTGCTCACGTATTATAACACAGTGACGGCTGAACTGGATAAGGGTAATGGTTTTACGGTGATTCTACTGGACCTTTCCAAGGCCTTTGACAGGATTCCACATGGAATTCTAATCAGTAAATTGAGGCATATGGGAATGGACATAGGGTTGGTGAGATGGATAGGAGGGTGGTTGACGGAGAGATATCAGAGAGTGGTTCACTCGGGAGTAGAGTCCACAAGACGGCCTGTGACTAGTGGTGTGCCACAAGGATCTGTTCTTGGACCACTGCTGTTTAATTTGTTCATAAATGATATAGGAAATGATCTGAGAGGAACAGTTCATTTGTTTGCGGATGATGCGAAGTTGGGTAGGGCAATAGTGAATGCAGATGACGTCAAAATTTTGCAGGATGATTTGGATAGATTGGAGGTCTGGGCTAAGGAGAATGGATGTCAGTTTAATGTGGCAAAATGTAAGGTTATGCATTTTGGGGTGAAAAGATTGGCGGCAGTTTACAGCATTGGTGGAAACCTGCTCCAGGAAATTGATGAGGCACGAGATTTAGGAGTGTTGGTAGATAAGGAATTGAAATTTAGGGGACACATTGCAAAAGTGACCAAAACAGCTCATCAAATCACTTGGTTGCTGAAGAATACGTTGACAAGCAGGTTATTGTTCCTCTCTATCGAGCCTTGATAAGACCCCATCTAGACTACTGTGCTCAGATTTGGTCACCTAGATTTCTTCTTGATGGGGAGGAGGTGGAGAGGATCCAGAGGCGAGTGACCAAGATGATAGCAGGTCTGTGGAATGAACCGTATGAGAACAGGTTGAGGATTTGTGGGTTGCAAAAATTGGTTGATAGGCGGAGGAGGGGAGACATGATTGAGACATTCAAATTACTGAAGGGTTTCTATAAAATTAATTCAGAAGATATTTTTGAGAACAGGGCTGGTTGTGGGAGGACTAGGGTACATCCATGGAAACTGGGCAAAAGTGTGGTTAGTAAAGGTGTTAGAGCTGGGTTCTTTACTTTTAGAGTAGTGAATGAGTGGAATGCGCTCCCTGAGTCTGTGGTGGATGCTGTGACAGTGAATGAGTTTAAGGCGAGGTATGATAGATACTGTATGAATGTCAAATAGTTGTGATGAATATGATGTGGGGCCTCCCTCGATGAGTCTAATGACTCCCTGGAGTTGCCCGTAATAATAGTAATAGTAATAATAATAATAATAATATTTTTTTAAATAATAATACTTTATTTTTGTCTCTGATAAATTGCATACATATGATGTAGAATTTAATCAATGATACTACATTTTCTTTCATGTGATTCAAGAGCAATTTCTAATCATAATTTGCATAATGTGCTGCAATGCTATAGCAGGATATTTCTTGTGTTATTAGTTACAACCATAATATCACCATAAATTATGTTTACTATTGTTAAAGTTAACACTGAAATGTAAACTGTAACATTGCATGTTAAAAATTAAAATTTAAAAATAATTTTATTTTAAACATGTTAAAATTTAACATGCAATGTTAATATTTTAACATTGCATGTTAAAATATATACAATAAAGCGAACTATTACAATATCTGCTCTGTAAAAAATGTAGCACACAGTGATTGTTTTTTTATTATTTTTTTTAAATTTTTATACAGCCTATATACATATACACAATTAATCATAATAATAATAAAATAATAATAATTGTTTCTATTGGAGGCTTTGCTGATTTCTTCTTCGAAGCTTTGTAGAGCTTATCTGGGGACGATAATAGATGGTGGTGGTTTCATGGGTATGTTTCTATACCGGTCGTAACACAGGTGTTGATTTTACTGTTTGTTAGTATGTGCTTGGGATACGTCAACTGCTATTACACAGTTTTACTTCTTTTTTTGCAAGTAGGGTTGGATTTGGACATCGTGTGTTTGTTTGTGTCCTTATAGTGGTGTTTTTTGAGAATGGTTTGTCATATGTTGTGGGTGGGTGGGTGTGGGTGAGAGAAAGAGAGAGAGAGAGGGTAACAGGAATTTCTCTAATTTTCATTCTCGCTATAATATTTATATAGCGCCTGTTTCAGCTCTCTGTATGTCCATAGGTTTCTGTCTTCGAACGGCAGTTTGTTTATCGTGTCAGGTACACAGAAGTTTCGAGTGGCTTTGC
Organism: Typopeltis vanoorti; assembly: GCF_054136105.1. Classification (NCBI taxonomy): domain Eukaryota; kingdom Metazoa; phylum Arthropoda; class Arachnida; order Uropygi; family Thelyphonidae; genus Typopeltis; species Typopeltis vanoorti. The sequence goes on along the minus strand of NC_143553.1, from coordinate 155,443,302 downwards.
CATAGAAATTGTTGTACTTGTATGTTATGTAGTTTGTTGACTGTGGTCTTGTTATTTGATATGTTGTTCTGGTTATTCTATAGGTTGGGCTGTAGAAATATGTTTTAACATGACTGTGTAGTGGCATAAGTATTTCACCTTAAATATTTTGTGTTCTGTCAGTGCTGCCTGAATGAGTGTGGATTGTTTCCAGAATATCAGTTTTACCATTTTATTTTGCAACCATTGTAATCTGTTAAGTCTGTAGTCTGCACAGAATGCATATGATGTGATTGTATTTCTTAAAATGTTTTCACATAATGCTTTATAGATTAGTATTTTTATGTGGCAATATCTTTTAATCGGTATAGTTTGCTTGCTATTATCCTAATCTTGGTATGTAGGTAGTTTGTATGGCTATTCCAACTTTGATCAGCATCGAAGTGAAGTCCGAGATAGTGTGTTGTTTTCACCTGTGTAATGGTTGTGGTTTTTAGTTCAGCGCTTTCTGTATAGGAGGGTGAATTTCGGATAGTGAGGTATTTAGTTTCTATGGACAGGGTTTGGGGGTTTTTTGAATATCATTACCTTTGTTTTTCCAGGGTTTATATATATGCTGTTTTCGGTTAACCAATTAGTGAATTGATTGATGTCGTCTTGCATATTTGTTTAAGCGAAATTTGCGTTGTTGTGAATGGATACTATGGCCGTGTTGTCTGCGTACTGCAAGATTTTACTTTTTAGGGGAAGGTGGTTATGTCATGTGTGTAGTATATGTTATATAGAATGGGAGATAGGACAACTCCTTGCCGTACTTCACAGGTTACCGGTACCTCTTTGCTGTACGCTGATCCTATACTTGTAATGTGCTTGCTGTTTTTTATGTATGCTTTAAACCACTTGAGTAGACGACCTCCAATTCCAATATGTGTTAGTTTCGTTAACAAGGTGTTGTGTGTTAGTGTGTCAAATGCTTTTGTTAGATCAATGAATACGAGTAATGTTATTCTGTTTTTATCCAATGCAGCGTTTATTGGTGAAATCTTTCAGGTGTGTTGCTGTTCCTTTTTTCTTTTGAAAGCCATATTGAGTTTTGGGTATGATTTGAATTTTCTCAACGTATGTGGAGAGTTTGCAATGTACGATGCGTTCCATGATTTGGTTGATTGCAGACAACGTGGTAATGGGTCTGTAATTACTTATGATACTTCCTTTTCCATGTTTGTGTGGGGGTGTGATTAATGCAGTCTTTAGTGTTTCAGGTATGTGTCCCGTTTCGAAGATTTTATTTAACAGTTTTTGTATAACTGGACATACGTTGGTTGAGTGTTTCTTGATATCTTTTGGTCTGATTCCGTCTATCCCAGGTGTTAGGTTAATTTGTTGAATTGCAATTGACAGTTCTTCTTTTGTTACTTTGGAGAACAACATCTACCGGGTTGCTTGTGGACCTAGTGGAGAATGTTCGTTTGTGTGAGGAAAGGTTGTTTCTTGTAGTTTTTGGACAGAGTTCAAGAAGTGCTGACTAAAGTTGTTTGCCAACTTCTTGAAGGATATGGGGTTGCAAGCAAAGCGGTGTTTTATTGTTTCTGAGGGAGTGGTTCTGTGTATATTGTGCAGCATTTCATTAATCAGGTGCCAGGTTTCCTTTATGTCATTCTGAGCTGCTGTTAATTTGTTGCTGTAATAGTTTCTTTTTGCCGTTCTAATCTGTGTTGTTAGGAGATTCCGTTTTCTTTTGTATTCAGCTTTTAAATCGATATTGTTTGCCCTATGGAAACAACTTAAGGAGTTGTTTCCATAGGGCATCTTTTCTTTGCATGTCTGTTAATATGTTGTCTGTTATCCATTGATTCTGTTTCGTTTGAGAGTGTATTTTAACTTTTGTTAATGCTTTGTTATACAGGGTGTTCGGGATAAATTTGACAGTTTCGTAAGGAAAAAGAAAATCTTATTTATATCTATTAAATTTAATGAATTGACAAAAAACATTACAGGCAGAGTTAATTACAATACTATCAACAAGATTTACTCAAAATAACCACCATTAGCATCGATCACAGCTTCAATCCTGCTTCGGAACCTCGAACAAGCTGATGCTACAGTCTCCCTGGGAAGGGCCGCAAAAACTGTTTTAATTTTATCCATTAACTGGGCTTTTGTATTACTGGAAGTGCGATTGGTGTCTTTTTCAACTGCGCCCCATACAAAATAATCCATGGGGTTAAGGTCTGGGGAGTTTGGAGGCCAAACATTTGGACTGGTGAAGTCGTAGAAATTTTCAGACAACCGTTTTTGACTTTTCCCAGAGGTGTGGCAAGGGGCCGAATCCTGCTGCCATACATACGGCCTACCATTGGCTACCCTTGTTATCCAGGGCTTGACTACAGTGTGTAGCAACTCCACGTAGCCATCTGAAGTCAACCTCAGGCCCTCTTGGAAAAAATGCGGAGGCATCACATTGCCTTCAGAGGATACACATCCGAAAACCATCACAGTTTGGGGAAATTTAGTCTGCATTACACGAGGAATGTCCTTTGTACTGTATGCAAGCCATCTGTTATTCTGCGTGTTGTGTTTTTGATCCTGGCAAAAGTTTTTCTCATCGGAAAAGAACCAGATTGTTTGTGGTTCCGCAGGATGTTTCACTCTGCTTAGAAGTTTCTTCGCGGTTATCAAACGTTTTTCACGGGCCTTTTCTGTAAGCAGCTGACCTTTGCGGCGCTTGTATGAGTAGTAGCGGAGGTCTTCATTGAGTGCAAGCTTCATAGTAGAGGCTGCAACATTCATTTCACGTGACAAAGCCCGAATTCCAATGCCAGGGTTCTTCAACACCTGTTCCTGCAGATTTGCGAGGAATTCTGCTGTACGAACGCAATCAGATCGTCTGCTAGGGATCTTTCTTCTTGCTACATCCTCGTAGTCACCATTGCAAGTCTCTAGTTCATGCCTGATTGTTTTTACTGTATTCAGGGAGCATTGGGCAGCAGTCGAAATATCCTTATTTTGATGGCCGGCACGAATCATCATGATACAAGTTATTCTCTTCCATGATTCAGGTGGGTTCCAGCTATCCATCCTTTCTGACATCTTGTATATGAATGAAGAAGGGTCCAACCTTTTAAATGAAGAGAAGTGTGTGTTAATACATGTAACTTACGGAAAAATATAATTAATTATAAATATGTCAAATTTATCCCGAACACCCTGTATATTTCATTAAAGACAAGTTTAAGGTTATTATATACAGCTTCAGCAGAGTCTAAAGATGCTATCTGCATCCAGTCTGTTTTTCTGATTTCGTCGTTTACTATTGTTTCGTTTAGAATACTATAATACTGTTTTGTAGTCTCAGTGAGTTTTGTGGGTTCTGGCTGGCTCATTGTGTAACTGTAATGCTGTGAAATAATGTTCTGCCAGTTTGCATGTTATGACGCTGCTGTGGGGCTGTTTGGTGGGACCCGTATATTTATATGGTCAATGAAGGATGAGGTTGTTGTATTTCCGACTATCTCTCCTCGTGTATACGACTGTATGGATGGGATTATGTCATATGCTGATAAGAGGTCTAGGTGTTGTTATTTATGCTACTTATGTTTATATTCATGTCTCCTATTATTATCAAATATTCTGAGACACCTTCTTCCGTGGCTGAACGCCATCTGTTTAGTTCATCTAGAAATTTTGTGGTGTTTAAATTGGGTGGTCTGTATATTGCGTTTAATAGCAGGGAGTTTTCTTGTTTGATGTTTTTAATTTCGATGCATATGTTTTCTGCGTATTCTAATTTATAGCTTATTTCTGTTACTTCTAGTTTATGTTTGGTAAATATTATTATACCACCGCCTCGTTTTGTTTTTCTGCAGTGTTTGTGTTGTTGAAAGTGTGGCATTTGGTAGATGTTAGCAAATTTATTTGTCGTAGATACTTCGGTCAGTATTAAAATGTCTATGTTGTCTATATCTTCCTTCAGATAAGCTTGCAGGATCAGCCAGTATTTTTGAATGCATCTGATGTTGATGTGGGAATAGATAATCCTTTTTTGTGGATAGCAACTTGTTTCCATTCTGGTATTGATTACAGAATGTGGCAATTATCATGTTCCGGGGTGATTACCTCTGCTTGACGGTCTGCTTCCATGTAGGTTGGTGTGCTGTTCCTTCTTTACGAATCGTCAATATTCCTTGCTACTATATTATGTATTTACAACACATGTGCTTCTAATATTAACAATAAAGATTATAAAGAATTTTTAATACAGAATATACATAATAATAATAATAATGATAATTTATTTTTTATTTTTTATTATTTTTTTATAAACGACTTATTTGTTTTTACAATGAAAATGATAAGGTTTACGATCACACAGAGTATCTGCACACACACAATGAAAAACATATTATCTTTTCTGTACAGTACGAAAACTCGATATACAAAATGCAGAGTACATTTTATAAATATGAATATACATTTTTTTAAACTAGCTAAATATGGATTGGCACCAATGTGCACACAATTCACGATACAATGCAGTAATGCAGCATACACACACGATTCAATAATAATAATAATAATTTTTTTTTTTTTACATTTTATTATGTCTCAGTATAAGTTACATACAATAATAATATTTACAGTATTTACAATAAGGATTATACAGATTTTTTATTTATTTTTTTTTTTTATGTCTCAGATGAATTGCATACATAGTTCCTGTAGTAATTATATGTATATAATATTTTAACGCATTACAAGTGTGTATAACAGATACTTGCAAGTTAGTAATTTTCTTCCTCGAAGCTTAGCAGAGCTTATCTGAGGAAGATAATAGATGACAGAGGATGGTTGTTTCATGGTTGTGTTCCTATAGTGGTCACAAGCCAGGAGTTGATTTTACTGTTTGTTGGTACGTGTTTGAAAGACTTTGACTGCTATTACAGTTTAACTTTTTTTTTGTGCAAATAGGGTTGGATTTAGACATGGTGTGTTTGTTTCTTTGTGCTCTTGTAGTGGTAGTTTTTTGAGAGGGGGGGGTTGTCGTGGTTTGTGTGTGTGTGTATGTGTGGTGGGGGAGAGAGAAACAGGAATTGCTCTAATTTTCATTCTCGCTATAATATTTATATAGTGCCTGTTTCAGCTCTCTGTATGTTCCTAGGTTTCTGATGTCGAACGGCAGTTTGTTTATTATGTCAGGTACGTAGAAGTTTCGGGTGGCTTAGCCGTAGTGATTGTTGTACTTATATGTTATGAAGTTTGTTGACTGTGGTCTTGTTATTTCATATGTTGTTCTGGTTACTCTATATGTTGGGCTGTAGTAGTGTTTTAACATGCTGTGTAGTGGCGTAAATGTTTCACCTTAAATATTTTGTGTTTTGTCCATGCTTCCTGCATAAGAGTGGGTTGTTCCCAGAATATCAGTTTTATCATTTTATCTTGCAACCATTGTAGCCTGTTAAGTCTGTAGTCTGCGCAGAATGCGTATGATGTGATTGCATATCTTAAAATGCTTTCACATAATGCTTTATAGATTAGTATTTTTATGTGGGTTGGGGCAATGTCTTTTAATCTGTATAGTTTGCTTGCTATTATCCTAAGCTTGGTATGTAGGTAGTTTGTATGGCTATTCCAACTTTGATCTGCATCGAAGTGAAGTCCAAGGTAGCGTGTTGTTTTCACCTGTGTGATGGTTGTGATTTTAGGTTCTGCAATTTGTGTATAGGAGGATGAATGTTTGATAGTGAGATATTTAGTTTCTATGGGTAGGGTTTGGGGGTTTTTGAATATCATTAGCTTTGTTTTTCCAGGGTTTATATATATGCCGTTTTCGGTTAACCAGTTAGTGATTTGATTGATGTCGTGTTGCATATTTTTGTAAGCGATTTTTGCAGTGTTGTGAATGGATACTATGTCAGTGTCATCTGCATACTGGAAGATTTTACTTTTTAGGGGGAGTTGGCTTATGTCGTGTGTGTATATGTTAAATAGAATGGGAGATAGGACAGCTCCTTGCGGTACTCTACAGGTTACATGTACCTCTTTGCTGTGTGCTGATCCTATACGTGTGATGTGCTTTCTGTTTTTCGTGTATGCTTTAAACCACTGGAGTAGACGACCTCCAATTCCGATATGGGTAAGTTTCGTTAACAAGGTTTTATGTGTTAGTGTGTCAAATGCTTTTGTTAGGTCAATGAATACCACTAATGTTATTCTGTTTTTATCCAATGCAGCGTTTATTAGATCTGTGAAGTCTTCCAGGAGTGTTGCTGTTCCTTTATTATTTTGAAAGCCATATTGTGTTTTGGGTATGATTTGAAATTTTTCAACGTATGTGGAGAGTTTCTGATGTACAATGCGCTCCATGATTTGGTTGATTACAGGCAGCGTGGCGATAGGTCTGTAATTACTTATTATGTTTCTTTTTCCCTGTTTGTGTATGGGTGTGATTAGTGCAGTCTTCAGTGTTTCAGGTATGTGTCCCGTTTCGAAGATTTTATTTAACAGTTTTTGTATAACTGGAAGTAGGTCGGTTGAGTGTTTCTTGATGTCTTTTGGTCTGATTCCGTCTATCCCCGGTCTTTTGTTAGGATTAATTTGTTGAATTGCCAGTAATAGTTCTTCTTTTGTTACTGTGGGAAACGCATCGACTGGGTTGCTCGTGGACCTTAAGAAATAATAATAATAATAATAATAATAATAATAATAATAATTGTTTTTAATAGTAATTTATTGAATCCTAAAATATTTACACATACAATAGACATCTTCAGTGACATTGCAACTTATAATTTTACAGAATTCAGCTCTGAGTGCTGCATTTTTTATATTGATTTCAGCTAAAGTTTTTAAAAGTATTTTTCTTTAAAATAGTATTTAAATAGTCAATGAAAATAGAAATATTAATTTTCTTAAGAAACTTGAAATTATCAGGAAGCAAATTATTAGGAGTCAAAGAAGCAAATATAAAATGACTAGTTTCTACAAGTTATCTCGATAATGCCATTTATTTCCCAAAAGAAATCTGCGATGCGTTTATAGCCACAACGAACCTTTAAAGACCTGTGAAAGCCAAACTGTATCTCAACGAATCACAGGTAGTTCACCCTAAACAATCTGTGATTTTTAAATGTTATCCATTGAAGACAATACGACAGCAACTGCTGCCATCTCTTTCGTGAGAACCAGGTTTATTTTGACCGTGATAACTTGCTTTAGATTTGACTTTTTCTCTTTTTTATCAACTTTCTTGCAATGAATTTACTGAACACCTGCTTACATCACACTAAGACTTCCTAAACGTGGATATATTTTGCAGTTCATTAAGCTTTTCACTTGTTTCATATGCGTGGCAATCTTCTGTTAGTTTCTTTATCACACACGTGAACAAATTATGATTTCCACACCAGTCAAGGATTAACTTACGCTTAATATAGCTAGCAAGTTGTCGGTTGAAAAAAAAAAAAAAAAGTAATTAACTAGCGTTGACCTCTAAGGTTTTTAATTTTTTTATTTTTAAATACCAGCTTGGCTGGCCGAGTGGTTGGCGTATCCGCTCTCCTGCCAAAAGGTTGCGGGTTCAAATCCCGCCTTGGGCATGGATGATTGTGATTGTCTGTGGAAAATGGCGGTGTCAGCTGTATATGGCGTTGTTGTAGTTGTGGTCAGTTGGAGGATTGAGTGGTGGAGGAAGAGCTGTAGAGCAGGTGCCCTCCATCGATGAGTCTTTGGACTCCCTGGAGGTGTGAATTAATAGTAATAAATAATCAACTGTAAATAGTATTCTTGAGATTTTTGCATTTTTATGTGGTTTCCACTCACGATCGGCTATTATTATACCTATAGTACATTTGTACCATGGGTGGGCTAAGGATTTTTATTTCTATTTTTGTCAATTTCATATATTTGTATTTTTTAATTTATTTTTCCATGATCCCGAAACCTTGCTGTAGAGGCCAAACATGGAACTTTGTCTTGCTAGGATTGAGATGAAGTCCTCTGTCATTACTGATCTTGTTAATTTTATCAGGAATTTGTCGTAGTTCTTCCTTCGCATTACAGGGGAGTACGGTATCATCCGCATACCTCAGATTACTAATCAATCTACCACCTATCCTATTCTATCCTAATTCATGTTTTGCGCTCATCGAATGCTTCAAGCATGATGTCATCAGCATAGATAATAAACAAGTGAGGAGAAAGTAAACATCCTTGCCTACTTCCCTTTCGAACCTGAAGCCAATCAGTTAATCCAACACCCGTTCTTACCGTGACGTTTTGTCCTCTGTACAGGTCAGCTATCAGCCAGATAGTGTGTTGAGGAAAACCCATTCTTTTCATTACTTCCCACATGCCGAACACAGTGTAAAACTTTAGAATAGTCGAGGAAACACATTACCAGAGGAAGTTTAAATTCGTTATATTTTTCTATGATCTGCCTAAGGCAAAGGATCTGATGTCTGGTGTCCTTACCTTTTCTCAAACCTGCTTGTTCCTCGGGTATCTCTGCCTCAACTTTTGCCTCAGTCATATTTAGCATAATCTTCAATAACATTTTGCTTGCATGAGGTATTAAACTAATAGTTCTATAGTTTTTGCAAGCATTCAATCTCCCTTCTTATGTAGTGATATGAAAACCGACTTCTTCCAGTCGCTAGGCCATAATTCTGTCTTCGCATCCTTGTAATCAATCTATCAAATAATATTATCTCTTTATCGTCTGTGGCCTTAATTAGCTCTGCTAGGATTCCATGATTCCATCCGTAGCTGGAGCCTTATTGCTGTTAAGCTGCTTAAATACTCTTTAAACTACACTCCTAAGTGGCGGGGAATCCAAATCGAAATTTTCCTGATCAGAGGGGTTCTCGAAACTTTCTTTACCTACTCTATTATACAGTTCTTCATAGTATTCGCATCTGTTTTTGATTTCCAATTATTCTATTAGTAGACATCCATTCCTGTCTTTGATGACATTCAATTTGGGCTTAACCTGGTGCTTTAGGTCACGAACTAAATAAAATATTCTTTCATAATTTTGCCTCCTCATCTAAAACTCTATTTCTTCGCATTTATTTGTACAAAAATCTTTCCTTTTCCTGTTTAATGGCTTTTCTGACTTCTCTATGTAATCTCGTATATTCCACAGTCCCTAGGTCTCTTTTTTTCCCAACCGCCTTCTTTTGATTAGCTCCCATGTTGAATGATATTCCTGGTTATTTTGTTCTTATTGGGCCGATATATTTCTTGGGTATATCCTGTATCATTGACCCCTTCCAAAAGTATTTCTAGTCAGTTCTCCTCATCGTTCTCCAAAAATTATTCGCCCAAGTTGATGTCTCATCTGTGAATTCACTAGGAATTACTCTAACATCCAGTCTAGTGGGATGTGCTTGGCTTTGAAGTTTTCGGAGTGTTAATCTTACTTTGGCTCTTACTAGCTGATGGTCTGTACCAAAGTCTGCCCCAGTACAAGTATGCACATTAGAGATGTTTGTCTTCGTCCGCTGCAGAGCCAAAATTTAATCAGTCTGGTGCCTTGACCTATCAATGTTAGATATCCAAGTACAGCTCCGCTGTGGGTGTTTCTGGAAGCAGATTTTGGTAATAACTAATCTGTTAGCATGAGAAAATTCCAACATTCTTTCACCACACGTGTTACACTCACACACACCAAACATACCACACTCCCGCCTAACTCTAATACTGTTTCGCACTTTTGTTGCATTTAAGTCCTCTAAGATGTAAAGTATGTCTCTCCTTGGTAGGCAGTCCTAAACAGTTTGTAAGTTTTCATAGAATTCCTCACTCACTTGATTAGGCCTGTCCGTTGTGGTTACATGAATAACCACGATTGATACATTTGCAGGCTGAATCTTATGTCTAATAAAAAGTATCCTATCACTAACTGGGTAATAATCCAGAAGGATTCTTGCCTGAGCTGTCTTCAGTATCAAAGCTACCCATGATGCTTTCAGTCACTGCTTGAGTATACAACTAGCTTACCATCCTGTCGTTTGAAGTGACCGTCTCCATTTCATCTGGTGTATGTAATTCCTAGGATGTTATACCTATCCATCTCTTTACAGAGATGGATAGGTATAACATCCTAGGTATATCATCTCCTCTACATAATTTCCGACTGCCCAAAAATGCACTCTTGTTACTACTTACGCACTCCGGTAAGAGACGTTCACCGGGCATCCCAAAAATCCACACCCGTTAATATTGTCGCCAATCAGAGTAAACTCTTATTACAGACAGTCTCAAGAGTATCAACATCATCTGTACACCCGGAACATTTCATGTGTCTCTGTAAAATCCCCTTCTAAGATTAATAATTTCTGTAGACCTCATTCACTATATCATTGACTTTTGATGGAGACTGCAATATAATTCTCGAACAAGAATCCTCTACCTAAGCCCTGAACGCGCAACTGATTATTCTGGGCGACAACCGATGCAGCATGAGATGTATAATAAGCCAAAACCATATTAGCATTTTGGAGTGACATTACTGCAAGAAAAAGTGGTACGGCTGCACAGTCCATTTTGACATATCTGGGAATGTTTATCCCCCTATTCATCACACGTTGGCCAGGTGATTTGAGACTTCCGCTTACTAAGTTAGGAAGACTCCCATTGCATAAGATGAAATGAAATAGCAAAATAATAAAGATTCCCCCTAGTCCTCGAATACTCTAATAGTATTGGGGGAGGGAAAAATAAGAGAAGAAAGATGGAAAGAAAAAAGGAGAGGGACAATTACAGAAATTTACAACACGAACTGTGGAAGCTACACCAACGCAATTAATAGAGCATTGACACCTACTGTATATGCACTAAACAAATCAAAAGAATCCAATGCGGGTGATTGATTCATTCAATCCAATACCCTTGGAGGGTAATGGATGGCAATGCTGTAGCCAATGAAGTTCTAATAACTGAGGCTCGGCTATTGCTGTTACCCTCCTGCCATGATCAGACTTTAATTGCTCAAAAGAATCCAATGCCTACATTTCATGAATAAAAAGTACAAAAAACATAAGTAGTGTCTGTTAATCCATTCGCATCACAAAAGTTAACGTTAGCTTCGAAGTAGGTGGGATTAGCCTCCTCAGTAGGGCTTAATGAACTAATCCTCATAATCATCATTATCATAGTTGTTATTAATATTGCTGTTATTTCACTAACATTGAACTCTTCTTAACTATATAACTGTAAATAGCCTGAATGATAAGAATAATCTCTCCGTGAAATGTATATTTATATAAAAAAATTAATACAGTTAGAATTGTACACTTAATTCCCGTAGAGATGAAATAATGTAACTTATATTAGTTGTATGTAAAACGACGTATGAAAAAAAAAAAACTTACTATATGTTTGTGGTACACAAAAATAATACGAGTTAATTTGTGCATATTCTATATACTCAGTATGAATATATTTTGCCACTAACAGCCCTTTCCAAATATCGGAATTTTTGCCCCCCAGTTCATTACACGTTTGCCAGGTGAGTTCGGAAACAGAACTGCAAACTTGAACATGCAATCATATTTCCTTGTGTAACTACGAACAACAATAGTATATTATTATTTTAGTACACTGTTACTAATAATATACGAGTTATGCTGTTATATCGACTGAATATTATGCATATTATAATGACAATAATGGAAATCTGTTCTTTAGTCACATGAAAGAAAATGTAGTATTAATGCTTAAATTTTACATTATATGTATTTAATTTATCTGAGACATAATAAAGTGTTTTAAAAATTATTATTATTATTATTATTATTACATGACACCTCCAAGGTGTTATGTAATAATAATAGTACAGTAGAGTAACCCCTCTCGTGAAAGGTTACGCTAGTGGGTTACAGGCAAATTCATCGAAAAACAGTTAATCGAAAGACAATTCATCGAATGCAATTCATCGAACAGCAATTCATCGAACAGCAATTCATCGAAAAAGCAATTCGCCGAACGACAATTTAACGAATGGCAATTCGTCGAATGACCAATTCCTCGAATGACATTTCATCGAACGACAATTCGTCGAAAATGCAATTCATCAAAAAAACAATTCATCGAAGTTTTTTCGATGAATTCTTTCATAATTCATCGAAAAGTAATTTTTCTTGCAAAGTATTGTTTAAAAATCTTCAGTAACAATGCGGAACGTTACTCATGATACAGACAACATATTTAAGTGGTCATTGAAACATAATAATTATTTTTTTGCATTTTAGAGCATTTAATGTAAGTGTACATCCTGCTTCATTGTACAGTTAGCGATTTATCTGTAGAGAAGATAGGAGTACCATATGCACTTATCTCCCGAATAACCTCGAAAACATGTAATTGCAGTGAATAAGGGGAGGAATAGGCTAAGAAATTCGTTTTAACAAATTTTGTCACAATAATTCTAGTCGATTGAAATTAAAAATTTCATTAAATTTCATCCAGCCAGAGCGAAATTGCTAATATCATTTAGGAACCTCTTTACGGAAATGTCATGATCCAATTCGAACTAAAACTGAACCGTGCATTCAGCTTCATGTTCTGAAAACTTCTGCGAATTCTGCTAAGTCTGCAAGTTATTGTATACATAATTTCGACACCATTCTTTGTAGCTCCGAATATAACTGAACTGAAAACTGGAAGGGTTCGACATTTTTTTGTAAAAGTTTCAAATACGGAATCCAAATAAAATTTTTTCATTAATAAATGTAATAAATAAATAAATTTACTGAACCTAAGTTAGTAGGCCTAATAATGAGATGACTAGGCTTTTCCTCCTGGAAATAGGCAAATCGGACAAGAAAAACAATAAGAATCGATATTGTTCTGTAATTATTCCTTAGTAAAGCAACATTGCTATACCAACAATCATTATATTGAGGAGGATGAGGGAAAATGGTATTAATCATTAATATTACAACTACTACTACTAATAATAATAAATTGATTCTTTGATGTAAATATTTTTCACAATATAATAATAAAATATACAGGAATTCAGAGTAAAAATATTGGAAAACTTGAAAAAAATTAATTCCTGAAGATTTTTCAATCATGTTTCACTTATTTACTCCTGTTTTTGTTATTCCTCAACGACAGGAGTGCCACATGCACTTATCTCCCGAATAAAATCGAAAGCAAGTAATTGCAGTTAATAAGGGGAGGAATAGGCTAAGAGTACTGAAGAGTATATGCGTGGGTATATTTCTGGGTTTTGAGGAGGTGATCGGTGCAGTTTGTTAAAAAATATATAAAAGGTTAAAATATTCTCTAGGAAAGGAAAATAATAAAATAAGGAATGATGAATAAAGAGTCTTAAAAAACAAACCTGTAAACCTTTTAGAAGCATACTCATCTGGTGTTATATTTAGATGAGCAGCGGTTGGAAGTCTTATTCGATTTTTGAAGGATGCCAGTGGTCGGCAGATCACAGTTAGAATACACAGTGCTAAAGGAAATTGGAATTGGGTTGAGTTGTCTTGAATTAAGGAAGAAGCAACTGGCCTTAAATCCCTGCGTGTTTTTCCAATTCGGTTCGCTTGTTTTTCGGCAAGAAAAAAACCAAGTTTCAGAGAGGAAAAACCTTCCATCCTTGTAAATGAGCTGTAGAATTTTTCTCTTCTCGGTTTCTGCAGTTTTGTAGAAAATAAGTTTAGGATGGAGGACTTTTTTATATACATTCACGCCAAGTTTTTTTGTAGTCTTCCATTTTCCAGAGATGAGATGTTTCTTAAAGTTGATTTTTCTGTTTTGGAATTTTCGAGTTGGTTCGAAAATATGGCTCAACAATGCGATCATGCATGATCGCACTGTTGAGCCATTTTTTCCATGAGGAGACGATTACGAGAGTGGCATACTTAATATACTAAAGAAATTTTTGTTTTCCCAGATTGAGAATGTGTAGGGCCTCATTTTCCAACATGATGGAGCAACTCCACATTGTGGCTACTGCGCAGTCCCGATTTGATTCCGATGGATTTCTTCTATTGCGTATATTTATATTTGTATATAAATAATTAAGTAAAAGAGTTTTTTAAGGGGGAAGGGGCGGAAAAATATGCTACTGCACTTGGCGACAAATTTCTAGGGCCGGCCCTGGGGCCAGTCCTGGTGAATATGGTGTTTGAGGTAGATATTGAAATCCCAAGTCGTATATTGTCTGTTGGATTTCATAAGCAGGTGCATTGTCCTGCAAAAGCAACACGCCTCTGCTTAGTTTCTCGAACCGATTTTCCTTCAGTACCTCCTTCAATTCCTTCAGAGCTGCTGAAACAGTTTCACCTTTCTTGAGGTAAGGTAAGGATTACACCATCCATATCCTAAAAGACAATGGCAAGAACTTTCCCTGCTGACTGTTTGGTTCGAAAGTTCTTTGGCCATGGAGAACCTTTGTGTCTCCACTCCATTGACTGTTGTTTGTTCTCTTGGTCATAGTGACGAAGCCATGTTTCATCAACGGTTAGAATATGAGTTAAAAAATTTCACGAGGATGAAATCTCTTTATGAAATGTTCTTTTAACATCTCAACTATACTCGCCTCAGTGGATATCATTCACTGCAACCAGTATGCCCCGCCAAAAAATCGCTTTCCGAACGAAGGAGGATAAATAGTAGTTATAAATAGTAGGATAATAAAAAGATATATACCGCTCAAAATAATCCGAAACAAACAAAAAAAAAAAATTGCACACATATCTTCGCCCCCACACGCCTTATAATTCATTTTTCGGTGAACTGTATTTTCGATGAATTGTTGTTTTTCGATCAATTGCGTTTCGATGAATTGTCTTATCGATTAAATGATCATCGGTGAATTGCTTTTTCGGGGAATTGTCTTTCGATGAATTGCTTTTTCGATTAATTGTTGTTCGATAAACTGATTTTCGATTAATTGCTTATTCGGTGAATTGCTTTTTCGATTAATTGCTTATTCGGCGAATTGCTTTTTCGATTAATTGTTGTTCGATGCATTGCCTTCGATGAATTGTCTTTCGGTAAACTGTTTTTCGATGAACTCTCCGGATACCCGTTGGTGTACTTCACACATACGTCTCCTCTACATAATTTCCGACTGCCCACAAACGCACTCTTTTTACTACTTATGCACTCCGGTAAGAGACGTTCACCGGGCATCCCAAAAACCCACACCCGTTAATATTGTCGCCAATCAGAGTAACCTGTAATTAACGAACAGTGAAACAATATCTATGTAACATTGCATATTTCTTTAAAAATGGGGACATAACTTCGATCCATTCATAGAACTGATTGTTTTGTGGTCTACCAATTTATGGTTTGAAACACTTTATTAGAAAACAATAATTAACGAGAATTATAAAAGAAAAAGGAGGAAAATGATATTGATTACTAAAGTTGCACAGGAGCTTATATGATCAAGGAAAATAGCTGGTTCAATGGAAGATGATTAAAAAAGAGGAAATTAAGCAATCCGATTATAACTGGATTGCTTATGGTTTGACCGACGTAGTGGGCTGAAGCCCCGAGATGTGCATGCTGAGTGTTCAGAATAGACACCATTTTCCACTGGCAAATATTCCCCTAGCCGTCACATCGCATATTTTAGCTTCCGTAAGGGAGGTGAGTTCATTCCGTTAATTTTTAATATTGCTATATTATATTTTGTATTTAGCTAAGCTAACGATTCTATTTTGGATGCCATATTTCAAACTTTGATTATGTCTAAGATTAGATTTTTTTTTATCCATTTCTTCGTTTTCTCAGCTTCCCGCTTCTTACAAACCATACCATTCACTTAACTGTTCTATGAATTGGTAAAGTGAATGCTCAGCAACATAGCAATTCTAATAAATACAGCAGAAAACGAATTCTAATAAACACAACGGAAAGCAAATTGTGATAAATACAAACGAAAGTAGTCTGTCGCTTCTGCTTTTACCAGTTAACTCAGTTTCCTGCCTTATCTGTTGATTATTCACTGTTTTATTGATATGCAATGTACGTCAGCATTTCTTTACATCTCAACAGATTGCACTTTCTCATTCAGTTCATATCCTTTGAAAATCACTTCAACTTTTCGTTTCTCACCTATAAGAATACTTAAATTCCTTCAATTTGCATAAGAGAATAAGATTAGCATAACATTCGAAATTAATAACGTGGCATGAGGCCCGTTTAAGACTGAGTAATTTTCTGAATTGAAGAAATTCTAAGTAAAATCTGTGCTGTGCGCATTGATTTATAATAGTTTATCTATGAGAGGCCAGAACTGGATTTTTCCATTTACAAGACAAAAAGATCACATGTCGGTTTTCAGTTTACTGATTACAGAATATGATCACTAAACTAAAACGAAAAGTCACTACAGGGTAGCAGCTATGTTTTGATTAGGAATACGGTAATACACACAAAGTTTGCTCTGAATTACACTTATAATCATGACGCTATTGAAAATGAGAATTAGGTTTTTCTTTCAAGTTTTTTTAGTGTAATTGCTCCCTTACCTAGGACGAAGAATTCAATATACTCTACAAATATATCTGATTCATCTTCCCCATTCCACTATGGCTGTTAGAATGCGTGCAGTGCCGAATATCCTTTAACAAACCCAAAATATTTTCCCACAGCAACAGTCTTCACATTTTCAAGATTTCTTGTACGCTGCTCATTGCCTGAACATCGTGCATACGGAATTAATCTGGTGTAAGTTATGCAACTGCTTTTGTGCAAAACAGATATAAAAATATCAACGCAGGCACAGTGCCGCGTCGTGGGTAGGAGGCGCCCTTGTACAAAATGTTTTTCAGCGCCCCCATAAAATAAGTTTCTATGAAAAATTTTTACGAAAAAGTTTATTTTGTTAAAAGTACAAAACAGTTTATACGCATATATAAAAATAAATTTTATTTAACAGTAGTAGAACATTGTAATCACTGAAATTCATAAATAAGAAATTTTTAATAATAAACATTATATATATATATATATATATATATATATATATATATATATAAACAAAAATTACTTTTATTTTACTATAAAAAGAAATATTACATAACGAAGATAATTTGGATTCATGCTTTTAACTATATAACAATTAGTATAAATATAGATTTATTTTACATATTTATCCGTCTTACTTTGGCCGCCACAAAATTTTTAATAATATCTTTAATGTGATGAATCCATAATACTATTTTCAATTGATATAATTGATAAATCCGTTAGACGCTCTGCAGACATTGTTGACCGCAGATAATTTTTTATTAGTTTCAGTTTTGAAAAACTTCTTTCCCCTGATGCTACGGATATTGGTAATGTTAAATAAATACGCATCACAATCGCAGTATTCTGAAACGTGTCGGTTAATTTATTTTTGTATATATAATTTAAAACATCCTGAGGAGCCGACTCTTTTTTAATAAAACATTGCAAAGTTTTTAATTCCTCAAATAAAGTCATACTATCTATATCGCGATTGTCGGAATCTTGATTGTCGTTCAGTTTTAAGTGCAAATCTTTACAATGTTTCATTAAATCTTCATCGCTCCAATCTTTTAATTTGCTAATGTCTCTTATAACTTTAAAGTCTTCGCTATGTTGTTTTAAGAGTATGAATCTTTCCGTGACTGAAATTATTGTCCTGTCTAAAATCGCGAAGAAAAAAATTATTTTAAAATTTTGTTTAGGATCATGCATTGTCTCATCTGATGCTTTGTAACCATACATTTTTGTTTTTGTTCTTTTGGAAATGTCTGGAAAAATAGGATCAATATTAAGATTGCTTGCTACTTCTTTTGCAGTTCTAATAATATTTTCAAAATATTGGTCTGTTCGGCGAGTATTTAATTCTTGTATGACATAATCAAGAGTTTCTGTAATTTTTCCTATATCAAATGTCGGATTCTGCATTATTTTGCTTGCAACATTTACGAGACTTAAGATTTCGTACCAAACATGAACAGAGCAAATAAATTTAAACGAATAAATCTTTGAAATTAAGTTGTCTGCCTGAACTCTAGAATCGATATCTTTATTTTCATCTTCTGTAATATCAAAAAGAGCCTGGTAAATTTCCTTGATATTATTTTTAAGCGGCTTTATTGCTTCAGCTCTACTTTCCCACCTAGTAGCAGAAAGTGGTTTCAAATTTAAAACACGAATATGTTTTTTTTTAATATAGCCCAACGTTTCACATATATTGAAAAACACTTATATAATTCCTGTATTACTCCAAAAAATTTACAGTTTCACAGGATATCTTAGCTGCATCATTAACAACCAAATTTAATGAATGAGCAGCACACGGAATAAAAAAAAGCCCTTGAATTTATTTCAAGGAATTTTTTCTGCAGTCCATTATGTTTGCCTCGCATATTTGAACCGTCATCATAAGCTTGGCAGCGTAAATCCGAAATGTTAATATTCAATAATTTTAAATATTTTTTTATAAATTGAAATAGTCCTTGCCCACTGGTATCTTCTACATATTGAAAACCCAAAAAATGTTCATGAATTTCTGCTATATTTGTATCTTTATTTTGATTAACAAATCTAATAACAATAGATATTTGTTCTGTGTGGCTTATATCCGGAGTAGTGTCAAGAATTAATGAATAATATTTCGCTTCTTTAACCATTTCTAAAATTTTTTGTTTTATAGCTTCAGAAATTATACGGATGATTTCATTTTGTATTTTATCACATAAATAATGAGCAATGTTCCTTTTTTGTGATGTTTGGATGCGACGCAAGTGTTCTGTCATTATCGAATCAAATTTAGCGACGGTTTCTACTAACTTTAAAAAATTGCCGTTATCATTTTCAAAACGTTTTTGTGAAGAACCTCTAAAAGCTATACACTGTCTTGATAAATATTGTATTATGTAGATTAGCCGTTCTATAACAGATTGCCAATATTGTTTCTCAGTTTCGTATAATCTTTGTTGTGTGCAATCAATAGTGCATTTCTTAATCAACGACATTTTAAGTTCGCTGTATTTTGAACAGTTTTTAATGTACGCAGAACTTGTCTCGTGTATTTTTGGTATATGACTCAAATGTTGCCAATCGTTACAACCGTATTCATTAGTAAGTTGGGAATTTTGACTACCAAATATTTTACAATAATAACAGAAAACCGAATTTCGCGATTCTGAATAAACTAAATAACTTCGTAAAAGTTTTTCTCCATTTGCTAAAGTTCGAGAATAGTATGAATGAATCGGAAAACTTGCGGCCAGATTCATCTTTGGGATATTCTTTATTAACTACTTGACGCGGGCAATGCTCAACTTAACAATCACTAACTTTGGTAGTTATATGATTCGGCCAAGTACCTGGGTCATTAACATTAAAATTTGAAGTTTCGTGTTTCGCTGAATCGGAATCCAATATTTCTTCTGCTGCAACTTCTGTAGACAGTCCAGTTTCATTTTCGCATGTAACATTTGTTTCTTCATAGTTATGTATCCTCTCTTTTTCTGGAGTAGAGCTATACTTGCTTCGTCAGAACTTTCTGTTCTTCGTTTTTTATGTGGTCCTGAAGTTAAAAATTTATTCAGCGATCCAGCCAGTTTATGTTCCAGTTGTACTCGCTGCAATTGTCTTTTCCTGCGCCAGATAATTTCTTTGGCTTTTTTCCCGACATCTAAGGGTTAACACACTTGGTTAGAGTTTAAAATAAGAAGAACGTTAAAAGTTGTCCACCAAAATAAATAATAATTTCTGAAATTTTCCCTTCAACTTATTTTTTAATCCCTTAACCGACTATTATTTTTAAGGTGAATGGCCCAAGACTGACTATTTTTTTTTTAAATTAGAGAATTTGATTTTTCAGATGTTTTGAATAATAAATATGCTTACATTTTAGGTATTTTTTGAAAATTAACATGTAGAGATATTAGCCACTGATTGATTTCTCAGTGATATTTATTTAATATTTTTTACATTCTGGTAATTGTTTAATAATTAAGAAATTTCTTGAATATTAAAATTATTTATTAAAGAAATCAGTAAAAGGACCACAACCCCAATGTCTTCCAACCAGAACAAGAACAAATATATAAATAAATCTCTTATTGAAAATTATTTATTTTCTAGACGTCTACCCAACATAATATAAAAATCTTTTTTTTTCAAAACAAGATAATTAACTAAAATTAAACATTTAACTGATTTTCAAACTTAGCAAAAATATAATAGATGCACTTACTTTACGTGAATAATAATCCAAATTCACAAAAAAATTACTAAACAACCATAAATATATTTTATAAAACAAAAGGCAACTGCACAGTCACACTGATAGTGTAACGCACAAAATGAAATGATGCAAATATACACCAAAAATTATCAAGAATGGGCCAATTGCAGTATGTGTAAACAAAGCTCATCTAAAGGGTTTTATAGCTCATAAATAACCTATGTTTATTAATTTAATTCGAGCCGCGTCAGCCTGATGCGCCGATAGTCTATCCCACATATATATGGGATTTTTAGCTAAGTCCCTCAGCTGATTAATATGTTTATAATTTATAAACTATTATCTTTAAAATTTTATTTGTCTATCACAAATCTAAAAATAAGTACACAATTAAATTCAAAGTCAAATTGTCCAAAGTCACTTAAACACAGAATACACAATACACTCAATATGTTTCCCATTCAAAATTGAAATGACTCCGAAAAAAATGTAAGTGCGTGTTTGGATAGACGCTATTGCGTCTATTCAAATTCGAAGCGGAAGTTAAGAAAACGAACATCGTAATGTACATCTATGTTTCAGACTAAATATTTTTGGATAGATCAGTGTTTCTGAAACTTCAGATATCCGTGTACCCTTCTTTAATTTTCATTATTACCAAGTACCTTTTCAAAATACCCTTATCAAAATAATAATAATAATAATAATAATAAATAAATAAATAAAAATATATTTCATTGTAATTGTGCTTTATTTGAATTTAGATGTACATTTAAACAAAAAAAAAACATGATTTATTTTTATTTTATTTTTAATAGAACAAAATTTATCAAGATATTAATCATTTTTACTTAATATAAATAATTTATCATCAATGAGACAAGTGAAATTGCCTATTTTCTATATCTGCAATATTGCTCTCTTTTGTGCGTTTTATAAATCCAGTCTTTAACCAATGTTCCATACTTAAGAATTTGAAAGCTAAAAAAATTACCGTATTTAATCGACTATAACTCACACTTTTTTCCCAAAATTAAAGCTAAAAAATCGTGCTGCAAGATATATGTGGAAAATAATTTCGGAAACTGAAGTTTTCAGAAAAAAAAACTGAAAATGGGTATGACTTACCAAGAATCTTCTTCTTGTGTGCAATCAGTCATCTACCCAAATAGAGTAATCTTCTTTCCCATTATATCAAGCAAAAATTACCAGTAATTTAAGACTTGAGATACGTAATGAACAATCCTTGACAAATTACTAATGAGAAGTGAAAGATGTGCGTGATTGTAGGCCAGTATAATAGAGAAAAAGCCACTATTAAGAAGTGCATATGATTGGTGCGGTATTAACAAAAGATCGAGCAACCCAAACAAAACAAGCTAACAATTGAATTGAAATGCTAATTCTCTTAAACCGATTTCCATAATATCTGAAATGCATTCACTATATATTTCTTAGTTTTAACACGTTCATGACGGGGGGGGTAGTGTCAAGCTAAACCTCAAGTTGCACCTGCTGTATATAGCAGTTTCTGTTGGAGGGGAGATGTCATTCATTAGTTAGTGTTTATATTCCCAGTTGTCTGTAATTGCACTATTTATTGAGAAATATATTTTGAGAAATATATATTAGTCTGCAAATGATGTCTGTGAACCTTATCCAGTGACATGATAAAACTAATTGGTTTTAGTGTTTCTGCAGTATAATGGCTGTTGGAGATAGCGTATTGTTTATTGCAGGGAGCGAATTATCACTCAAATGTGAAATTCGGGGAGATAGAAACCCGCAGTTTGAGAAGGAGAATTCATGCATAATATAATTTAATAGATATATATTTATATATAGACTATACAAGTTTATGAAATTCACATCGTATGATATGGGTTGTTTACTTAAGTATCTAATAAGTGGTTTCGAAAATGTTTAGTTTTAGTATGTATGACTATAAATTTTTTATTAATAAAATATAATAGGCAGATATTTAACTGTCAATGGGAAATGGCGCCTTTTTATTTGTTAACTAAACGCTGTATTTTTGTAATATATCTTGTTGCCGTAATACGGCTGAGCGAGCGCCCTTATTAAGCAGCGCCGTGAGGCAAGTTGCCTCTATGCTACATCCTGTCGACGGTACTGGGCAAAGCACAGCGTAAAAATGATTTCACGGTCTGTCTTAAACTAATAATTTCCACTAAAAATATAATAAACAATCGAGAATATTTATAAAATTTTCGCTGAGTCGATGCTTACTCTGTGAAATAAAATCTGTGGTAATGTTGATAACGTTTCACTTCAAACGATATAATTCAAGAATAAGAAAATTTATATTTTTTTAAATTATTTCCCGTGGTGAAATGTCGCCCCTATCTTCAAGCGCCCTTGTGCGGTGCACAATCTGCACAACCGCACGGCTTGGCCTGCGCTTGCAGATAGTCTCAGCTAGCCAGCATTTGTGTATCCTCAATGAACGATTTATGATAATAGTGCTTGAATTTCTCATAGAGGGATCTCATTTAGTCTCTAATAAATGCTATAACTGAAGCTAAAAAAAAATGAACAAATCGTTTGTTCATTGAAGTTGTTGCTAAATTGCATTTTTCAAGATACAGTTGTTGTTATATTGGATTTGTCCAATAGGGAAGAATATTTCTTCTGGTGGTTTGGTAAGTAAGCTCCATTGTTAAGCTATAGATCGAAAATTAAAAATAAAATACATAATATAAAAACATTTCCAACTTGTATTAATAATGTAGATATTGTGGTTGCACTCCACTTTACGTGCGGATTGCAAAGGGTTAAGATAATTATTATTATTATTACATGATACCTGCAGGGAGTCAAAAGACTCAACGAGAGAGGACACCTGTTCTGCAACTCTCCGTCTCCACTACTACAACAAACCGCAACTACACCAACGCCATCTACCACTAACCACCACCACTAGTATTTGCACAGACAATCACAAACATCCATGCCCACGGCGGGATTCGAATCTGCCGCCTTTTGGTTAGAGAGTAGGTACTTTAACCACTCGGCCAACCAGCCCTGCTAATTTCAGATTTATAATGAAAACCAGAATATAAAGTTTGGCACCAAAAGATCCTCAGCAAATTGCCATCTTATGGATTGCCGGTTATTTCTCCGCTCATTCGATTGTTATAATGTTGGGGATTGGAGGCATCAAAGAGACTACGTGAATATTTATTCACGTAGTCTCTTTGATGTAATCTGATCAGTTTGCCATTTTTCGTGTATGAGAAAAGGGAGTTTACGGGAGAAACTCTCTTCCACATCCTGTTGAGATCCACTGATCACTTCAGACGAAAAGCCGTGGCAAAAATGCACTCTTTATCATTCCTAGATATCCTTCCTAGTTCAAAGGAAAGTAGAGATACTTCGTAGAGATATCATGATGACCATGAATGCAACAAGAAAGATCTACAGGAAACCTCTGAGGAACAGAATGAGAATCGAGAAACAAGAGATGTTCACATACAACAATTTAAAGAAATGCTTCTGGGTAAGTTGCAATTAATTTCATAAATATTGGACTAATAATTCTTGTAAAATTAAGTGTAAATGTTTGATAATATTAATTAAGAAAAGTCACTTTGACTAAGTTGGCAGAGATTATATTTTTCGTTGCTCAGTGCTGAGAATGAATTCTGTATAGGACACAAAGACTTTCACAATAACTTTCAAGTGAAGGTTGATTTAGTCGATGTCATAGGTAAGAGACATTTATGCAGGCTTTCAGGTTGGATGGGAATAAAGAAAGCGACTGTTACAATCCTCGACGTGTGTGTGTGTGTGTGTGTGTGTGTGTGTGTGTGTGTGTGTGTGTGTGTGTGTGTGTGTGTGTGTGTGTGTGTGTGTGTGTGTGTGTGTGTGTGTGTGTGTGTGTGTGTGTGCGTGCCTGCGTGCGTGAAGTGGTTGATGTTTTGGCTACATTGAAAAAATTGCGGTAGCAGCACTAAATGTTCATGTTTATTTTCCTTGTTTAAACTCTGTACCTCTCATGGAAGTGCATCAGTAATTGTACTAATAATTCGCGACAAAATCGAAAAATGGGAAACATGTCTGCCTTTGAAAGAGAACAAATCGTTGGTACGTGTTTATCTGGATCATCAAGAGTAAAATCTACCACATTAATTAAGTGCATCGACATCGGTGATTTCTGAGCTTATGTCGGCATACACAAATCATTGCAACATCATGGAAGAGAAACGGAGTGGGCCAAAATCAAAAATGATAGAAAGATATCACCAGTCATGAGAAGAAAAGGATGATGTCGAAAAATTTCAGCACAGGTAACAGCAGAACTGAATATTCATGTTGAAGGACCTGTTTCGACTAAAACTCTTCGACAAACCTCTAATTACTAAAACGAATGCTAAGTTGTGTAAACTATGATGTCACGACAGTCAATCAAATCTGAACATGAGAAAACTGGGATCGTGTGATATCGTCAGATGAGTCGACCTTCACGCTGTTTCCTACATCATGAGGAGTTTACATTTGGAAAACCCCCAAGAAAGCCTACAATCGTAATGCGTACTCCCAACATTAAAGCACGGAGGCTGTTCTGTGATGGTTTGGGCGGCAGTATTCTGGTATGCTGTTGGTCACATTATAAATCTTCACGGCAAAATGACCGCAAGTGATTATTTGGATATTCTGGGTAATCAACAACAATGCAGTAGTCCATGACGACAATGCTCCCATTCACACTGCTTGGATTGTACAGTCGTGATTTCAAGAGCATGAAGGTGAAATTCACTATCTTTCCTGGCCAGCAGAATTACCAAATTGGAACATTATGAACCAATCTAGTCGAGTTTAGAGACTAGAATAAGAAAGAAATTCCTACGTCCAATGTTTAAATTGGACGTCGAATTTTTGTCGAATCGTGGAAAATCATCGTGTTTCAGTTCTTAAAAACAGAATAATGCTAGAAAAATTATTATTCTCTAATATCCTAGCTCTGTTTTCGAAACTAGAGTCTACTGTTTTAAATGTAAAGTTCTCTCTGTCGTAGTGAATCTTGATTTAATATAGAGATTTATTCTTTCGCTTCCTCTGTTTGCTTTCTGCAATAGAAATACAGCTGGCAGTTCCTTAGTGGAAGTTATTACTTGATTCTCAGTTTGCAAGAGCCAAATAAAATATCATCACTGCGTATTGTTGTGGAGGAAGGCCTGGAGATTTAGCTAATATTATATTTCAGATATTGAAAAAATCAAGTCAGTAAAATTTCTGAATAAATTTTTATCTAAATTCTTGAACGTCCGCTAAAATTACATACCTGTTATGAGCAAGATATGTACCCTCTTAGTAATTTTTCATACCCGTGATATATATAAACTTTTGCATGTATAAAATATGTCCATTTTAAAATACAGTACTTGAAAATAAGTCTCCCCCCCGCCCATAAGCAACATGAGTCGTGCGATGTAACGAGTCAAATGTTTGCTGCCGGTGTAGGAATATGATTCCCCACAGATAGTGCAACTGGGACCGAATAAAAGGGGTAGGAAGGGAACTGCGGAGTTTGAAAGAGGCGTTGTGATAGCATGCCGCGTTGGAGGCCTCCCTGTTTGGCAAATTGTTGACAAATGAGATGGAAGCGCAAGGAATCAACTGCAAGTATTACCCACAGTGGCGGTATACCACACTCACCGGCCGTGACCACACGATGCTACGAAGGATAATACGTAAATACCGCCACTCGTGGGCCGACACGTTGAATGTCGAGTTCTGCGCAATGACAGGAACACGAATCTGCAGAAAACATTCGCAACCGAGACGCACAACATGTTTTTCCATGGAAGGACTGCAATGTGCACTTGAACCAACGTGTAGCGTCGTCTTCAGTGGTGCAAGCAGCTTGTACGGTGGGACATGGAAGCATGGAAAGATGCTGTATAATCCAGCGACGAATCACACTACTCCCGCTACCGAGTAGATAGACAGGAGTAGGTGTCGCTGTTGCCAATGAAAGTCTTTTATCAGAATGCGTAACTCCTACTGTGAAATTCAGAGGTGGTAGTTTGATTTTATGTTTCGGACCTTCTGGTTTGGCTTCATACCTCTGTTAGTGGTGCCACGAACATTGTTATCCGAGAGGTATCTAATAACCCTAGACAATGCAATGCTTCCTGTTTAGTAGGATTTCTGTGGAATTGATCATCGTTTCTTTCAGCGAGACAATGCACCGTGTCATACGACTGACACTTTAACTGCCTGATTTGTGGACATGAACATTACCACACTTAACTGGCAAAGACGTAGAACTGGAGCATTGTGTGAGGATTTCCACCTCACAACAGTCCAGACCTCATTACCATCGTACGTGAATAATGGGCCAAACTTCTCATTAATCAGTGTTACACGCTTGCGGAAAGTACGCGCTGTATGACTGGTGCAGATATCGCTTCGAAATTCTGTTTAACGTCTTGTTAAAGTTTGGTACACAGCTATTTGTTCCTCACACTATAATATCTGTTGTTATCTTTGCACGTAGTGTGTATTTGGTTAATATCTCGGGTGACTTATATATTATATAGCATAACAATGATTTTTTTTACTGTCGGTACTCAAAAGTTAAGATCCCTGAAATATGCTGCTAATTAGGAGATGATTATCGTTCTGTCTTGTCAGCATTAAGAATCGCAGTTGTAAATATTTTTAACTTCGTGGCCCTTCCCATTTTATTACTAAGCTGCATGGGAACCTTGACTTAAACCATTTATTTCCTGTTAGCTTAGTTATATTTATTTAAAAACCAAAGCACGGTAAAGTTTTTAGTGCATATTTCATCAGATTAAATTGTCACAATACATCCTTCCAAGCTATAAAAAGTAAATAAAAATGTTTTTATAATAATTATATGAAATAAACTCCCAATGTAAAAATATGATTATTATTCAAGGTTATCCTCAAGAATTGTAAACACTTCCCTAAACGCCCTGCAGACCTTGATAGAATAATAACTGTGAACGATGAGTAACCATTGAGCCCTGTATTTTAGTCACTTCCGCATAGAGACTATCAGAAAGTAGTTACTAAGAGGAAATTACAGAACACTAATGCGGAACAAGTGATTCTGTAGGACCAATGTTGTTCACCGCAAGTAGTTCTCGTGAAGCTATTTTAGAGTCAAGCATTTAAAGATGTTTGTAAAATAGGGATAGTCTGTGAAGTAACAAATGTAGCCAAGGAGAGAGAGAGAGAGAGAGAGAGAGTGTGTGTGTGTGTGTGTGTGTGTGTGTGTGTGTGTGTGTGTGTGTGTGTGTGTGACCTCTGCATACAGTGTACAAAATACAGCACTCCGAAAATCCAAAGCGGATAGCCACCATCCCGGAAAAATTAATCTTGTCTGAAATAATAATCTAGTATTGTCAAAAAAGAAATCAGATACTACACACATTTAATATTAAAATGGGCGGCAAGATTTAATTGGATGATAGGAAAAATCTTAACAAAAGTTTTCGCATTTAAACCAACGTGTAAGAAAATATCGTTATTGATCTTGCATAGTACGCACACAGTTTGTAGATCTCTGCTTGGCGACTTGCCAAGAATAGTCGATTCATGCTGAAGGGAAGAAAGAAATGAAGGACGTAGGAATTGGTCGCAAACGTGAAATCACGTGCTTTATCGATAAAATTTCCCAATGTTATACAAGCAAAATAGTTACCAGCTTAAAAACTACAATGATCATAAAAGAGAAGTTAATATTCCGACGTGCAATAATAAACAACTCATCTCACAAGAGACTGATTACCCTATTATCGGAATGAATTCTCCTTTTTGTGAGATGCGCAGAAGTATCGAACGGTCTCGAATCTGTGGGAGTTCTATAATCACAGATACAGATAAGTATAACTACAAACCAGCATCCAGAAGATACAGATAAGAACCAGCATCACACGTTGCTTCTAATTGGAAGAACTATTTATGTACTCATCTTAAATACGTTCGTTCTATTGGATAATGTCGTTTCCATATTGGTGCAGAATCTCAGTACTTCGTCAAATATTCGAGAAATTGATTTTACAAATCACGATCTGATTGATTAATGTGTCATTAAAACTTCTCTCCTGCTAATATCCTTTCCAAATTGCTTCTCTGTGCATATGAGCAGAGATTCTGCTGATTTAGCCTTTGAGGTGACTGCTGCAGCATATGAGTTGTGCAATGTTCGCTGATAGATTCCTTCTTCAAGGGGTGTTGTACGTTTTTGAGCTGGTGGAGTGCCTGCTTTTCTGTTTCTTCCCAGGTTATCTGGGTGGACAGTGCAGCCTCTATAGTTGGATGGGTGTGGACCTCCGCAGTTTGCACATGTAGCTGGAGTTGTGCGTGGTTTGTAGCATGTGTGAGTAAGGTGTCTGTCCCCGCACTTCACACATTTGTACTCCGCTCTGCACAGTTTCTGTGCGTGCCCATATCTCTGGCGGCGATGACATTGTCCTGCTGTTGCTTTCTTTCTGAGTGGTTCTGTTTTAATCCTGAGGTTGCAAGCTGTTTTGAGATCGTAAATCTCTCTTTAGTCCTTAGTAATTTCCATGAGAACAAGCGGCATGGGACGTTTGTCTGCCCGGTACATTCTTGATATTTTTATGGGCTCCAGTCCTTGAGATCTAAGGTCGATGGCTATTTGTTCTTGACGTGATTTCTTCTACCAGTACTCTATTGACAACTTTTAGGTTTTTTCGCTTTTCAGTTCGAAGTTTGGTATGGGGTCTTTAGCTCGCCAATTAACTTTGTTAGCCGACGTAGTCGATGTCCCTTTGGACTGGATACGGACGCCTTCATCGGAGCTTTTGGCTGTTTTGAATTTAATCTCGGAGTTTTTCATGGCCTCCGAGATTGTCGACCATTGTTTTTTATCTCTTAAGATTGCTGGAGGGACTCGTTCTTCGATTTTTGCCGCTTTGTCGATTGGCTGGTGTTCTGGTTCTTCGGGTGGTGTCTCTTTTCGTCGCTTTTTTATTTGTCTGCTCACCGTTTGGTAGTCGTCCGGTACTTCGGGGGGCTGGGTATCTGTGGCTGGGTTGTTGTCTGTTGTGTCATCTTGAGAAGTGCTGGAGAGAGGTTCTGAAGGTTGATAGTCCTCAGATTCGACTTCCGCGATTTGACGGATCTCTACTTTGCCCTGCTACATACAAAATGCCCGGTCATTTTGTATGTAGCAGGTTTCCTACATGTCCGAAAATTGCAAGCAGCTGCTTAAAGTCTAGTTCATCGTACGGACTGTTCATGATGATGATTAAGCCTCGTCTGTAGTGTGCTGTACAATCTTCGGAATCACTATACTCTGTGACCACCTTTCTCAATCTTTACCTTTACCTTACCTTACTTTACTTTACCTTACCTTACCTTTACTATCCCTAAAAGCCAGTCAATCTCTGATGACCAACCTCATAATACGAAGTCCTTATACCTTATAAGGACTGGCTTAAAGGGGCGAAGCAAGAATGCTTTTCATCTTCCCCGTTATCTGTAGAGGACAGTGTAGGGATAAGGTGTTACTGAGCTATTAAAGCTCTGATCATGGCAGGAGGGTAACAGCAATAGCCGAGCCTCAGTTGGAACTTCATTGGCTACAGCATTGCTATCCATTACCCTCCAAGGGTATCGGATTCTTGATCCACCCTAATACGAAGTTTGTAGCGAAAAGAACTTACATACCCTGCTATAAGAATTGCCAAGAAGGTGTCCTAATAAATTACTAATTATATGAAGAATCAAATGCTTCAATTTGGCGGCTTGAAATTATTTAAGTTAAGGGATATCACATCCCATATTGTTTCATAGCCGAATAAGAAACTCAAAGAGTTTCATGCCGAATATAGAAACTATATAAAGTTCGGCGTGTGCAACCGTAAGCAAATACCAGGATAGTGCAACACACCAGGGCAACTGATAGTCCAACTGGTAGTGCAACACGGGCAACTCATAGTAAGGGTGGAGCAAGCTCCAACCACTCTTCTTGGTAGTTACCCATAATGTGAAACCCAGCTCCTAGGTTTAAACCGGTCTGGGTAGTGACCTTCTCTCATAATGTAGAACAGTAATACAGCTCCCAGGAGCTCGGTTTCACATTATGGGTAAATACCAAGAACAATGATTGGAGCTTGCTCCACCCTTACTATGAGTTGCCCCGTGTTGCACTACCAGGTGGACCATGAGTTGCCCTGGTGTTGCACTATCCAGGTATTTGCTTACGCTTGGACTCGCCGAACTTTATATAGTTTCTATATTCGGCATGAAACTCTTTGAGATTCTTATTCGGCTATGAAACAATATGGGATGTAATATCCATTAACTTGAATAGTTTTGATCTGTAATTACCAGAACAGCGCAAGTATTTATGAAAACCTGTTTAAGATGGTCCTTGATGAGATTCCAGTAACATAAACTTTTCAGTACTTGCTTAGTAATACACAATATACTCTACTTTTTTTTTCGATGCACAAAATTCCATTTCATTTATAGGATGCTTTAAACAAATCGATTAATGCTAATATTTTTTCATAGTATCAATATATAAATACAGTTGAAGTTATTTAAACACACAGAGATGTCGTTATATGGGTTTTTCTATCAAGATTCTAACCAAGTTACCTTTCGCTTATGTAACTGAAAAAAAAAATTAAAAAATATACATTAAGAAATCAATTGACGCCTTTAATTCCCTTAAAGGGAGAAGGCGAGGCCGTTTTAGAGCTATCTAATTTTTGCAGACCAAGGGGTCTCATTTTCGACAATTATTTATTAATTCTCATTTATTTATTTTTTTAAAATATTTTATTGATCTTCTGTTGCATTTGTATGGTCAGTATCCTTTACTAGGTGACAATGCCCACACATTCGACTTCCAGAATGTTATGCCAGCATTATTCCGAGGTTACCTTGTTGCTCGTTTCGTCTACAAAACTATTACGAAGAGATATCATGGGACACGAGTATTTCTCTCAAGTACTCCGTCAGGGGTATTCCTAACCTATTCTTTGCGTCCTGAAAGCACTGGCGTACATTACTGCGTTTATCAAAATGTGTGCCTGAGTTTTTTTTTCTCTCCTAAAAAACAAGAACTTATTTTCAAAGAAACTAATTAGTCGAACTGTACTAAAATAACTTATTTCATATTCAGACAGTTCATTTTGGACAATATTATGAAAAAAGGGATTCGCGAGTTGGAGTATTCACCGGATGATCCCCTAGTATCACCATATAATGAAAGAAGCCATATAAACGAGTGTGACGGTACAGGCGACTCATGTGACAGCCTCCACCTACTTGTTAAGTGAGTGAATTATGGTATCGAGTAGAATATTGAAGTGCACACCGAGATTGTTTTTCTTGCCCCTTGGTCCTGATATTATTATCATTATTATTACGTGACACCTCTAAGGAGTCTAAAGACTAATCAAGGGAGAGTATTTACTTCTACAACTCTCTGTCTCCACCACGATTTCAAACCATATCGAACCGCTACTACCATCTCATCTACACCAACTGCATCGTTAACGGATCGTCTGGCTCAGTTAAAACTAAATATCTCACTACGTACATAACTAGCATCTTTGTAAAGCAGTCTAGATAACAAGGAAACGTTTTCCCATGTCATTTATTTTTATTGAGAGTTTGTATTATGGCTCTTAATTGCATGTTCCTCTGACATGTTTGTTCTGGGTGAGATGAACACCCGAGTGTTCAACAAGGAAAAACTTTTTCGCCTTCGTATGAAACTAGTTAACTCACCTTCAGCTGCAAATTCCTTAAAACGTTTGTTCCCTCACACCTTTGAACTTAGGTCTTTCCAAACAAAGAGCATTCATCAGAAAATAAAGAGTACATTCTCTCTCTCTCTCTCTCTCTCTCTCTCTCTCTCTCTCTCTCTTGCACTACATGAAACCCTAGCACGCTTATTTTCTTTTTCGTTTTTTAATGCAAGATTCTAAACTCTAATAACTATTTGATTAGTTGCATTTCAGATAAGCGATTTTATAGGTAAGTCGGTAATGAAGGCTCCCTTCGAAATGAAAAACGTAGTTTGAATCTGGTCCAGAAAGCGAAGAATTTTCTTAATTACTTATCAACTAAACACCCGTTTCTTTCATAAATTCTTTTGTTAATTTCCTGCCTTTAGCTTTATTATCTCTAACACAATATAGTAAGTCATTGTTTAGACCTGCGAATACAAATGGCAAATCCAAATAAAGAAATATAATAATGTGCATTTATCTAAAGACACGTTATGATAAGCATAAAACAAAATATCAATCTATAGAATTCGTTATTTCTCCAAAGAACATTCACGCATTTGCACTGAGTCCAGAAAAAGTGAATTTTCCGTTAATTTGGAAAACGAAAACTAAACTTGTGCTGATCACTAGCCAGAAGACGCTGAGCCTCACTTCAAAAGCGCGTTTCTCTCCATGTGCTAAGTTATTGTTTTAAAAGTAAATTAAATTCCTCACAATTAAAAAGAATTCCGATCTGATTTCAGACGTTATTTGAATTAGAATCTTTTCGAGTTCCGATTAATTCTCCCTTTAGTAAATAAACTGTATTAAGGATTTATAGAGTCTCCACAGCTCTGATAGTATAGACAAAGTCCTTTGGTCGAAAAGACCTTTACCAGAAAGACTCGCTTTCGACTAAAGGTGAGTTAGCCGGTCTCATACGGAGTTAAGGGGTTTTTTCCCACCAGGAAACTCTGATTTTTCGTCCCTCAGAACAGCAAACCGGATCCGTGAACACACATGGATTACAGGTATGAATAGATTCTAGCCATATGCCGCTTCCGAGCACAGATAAAATTCGGGGGCAATGGTACACTATCCTGTAAAATTCTCACCAGGGATACTTTGTGGGCCATGTATCCCTATTTCCTCCTTATAGGTTTGCGAAAATATATTTTTGTAGTTGAATGATATTCCTTGTAATGAGATCAACATAAACCAAAATGATCATCGATGAAATATTTATTTCGAAATATAGTGATTCTGCTAGTTACCAGATTCATGGTATCCACTCCATGGATTGTTACTGAAATTCCTTTCTTTTTCTTGAATAGGAAAGATATCTCTGATGAAAATGTTGTTGGTGTTTAGTAGCTAATGAAAACAATATAAAATGATTTGCCTGATGTCATTTGTTTGAACTCCAATCGCAAATGCAGCAATTAAGACATATGCTGACAGCAACGTAGTTCCATCTTCCGTAATCCAATAATATAAAAAAATCTTAGATAATAAATAAATTCTACTTAAGCGTATCTTAGGTGAAGCTAAAGTAAACAGCACTTAACTTACTCATACGTACAATAATAATTGTTTGCTCCTCAGGTGCAGGAATAGCATAATGGTAAACACATCGTTCAAGAACACAGAACGGATTTCATCAATTAGTTTATTTCAACTAATTATAATCATCCAAGTGAAAATATAAATCTATGCTTGCTTTTTTTTGAAGCAAGATTTCTAATTCAATCATCTGCTTTAATAAACCAAGGGAAAATAGTTGACACACTTTAATGAAGCGCAAACAATGGACAAATAATGTATATGGCCTTTCGGAGACCTCATCTTTCCATCAATTAGGGCAACTCCAAAACATCTCCTTCCAACATGGTCTTCACCTCTTCACAATAACTATGAAGACAATTACTATTTATATTTTGTTACGCTGTTTTCTGTTTCAAGTTCGGTTCTGCGCTTAAGGATGTGGCAGGGATTTTCTACCAGAAATAGACGAAGTAGCCAGAAACAAGAAAAATAAACCAAACAAACAAAAAAAAACAAAAACATTAATAACAGACACAGTAAACTGGACTAATGACCTTAACTGTTTCTGCCATACTTCCAGTTAAAAAGGGCTGAAAAATAAAACGAAAAAATAAAGTAAACAAAATTATATAATGTGTTAAATGGCGAACACTTATGGGGATCAAAATTAAATGTTGGTCCTAATATTGAGACAAAAAGAACTCGAATGAATCATTTGATTAGTATGCTTATAAAATCTATCTGAAAGAAAATATAAATTACTTCCCAACATATCTTTGAGTTCGTTGATGTGTTCGTCACTTTTCCGTTTGTCATCGCACTTGGAATAACCTGCTTCCTAATCCGCATGATATAGCAGAGTCTCTACTCATGGTTCATCTGTTCCACAGAAATGGTGAAAATGATTTATATCGGTCGAGATATCTAATAAAGAAAACATAAACAGTTAAAAAGATATTCTTATTGGTACATTCTAAATTATTCATTACTTCAAAACAGTCACGATGAGAAGACGCAAACATTGAGAAATACCACTTTCGCAATATATAAGGATCGAGGCTGCTATCTCACTTCCAAATTTCAAAACGTCATAAATTTAAATGATAGGTCATGTTTCGGAATAACAATCGTAGCGTTACTAGAACATTGTTCAATACCTTCAAATGCACTTCTACCGACCGTTGGAAGAATTATGAGAGCACTCCTAATTCCCTCAGTAACGTAGGGAATTTAGGGCGACAAAGTTTCGCAAACAAATATAAAGAAAAGGGTGTAATGCTTGAAATAGAGTGCATTTTATAATTAACCAAATAAGTGTGTCCAAAAGTTCCAGTATCTTTATTAATCAGTTTGTGCAACGGCAGCAAATTTAGACAATCTCATATCAACAGTGATGAATTTTTCCTCATTAAAATATGAAAAGGTCAGAGCGGGAAAAAAAAATGTAGGAAGCTCCGACACAATAAAGCTCAGCAAAAGAGCAAAAATGGGATTTTTCTTAAAATGCTTAGTTTTGCATATCTCAACGGAATATCTTGACCAGATCGGATTTTTGTGCTAGAAAATGAAATGCCAGAAGGCATATTCTCAGTTTTCAAGAAGAAGCTAAAATCAAAATGTCACATTAACTTATATTCGGTAAGATTTCCAAGAAACTCCTCGCGACATTCGAATACTATAGCATGTATAGCAAATCATAACACAAGTGTGGAATTATTAAAAATTATCATATCGGATTTTAACCGTTGTGAAGATAAAATATGAAGAAATAACATTTTACAGATCAGACTAGCCAGCATGGCGAAACCAACGTACAAATCTTGCAGGAATTGAAATATATTGCATTAGGAAAATCAGCCAGACTACCAGTGTAGATACGTATATCAGAGTGGTATTAAAACAAAAATCAGGGAATACCGAATCAGGAGGCCTTTTGGGATCATAAAAAAGGTCATATAACTAAGAGAATAGTGAGGAGATGATTGAGTTTGATATTGCAAAGGATATATCCCTTAGTTGTGGGGAAATGGGAATCGTGTTACGAGCGGTTTTCTCTGTATTACAAGGATCCGTTGTTCTCTGTAGTACCAGAATATTATCTTCTACAATTTCAACTCACGCTAAGTTTGTCAAGTCCCTAGATCAGTGGTTCCCAAAATTTTGAAAGCGGAGAACTCCTATTTTAATTTGAAAAATATTTCCGAACCCTGTGGAGAGAATTGCAGTACTAATGTTATCTTAACTTTTGGCCTATGTTCTTGCGCGTCGTACTAGCAATACTGAAATAGGGGACAGTTCCACTTTTTTTTGCAATTAGCGATACCTGATACGAAGCGATCACAGAATTTTCATTCTTGCCACTGGCAGCAATATTTGTTATACTTTTTATAGCTTTTAGTTATCTCGACCAGGTTGAATTTTTGTGATAGAACATGAAATACCAAAATGCATATTCTCAGTTTCCAAGGAAAGACTAAAATCAAAATGTCACCCCAACCTATATTCAGTAAGATTTCAAAGAAACCCAATATTTGTTATACTTTTTTTATAGCTTTTAGTTTTCGGTGTTTATTTTAAAAAAGAATTTTGACAGGTTTATTGGATCTATCACCCCCTCCCCTACAGTCCGACAACGCATTGTGGCTCCTCACGACATACATTCAATATGCACCAATCTGTACAACGAAAATGATAGGAAGTGCATTCGAGAAGTAAACGGTAAAGATACGTCGAACGTATATCGACGTGTCACAATACGTTGTCGGTCTGGACAGTCCCTGGGAGTACGTCAAGGCTGTTTATAACATATAATATTTGTTCTCAAAAATGAATCCCATTACGACCGCCACCTCACATTTTACCGTGAATCCCTAGGACTCTGAAGGTTGGCAACTGCTGCCCTAAATTTAAAAAAAAAAGGTATCTCCTAACCACAAGTAATTTTCTACAGTTCGATAGTTTCCATACACACATAACGATGTCGTCAACTAATGCGATAACCTTAAGACACTCTCTTCCTTCCTTTTGTATTCTTCACTGTTCCAGACATATTTATGATTATCTGCAATATTGGCATTAGTTTAGCTATTTTTAGAAAGAGTTTAAAATATGACTAGCGTTCTCTTTCTTAATCCGCGCTCCCATGTGACTTCAAATTGACCAGACGTACGCAAATTGGAATTCTGACTGCATCCATCTCTTCATAATTTATGCTCATGCGAAGAAACGCAAACTTTACCCATTAATTGCCTCAATATAAACATAATACTGTTTACTTAAACTACTCAATCTACAATTACTGTGAACTAATCATTTTTGCAATAATCCTGGAAAGTTGAACTTCTATAATAAAATATAATATAATACGTAAACAGTCACAAATTATAGAGATCCGAAGATCTCCGTGGATACTTTTTTGCCCCTGTGTGTAATTTCTTCAATCAGTTCATCGCAAACACAACCAAACTTTCAAATTACTTGGTGTTGAAATTTTATTTAGTGTGATTCTCTTAAAACAACGAACGGTATACAAAATTAAGCAAGCTTCACATATCCGTCGTGTATTTTTCTTTTTAAGAAGAAGAAGAAGAGACGTCAGTTTAGCTATTTTTAGATATGGAATGTAAAGGTGCGTCAGGAAAGAAACTCTTAATGCGTGTAATTATACTTCATCCAACCCACCAACTTACGTTTCTAAACCACCAGTTTTTGTGTTTTTAAGAAAGAAAAACTCAAGATTCCAGACTGCACGCCGTAGACACAACCAATTTTCAGACAAAAAGGACAGCGTGAATACCGACTGAGCTAAAGAGGTTATACTCCTTTAAAATTCAAAACGTCAACCCATCGTAGTTCTTTGATACTGTGGGAGAATATTAAAATGTGAAATATTGATTCTCTTTCTATAAACGAAGCATTGACTGTTACAGTGAATGAGAATGAATTCCTTCTTATACGCGCTGTTTTTTTTTTCATTGTCCAAGTTTCAATCGTAGTATGTGTTGTAAGAAGTGAAGCGGATGAAAGATAAACGTAATCACGTGTTTGTATTTCGTTTCCACTTGTAATTAAAAACTACTCTCAGTTCGAATGATAGGTTGCTTCAGCAGTCTTTTAGAGAAGCGCTCTTTGAGACAACTGAGAAAAGAGCTAAAGCTTACAATAAGATCATTGGTTGAGTGCAGAATAATATTTTATAGCTGAATACGGAGAAAATGATTTACGCAGCACATTATTTTTTATTATTGAATTGGTAGATAAATAACCAAACCCATACTGGAAACTAGAAATACTTAAATGTAGGCAATACAGTCACTATTGATTCTGATGAATGCTCATGCGCAGACCTACATTTTAACGTGCAGTCATTCGAAACCAAATCTTACGGAATAGGCTGGTTAATTGCCACATTCTCCACCCCCGTATTTTGGGTTCTTCATTTCTTAGACAAATTTTAGCCGGTTTTGACAGAAGCTGTGTAGTCCATAATGTGTGTGTCGAAATTTGAATAAGTAATCAGGAAATTCGATGTAGGTGATACTGCTTCCATGTTAAGATCGCTATACCACCTTGTCCTGAATAAATACGTGTATTTGAACAAGAACGAAAGTCTGGTTCACTAGCCATTTTATAAGTTTTTCTGGAGTTTCTATTTCTGCAGACTTGGATAGACAGCGTCAATGCTCTCCAACCACCAGAATGTGAATTTGCATCCCACCGAAAAAGAAGATCTGTTTGCAGGAGGAGGCTATGTTGCTTTAATTGTGATCAACGGTCACGTCACCAATGATGGTTTCAATTATAATATCGCGTTATCACCATAACTCACTACCTCAATCATTACTCGTTTATTAATTGTTAGATGTCATTCTATTTTTTTATTTATTTATTTAAATTTCTTAACTTTTGTAACTAAAAGTCGAAAATATTAATATTTTTACCTATTTTTCTGCAACGGACTGTAAACAAAATCGAAAGGCAACAGTTCCGTCTACTACTCAGGATGAGTTTTCTTTGGCCTTTTGCACACCAAGGACAAAACGTGATTAGTTTTTGTGATAAATTCCACCTCTTAATTATCGTTCGCTTTCCTCTATAACAAAATAAGAAAGAGTAGAATTTATGCAGATATCGAAATAGCTGAATGCGGAATGGGAAGCAATAAATTATATGGCAATGCATTATAAAATAGTTCGTGTAATAAACATTTTTATATCCGTTAATGATACCATCATCGAAAGTGCATACGAAGAGATAAGCTAACCGTTTATGTTCAGGAGTAGTTTCCATTGAAAAATACATGAATAAGGTTAGACCCGTCATCTTATTTTGATATATAAAGAAATTTTCTCACAGTTGGCTCATTCTACAATTTGTGGCAGCAGATACTTTCCAGTCTTTAAATCCACGATCTTTATTCTTTTCAAAAAATAAATTTTTTAAAAAAATAAGTGATCTTGTTTTATTATACGTGTTTCCTCACTTTGTCAACTATACTGACTAATTAAAAAAAAAGTTATTCTCTTTTCACTAACTAGCACATAATATCACCTATTTATTGTAAGAGAGAATGAGGGGCCAATTCAATGTTTTTGTGCAAGCTGCTTAATATATAGAGTTGTTTATTCTATAAATAAGCAACTCTATATATTAAGCACAAGTTAACACGTGGAAACCATTCTAGTCGTTTATGTTATTTGATTTAATCTAAGTGACTACAAGTCGGCACAACTCAAGTTGGAACACATGAATGCAGAACCCTGTTTCAAAGAAATGAGAAAGCGTAACCTAAAATATTATGGGCTCGTTTCTCCAAAATTAGTCATTTCATGAATCTCAGCACACAGTTGGCATACGTGAATGCAGAACCACGTTTGGGAGAAATTCGATAGAATACTCTAAAACATCACTTATTCATTTCTCTAAGACTGGTGGGTCTTTCATGAATCTCGGCTCGCGCAAGAACACTACGACGAACTTAATTCCAAACTAGACACAGACTCTACCACCATGACAAATCCCAGTTCTTCGCAGCAGCAGGACGCAAGTGCGCTGCACCAGACCAAGCATCAGCTGTACTTGGCGACAGGTAAGAACCCTACCATGGAAGAATTGAGTTATACACAACAGAAGACAAAATGCCAACCAGGTGAAGTTCCACTCCGAGACACAACAAAAGCCTTAAGAAGTCAATAACAGTCTGTTCAGTACCATCTCCATTAATGGACTTTTAGAGAGAGAGTATTTTGTATAACTTTTCGTCGTTCATCCTTGAATCAATGCACAATTTTCAGTTACCTATTTTTGGAAAGAAACCTCCTTCCACCACCGTATGAGACCGATTATCTTGAAATGAAAAACGCCTAAACGTTTCTTTCATTGAAAGGTTGATAAGGATGAGTTAAAGATAAGGTGCATCCAAACAAAAGTGAAAGACTCACGAACATGTAATCCACAAGGTAACCATCTTCTCTTTCTGTACAGTCTTCTTGGTGTGTCCCTTATACAGCACCGTACCCAAGGTAAGATTATGTGCTAACTAGTTGTGATCCTTGATTCATTAACACCACATTTAGTCCAGTGAAAACTGCATCCACCCATCTGCTATACCTCTTTAGTGCAGTAGAATTGAAGGGTCATTCCCTTCTTACAGCGTGTTTGTTATGCACTTAAAGAGAACGTGACAAACAGGACCACACTACATGTAAAAGGGAAGATCTACTCTGTCTTATTTCAACTACTCGGCAATCAACTGTAGAAAATGCAGATTGATGTAATCATTTTCAGTAAGATTGCAGCTGTTATTATGATAATTGTTACCCTGAAATAAACCCGGAGCATTCCCTTCAATAATAAAAAAAACTCAAATAATTGAATCAAATTCATGTTTTAATATTTATAAATCTGGCCACGCTGCAATAGCTCCTATTAGCAACTCTGGTAACGGACTGACATTGGGTTTGGTACTTTTAAATGAACTTCTAGCTAAAATATTTGTAGACTTTATGTTAGAAGTATAGACTAAGGACTAAATGGCAAAGAAGTTTATGAAGAAAAACGTAACCTTTTAAAGTACCTCCAATAAGCAAGACATGTTCATGGGCAATGGACTTCATCATCCGCGCAAAATTTCGCAAAGTTTCATGCCACAGTGGAATTCCAGCCTGTTGGCTGGGGGAGCGAAAGCGCTGATTCTCCCCTCACAATCCAAGCGGAGGAATAACAATACAAATATACACATGAAGATCAAGTGTGATTGTGATCTACTAAATTAATTTTCTTTTCTGAGAATAATCGGAGGACTTGAATGAATTTAGTAAATCCATACTACTGTGCTTTGAATGCCAGATGATTTTAATGCCACCTAATGTCTGCTGTGCAAAAGTCTCCTTGAAGGTTAATTTAGCGTGTATGAACTCAACTTTTTCAGGTTTGCAAATGCCAGCTAATATGATCGAAATAAAATGACATTTCAGTTAAGTTCGATTGTACTAGTACGTGGCGGAATTAAGATGATTCAGCGGATTGGAATGCTATACGTAATAGAAAGAAGAAAGACCACATGTTTCTAAACATAAAATGAGTTTCATGTTTATAAACATGTCTTAAAACCGTTGTATTAATTACTTTGCACCCGATGGAACAATGCTAATTGTTGATGTCACGTTCTGTGGAATGACACCAATCATATACCAGATTTGTGGCTGTTAGCTTTTGATGAATGCAAACCAGACTTGATGTAGAATTACGCCTTGGTTTTTATTACATTGCGTGTCGATTCTCAGCATTACTGAGGCTTCTTTGAACTTTCTTGTAAAACAATTATGATTAGTATATGGCATTTCTGTTTCTTGTCGAACAACTCGGTGGTCTGTGTTAGTTGTGTAGATAATCCGGATTGGTTAGAACATATCCACAAAAATATGTTCTGTCTGCTTTTCTGAACGTCTTTCATGCTTTCAGACTTGCGAATCTCTCCATTCGCATATATCAGATGCCATAAGAGAAGCGAATTGATTGAACTACTGGGTTTGTTCATTAGAGGATGCGGGGGTTTTGGTGGATATAAGAACTTAGAAATGATATACATTGGCAAAAAATACTTTAACATTGTATGCACGAAGGAATGTTGCAACTTTGTCTGCAAGGTAACGCAACTGCATTCTTGAAATCTTGTTTGTTAAAAAGCTGCCGCAGCCGTATCAAGAATTTTGCTAATTGTATTCGATTTGTACTAATTGAGAGCGAGAATATGTCTCGCATAGTGCATTTCTTCATTCTTTTTTTCTGACGTACCGGAAATGTTTTAGACTCTATCTAGTAATGTTTCAATCATGCTTACCCATTGTAATGAGTTGTAATGTGAAGCTGTGGTAGTGTGCTATTGATGATGTGAATGTAATAGTGGTGTTTTTGTGAGATTCGGCAGACCTTATCCACATTCAAACTTCGGCTATATATTATTAAAAAATAAATTACTACTGAAAAATATTCCTGAATTAGAATGAACTGTTCTTAACGAATTACTATGCAATAAAAATTACTTCATACTTAACACTTTCATTGCCAAGCTGAAAATTGGAATTTCGTGTGGTGGCCAAATTTTTTTAATTTTTTATTTAGTTAGCGACGTCCACGCGATAACGCGTGAACGACTGTTT
The DNA here is from genome assembly GCF_054136105.1 of Typopeltis vanoorti. Classification (NCBI taxonomy): domain Eukaryota; kingdom Metazoa; phylum Arthropoda; class Arachnida; order Uropygi; family Thelyphonidae; genus Typopeltis; species Typopeltis vanoorti. The sequence continues at coordinate 155,401,159 of NC_143553.1, read as the reverse complement.
GGTGAGAACTCGCATTGCATGATATCGCGTGATTGGCAATGAACATGTTAAAGAGGACAAAGGAAACACAACAGTTGTAATGAACAAAGACGAATGCTTAAGAAAAATGAACACCCTACTAGAAAATTTTAAGAATTCCAGCCTTACTAAATTGGCTATAAGAATTGAAGAAACCTCTAACATCGAATCAATCATTAGTCACAAGAGTTTACGGAGTACCAAAAATTCACAAACAGAATATTCTGCTACGTGGATCCTCTTCAAAAACTCTTTCACCCAACACAGTTAAACGATTAAAATAATGCCTGCATGGAAAAACACTTTATTCAAATTACAGGATATATATTGGGAATAAAGAAGGAATTTCCATTAGTTCCTCCCTGTTAGCAGCCCTGGAAAATCTCTGTATGGAGAACTTTGATAAGTTAGCTATTGAAAATAGTCCTAAAAATAAGGAAAAACTTGGTTGCGTTACATCAGCAACGTTGTCTTTGTTTAGTCGGGAACAAAAGACAACTTAACTGAATTTAAAGAAAATCTGAATAGCTTGCACCCAAACATAAAATTCCTCTTGAACTGGAAGAACACAAAATATTACCGTGCCTCGACATTCTTCTCGAAGTAAATGAAGAAAAATATCTTTTCAGCGTATAGAAAACCTGTCCCAAACGGAAGATTTCTACATCCCGCTTCACGCTATCATCCATTACAAAAGATAGGCATGACTGGAACATTACGAGATAGAGCGTACATCATTTCCAGTATGTCAGAAAAAGGAGGGAAGAACAGCGATACTTGAGACATGCTCTCTCTGTGTCTCTTTCTCGATAGATATTTTTTTTTATTTATTTAACTTGTTAAAATAAACATTACACGATAGGTAAAGGGACTATTTGCATATTATATATTATAAGTATATAAGTATATATATATTACAGAGAAAGAAACATTTTCCTTTCGGGTATACAATAGAGAATGCAATAAATGAATTAAAAATTTACAGTTGTTTCATTCTGAGTTATCTTTCAGATGAAGTACATTGTCGTCGTCAATCCAGAAGAGAGTACCAGTTGGATTCCACTCCTCTATGAATTTCGCGACAGTTCTTGTTTCTTTGAAGTGCTCAAGTTTCAATAAAAGCCTGCTTTTTAGTTTCCGACAGAGGATGTACATGAGCGTTTGTGCAGTTTCAGTAATGGATGTGTGCTGGTTATTTCTTGTCTGTTTTAGGTAAAAGCTGTAGATGACGGCCTTAGCGCAGATGAAGAGGAAATTGCATATTCGGTGTCTGTTTTCTTCTGTGTGGACTAAGTTCCAGTAGTCTTCTTGGCTGTGTGCGTATTTGCAGGTGTTGTTGGAGGCAGTATTGAGGACGTAGGTGATCATCGCTTTGTTTGCGGGACAGGTCAGATATGTGTGTTCCAAGGTACCTGAAACGTCACAGAACCGACACAGATCCGTTTCTCTTAGCTGAAATTTGTAGAGCTTAGAAGGAGTTGGCAAGATGTAATGCCATAGTCTCCACTGTATGTCGGAATCTGGTTTGGCACATTTTGATTTATATGGCAGATCCCACTGAAAACTGTGTGGTATATGCAGCCTTGTAGATGAGAGTGTTAAGGCTGAATATAAGAATGGTGAGGATGGGGACACTGACATGAGGAAGTGGTATATTTTCTTGTAGTTGGAGGGAAGAATTGGAAGTGAGGCTTCAGATTGTACAAGATGAAATATCGGCTCCGAGCAGTTTCTAGAAGGAATACGGATTTCCTGAGGTGTAGCAATATCTGGATAAGCTTTTATAATCGAGGCTTGCAGCTGTGGATATTGTTTTTCAGTTTTTGAGTTCGTCATTGGTAGGCTTGTTATTGCTTTCCACTTTAGGGTCTGGGTTAGAAGGTCCCCTATGGCTCTTATTCCTGCCCAGTTCCATGTAAGGAAAAGAAAAGGCTGGCCCGTTGTGAGACTTCTGATGTTTCTGTTCGAAAATAGTGATTCTATAAGTACAGCTGACTCTCGATCCTGTGAGTGTGTGTTGAAGTCCTGTGTTTTTCAATCGCTCTAGAGCATCTTTGTAAAAATGAGGTAGTTTAGGAGTAGATGGTGCAGGACTAGCCATTCGGAGGATTGTGGAAAGAGTAAGTCCTCTGGTGGATGATTTCGTGATGTAATCGAAGGTAATTACATAAGTGTGATTGCATTGAAGTGTCTTGAGGAGGACGATTATCCAGAAGGTTCTAATCTTGTTTTGAAGGGAAATCAGGCCTTGACCTCCCTTGCTGAGTGGCTTGCAGAGTTGAGGGTATGTTGTCCAGTGAGTTTTGTTCCAGAGGAAACGTTTGATTTCCTTTTGAATGTGGTAGAGAAATTTTTCAGGAGGTGTGAGTACTTTGAGGGTATGCTATAAGACACTCGCAGCCATCTGGTTAACTATTAGTACTCTTCCTCTAAGTGATGACATAGAACGAACGCTGATCCATTTAACTAGCACCTGTTTAAAACGGTTGTGCAGCTGTGTCCAGTTCAGTGTGTTATATATTTTGGTGTTGCCAAGGTGCACACCTGAGTATCTTTGTCCTTCGCTTGACCAGGTACATTCGATCGGAGAATCATTTCTACCCTTCCATCTGCCTGACCACAAGCCCTTGGTTTTTGCAGAATTTAATTTGGCCCCTGAAGCTTGTGCATATAGTCTGTGTGCTTCCTCTGTTACTGTCATTTCTTCTTCGTTTCGTACTCTTACAGTGACATCATCGGCATATGTTGATAACGTAATTTTTTGATGTGGCTCTATTATTCTGGTTCGTTTGGAGATGATGGTGTCGTGTACTCTTTTTAAGAAGGGTTTTGTGGCCAGTGTGTATAATTGACCGGAGAGGGGACATCCTTGCTTGATCCCTCGAGAGTATGACAAAGTGCGAGTGAGCCTGTTGTTGATTTTTAAACAGAAGTGTGCATCTCTGTAAATCAATTGCACTGTTTTAATGATGAGAGGACCATAGCCAACTGCCTTTTGAACTTCATAAAGGTACTCGTGCTCTACCCTGTCGAAAGCCTTCTCCTGATCAAGGCTGACGAGTGCTAGGTTTTCATGTTGGCTGTTTACGATGTGGATGAGATCTCTTATTAAATGGAGGTTATCATGTATTGATCTTCCTGGGACAGAGTACGTTTGATGTTGGCCAATAACTTCAGACAGTGTTGGCTTTGTTCGTTTGCTATAACTTTGGAAATTATTTTGCAATCGGTATTAATTAGGGAGATTGGACGCCAGTTTCGGATATCCGTGTTGTCTCCCTTCTTTGGTATCAATCGTGCTACTGAGGTCGTGACGGATTGTGGGTGGCCATTGATGTAGGCTTCTTGCAGTGTTATGAAGAGAAGTGGTCCGAGTTGATTCCAGAAGACTTGGAAAAACTCTGACGTGAGACCATCAAGGCCAGGAGATTTGTTCTTTGGCAAAGATGTGCATGCGGTTTTCAGTTCATCTAGCGTGATTTTCTTTTCTAAGTAGTTCCGATCTGTTCCAGAGATTTTTTCTCTCTATCTCTCTCTCGATAGATAGATAGATAGATTGATACGAGTCCAAGACGGCTAATTCATTTCTTAATACCTCTACGACAGCTCCTTTACATAAACAAGATTTTAAAAATGCAATTACTTTTCACTTTAACTTACATAAATAATGCTATCTTTAAGAAAGGTAATAGAGATGACCCTAAAAACTATAGAGGTATCAGTATACTAAATTCCTGTTACAAATTATATAGCAGAATCTTAAATAACAAACTAATGAAATATTCCGAAAACCTTATTCTAGAGGTACAAAATGGATTTAGAAAAGGACGATCATGTATAGACCCAGCCTTCTGCTTAAAATTAATAACAGAGAAAAGAAGAGAATATAATTTAGAAACACATATTTCATTTATTGACTTTGAAAAAGCATTTGACAAAGTTAAAAGAAACATATTATTTAACATCTTAAAAGAAAGACAAATACCAAATAATATCCTAAAAGCTATCACAAGTATATATGAAAATAATCAAATACAAATAAAATTAAATCACGAGCTATCATATATAAGAGAGATAAACCAAGGGGCCCGACAGGGATGTCCCCTCTCAGCAACTCTTTTTAATATCTACTTAAATGAAATAATAATAAAATGGAGTAAAAATTTACATCAAGGAATTAAACTTTCACCTACGGTTAACTTAAACACTCTCCTCTTTGCAGACGACCAAATAATAATTACAAATTCTGAAGATAACTTACAGAAAGCTATTTTAAATCTAAATGAGATATCCAAAGATTATGGTATGATAATATCAACGGAAAAATCAAAAACTATGGCCTTTAAAGGACAAGATCCAGCAAGAACTAAAATAGGATTAGATAACAAGATCTTGGAACAGGTGAATTCATTTAAATACCTAGGATGTATGATCACTTATGAAAATGAAAAAGATATAAACATAAAAATTGCAAAATATTTAAAATTAACAGGAGTAATTAATTCTATATTTAAACCAAACCTAGTTCAAAAACAAACCAGGCTAAAAGTATACAATACATTAGCCCTACCGCTCTTAATGTATGCAAGCGAAATCTGGACAATAAAACAAAAAGACAAACAAAGATTAACAACAGCAGAAATGAAGTTAATGAGAAAAACTGCAACGTATACCCTATTTGATCACAAAAGAAACGAAGATATCATGAAAGAATTAAACCAAGAACCAGTAATAGAAAAAATTAAAACATATAAACACAAATGGATGGAACACGTTTAAAGAATGAAAACAGAAAGATTACCAAAACGAGCCTTAAAGTACAAACCATTAGGAAAAAGAAAACCAGGACGTCCTCTTAAACGATTCAACGATGACTTCTAAAGCCGGAACAGGCCATACTAGGCCTAATTCCTTGATACGTATAATGATGATGATGAAATAATGTTACAAAGCGTCAATAGTTTTTCGTGAATACAACGTTGAAGTGGCTTTTTTGGCAATGTACAAGATTTCGAAGTTCTTACTTCAAGCAGAACTTTCACATCCTCCTAACAAAATCCACTGCTCTTCTAGCAGCAGTCTGCAGAGATGCGTATGTTTGAACACGTAAAAGACATTAAAAAAGAAGATGGCAGAAATCTGGATTAGTCTCCTTCCAACAACAAACACAAGCCACCAAGTAGTTTGGCACAAAGGATCACCCAAGGGACACGAACCCCCATCGTTCATGCCCTTTGGGTGATCCTACACCAGTGGTCGCCAAAGGGGTCGATATAACATTGTTAGGGATCGATTTGGGCTCAGGGATCGATTGGGGGTCGACATAAAAATATAAGACATCATTGTGTGGGTAATATTTAATTTGGTTAAATTGTGTTACCTCCATGACAAAAGACATGCAGGTAATGACAACGCAATTAAGAGTGAATCGTGGGATCAGTACCTCCATCTTACAGGTCCATGAATAGGACCTGTAAGATGGAGTAAGGTCATGAAAATAGTTACCGAGGCCAATCAAGTAGGCCAAAATGACGTCTTTACCAATAAACGGATGTTGGTGGTTCCTGCTGGCCAGCGCAGTGGGAGCGAGATTGCAACGCGTGCGTGGTTCTTATTTACTGATACTTAAAAGTATTCGATCCCAGTCTCATTTTTGCGCATCGACATACAAGGTTCTAAAATTCATCAACATACATATTATAATTCAATCGTTATTCATTCATGAACTAAACTTCTCTATGTTGAACAGTTGAGCAGCGCTGGTAGTAATACCAGTGATATTAATACCAGTAGTTTATTAATATCACTAGTAATACCAGTGATATTACTAGTGATAGTAATATAATAATATTTACTATATTATACATACAATAAATACTGTAACTATAAAACAAACAATCTAAAAACTCACGCATAAGCGTCTTTTTTGCTTGTCTTGTTATAAATACGTAATAGTAAAATATAGGAGGTCGATAAAAAGTCAAGAAACTCTTGAAGGGGTCGACGAGCAAATAACTCTGGCGACCCCTGTCTTACACTCTCCCTAATCTGTTAGGCGTAACCTAACAGATTAGGGAGAGTTACGCCTACACATTTAGGTTAGGTTACGCCTACACATTTTGCCGGGTGTAGGCGTAATGTGTAGGCCTTGAGAAAGAGTAACACACGATGAATTCTTTACATAAACATTGATTTAAATGTGATATATTTTGTGGGGTAAAAATTAATTTAGTTTAGAATAAATTGATGTACAACGTTGTAGTTAGATTTTGTAAAACATTTGATAAAAGGGAAAATAGCTGCTAGTGGTTTTATCCCTTCAGTAATTTACATACATTATTTTGCCTTTAATGATATCTGAAGAAGTTTCAATGTAATATACATTGAAACTTTGCAGATGACGCAAATATGGGGAGGACTACGAGTGGAAGAGATATCGTGACTATACAAAACAACTTGAATGCGCTGTCTAAAGGGTAAGTGAATGGGATTTTAGTTCAATGTTGCAAATTGCATGTTTTAAAGTTTTCAAAGCAAAGATGGAATACAGTGTATACAAACGGTGTAAATGTCGAGGAGAAAATTAAGGAGATGACAGATCTGGAAGTAATTGAGGGTAATGATCTGAAATTTCAGGGATATGTTGCTAAAATTGTGAGGACAGCACAGCGGTTATGGAAATGATGCATAGAACACGAACGTGTAGAATTAAGTACGTTATGGTTCCACTGTATGAGGTTTTGATCAGGCCACATATGGATTACTCTACAGATATTGGTTATTTCGTTGTTGGAATGCCGAAGAGATATTGGAAACTTTCGTGAGATGATTGACCGAGGTGACTTCTGGTCCCTGAAATTAAGATAATGAAGACAGATTGAGCAAGTTGCAGAGACTGGTAGATATAAAGAAGAGGGGGGTATAATTGAGACATACAAATGTTTCCAGATTTACACATAATAAGGTGAAACATGGGGAGAAGACGATGCTATCCAGGAAGCTGTATACGGAAGGTGTGAGAAAAGGGGGTAAGAAGCAGAGAGTGGTGTTTGCTTGGTGAGCGCTTGGAATGCATTGATAACAGTGATGTATGCGGAGATGTCACCATCTCCGCAATAAAAGGATACGATTTTAACGTATCTTTTCACAAAAGGATAAGGTATTAACATTGTGTGTGTGTGTGAGAGAGAGAGAGAGAGAGAGAGACCTGCCGCAAATACTCAACCCTTGTTCGTGTAGTTTTCAATGGAAACTGTTCTTTTTGAAGGATTTCAAATTCCCGATTAAGGTTGCAGATGACCGGTAATCAGCCTTCAATAATTATATCCAATGGTAACTACCTGACATCATCTAAGCACATCTCCCCATTCGAATCCATTTCACTTTAATCAAAAGTGCTTTTATAAAATGAATAGAGGAAAACGCTAGTTTCCTAAATAAAATACTTCCAATGATAGGTTTTTCAAAAATATATTAAATATTTTGGATTTGTCCTTTAAGTGCAAAATCGCTTACTGACAAATCTGAACTTTTATTAGATTTTTGAAGGACATCTCTTAAAATATTCACATTAAATATTAGTTTAATAATAATGTAATTAGAATTTCGCAAATATGTGTTACTGCGTAAAAAGTAAAATAAAACGGTTATAACGTAAAACTTTTCCGAAAAAATACTTCACTTTTTATTATGTTAAGAATAACGGATATAAATGTTTATATTACTCAAGTTTATTTTTTGTAATGGAATCTCGTATAAATCATATCGCTCATTTCATTTTATATCCGCCACTTAGACGTTTCATAAATTGTACTCTTTCCTGATTGGATTCCTACCGTTTCAAGTAGGAAAAACGTGAGATATAACGAAGAGGTCGACCTTATCTCAGAACCCAGTCGACGTAGGAAAACAGGCCAAGTAGCAGCCATAATTGTTGTCTGTAACGTATAATGTACATTGTGTTATGAAAATATCAGGTAAGAAATATTAATATTTTTGACCTTTATAAGTAAGTTAAGAAGTTTGGATAAATCAAAATAAAACCCATGTTTTTGAAGGACAGCTGACAATTCTTGTGCAGAGCAGAAACCCATTGTAAGACAGAGCTAGTGAGTTATGAGGATCACAAGTGTCATAATTGAAACGATTATTCACTACATCGAGATTGATTAACATTACAACGAGGCCACTAAGGCGATGCAAAATATGTTTGGGAACTGCGTGTGTCCTCTGCTTAATGCACTGTTTTGTAATTGTGCGGAATTAGTAAAGGAAAATGCTGTTACCTTCATTGCGTGACCTGCTAACCTTCTGCAAATCACCTGTTAATATATTCGTGCTTCTGGCCGATTTCTAAGCCAAATGTGTTCAACGAAGAAAGACAATTCTTTCGTCTCATTACGCTATAACTCATGCAACTTTGGAATGTGAATTCCGTCTATAAAACGTTATATAGCCCTTTCATTTTATTCGAATGTGGTTTTAGTTGTTCCTACTTTGCATGAGAGTTATATATTCAAAAAAAAAAAAACTTTTGTACAGGGTGTTCGGGATAAATTTGACAGTTTCGTAAGGAAAAAGAAAATCTTCTTTGTACCAGTAAATTTAACGAATTGACAAAAAAACATTACAGGCAGAGTTAATTACAATACTATCAACAAGATTTACTCAAAATAACCACCATTAGCATCGATCACAGCTTCAATTCTGCTTCGGAACCTCGAACAAGCTGATGCTACAGTCTCCCTGGGAAGGGCCGCAAAAACTGTTTTAATTTTATCCATTAACTGGGCTTTTGTATTACTGGAAGTGCGATTGGTGTCTTTTTCAACTGCGCCCCATACAAAATAATCCATGGGGTTAAGGTCTGGGGAGTTTGGAGGCCAAACATTTGGACTGGTGAAGTCGTAGAAATTTTCAGACAACCATTTTTGACTTTTCCCAGAGGTGTGGCAAGGGGCCGAATCCTGCTGCCATACATACGGCCTACCATTGGCTACCCTTGTTATCCAGGGCTTGACTACAGTTAGCAACTCCACGAACAAAGCCCGAATTCCAATGCCAGGGTTCTTCAACACCTGTTCCTGCAGATTTGCGAGGAATTCTGCTGTACGAACGCAATCAGATCGTCTGCTAGGGATCTTTCTTCTTGCTACATCCTCGTAGTCACCATTGCAAGTCTCTAGTTCATGCCTGATTGTTTTTACTGTATTCAGGGAGCATTGGGCAGCAGTCGTAATATCCGTATTTTGATGGCGGGCACGAATCATCATGATACAAGTTATTCTCTTCCATGATTCAGGTGGGTTCCAGCTATCCATCCTTTCTGACATCTTGTATATGAATGAAGAAGGGTCCAAACTTCTAAATGAAGAGAAGTGTGTGTTAATACATGTAACTTACGGAAAAATATAATTAATTATAAATATGTCAAATTTATCCCGAACACCCTGTATTTTCAAGAATCTTCGGCCTCCAATAATCAGTATGGTTATTTCGAGGTGATGAAACCGATTTTACATAAACGCCTACAAACACATCTCACTGAGATGAAAATCCAGATTCTTGTGATCGTAGAGATTTGCGACTCCTCTTTGCTATCCAAATCTGTAGAACTGGACGAAACAACTTCCTTCATATTTTCCTTTCTGATTCAAGCACACTCGTTTACTCAGAACTAAGTGCAGCGATGCCATTGCCGTTAATATTAAAAGGTGTAATTTATATTGAATTTCATGCCCTGGTCCGAATTTCGACTCACGCAAACAAACGTTAGGAAGTATTACAGCTTCTGCCAAAACCAGCTGAAAAATCGGATAGCTAAACAAAAAAATCAAAATAATATTGACATTTAGTTCAGACAAATATTATAACGATTTTAAACGATTATATTATTACAAGAGATTGCTAGCATTGTATTTTGTTACGTCTTACGGTATATGTTACAGATTCTTTCATGTGAAATCACCCTAGATATAGTCATTTGATCAATAATGGAGCCTCCATAACTCAACTGAAACACCCTGCTAAAATCCCGTCTATGACGCAAGGGGCATTTGTCAGTTGATTTCAATGAAATTGAATTAGTTGATCTCATACTGATGGAGGGTTTTCTCCCTAAAATTAGGTATTTTGCTCTCAAAACAGACAAAAAAAAAAAACGCAGACACAAAAAAGTACTGAAAAAGGATAAACCATCCTATCCGCCGAATTTGGTTTCGAACAACTGCACGTTGAAGTGTGGGCCTACGCATGAGCCTATACCATAATCACTAGTGACTGTAATGTTTACATGTATACAAATGCAGTATGGATTTCGCTATTTATGTACTACTTTATTAATGAATAACAAAATACAGTCAGATACTAATTAGTCTTCAACACTATGAGAGTACCGCAATTCGTTTTGGTGCTATGAATCACCTTACCGGCCACTATGGATCAAATACGTCCTCATACGCTTCGTATCCATCATATATTTCAATGTAATATCAAGGGCATTACAATTTTAATATGCACTTCGCATCCATGGAAACGTGGACGTATATATACGTCCTGGCCCGGAGCGTCGTTAAAAATAGAGCCTCTGTAGTTTCCTCGGTAACAGTAGATTTTAGGTGTTTTTTTTTCCTCCAAACAGGAAAACTGGCCGAAACATATGCAGCTAGCAGACATAATGCGCACATTATGGCCTTAGTTCTTTAAGCGGTATTTCAAAAGAAACAAATGACAAACAACTAAAAATTTAAATGGCTTGTCTGCGATGTTTTTTTTAACAAACGTCTAATGTGTATCTTTTAGGGTATTAAGTATTTTTTACTGGAAGGAGGGATTTGGGAAGTGCGTATAAACAAGAAGAAAATTTCCATGAGATGCTTCAGGCTAAGCTAAGTGTCTCTCACAATCTATTTCAACGCTTCTTCGAATGGACGTATCTTTGAATGCATGCATTAACTTCATCATTTGAGAATTGGTGGTCAGAATAAAGATTTATATTTTCTGCACTTCGAAATGAAATTTCGGAAGACTAATTATGAGATACTCAAACAAGTTCTCGATTGTCTTCGGAAAACAACCAATGGAAAACCACACATCTTACTGATGTCGTCTGTCTTTCAAGGAAACACCAAAAATAAAAACGGAAAAGTTTCAAACTGTGAGAAATAAATATTTCCTGAAAATATTTCCTGGCCTTCTTTTCTTCTGAAAACACTGCATCAAAGACTGTTTGTTTTATTTTAATTTATTTCATCATGACTATTATTATTTTGTTGTTGTTGTTGTTGTTGGACATTGGCTCTAATTAGTGATAACTAGTAATATTCTTCTGCAACTGTACTTAGAAAACGAAGCCGATAGATTAGATATGATATAGATTTATGCATGATGAGTTTCTTTCCTTAGCCATTTTTACATTCCGTAAGTGTACGCTTATTTCTATTAAAAAATAAAATAAAATAAAAAACTTTACTAATTTTGCATAACATTCGTTGTTTTGAAAGAATCACACCAAATAAAATTAAACACAAATTAGTTTATAAGTTTGGGTGTGATTACAATGTGATTAATGGAAGTACTAACGTACATGCAGCAGTGAGCTTGAGGAAACAACTCAGACCACCATATGTTGTGAATTTGAACGTATTTTATAATTTTACATCATAGAAGTTCAACTTCCCTGAATGATCACATAAAAGAGTTCAGGTTAATTTTATGAGTAGTTTTTCTAATGAATATTATATTTATATTAAGGATATAATTTAATCTTTATTTTTATTGGCAGAGGCCAGAAATATAATAAAAAAATTAGGCAATCAACCTATTTTGGCCTTTCAAGAATTAGAATAGAACGGTTTAGAAATACTTAAATTAATGCAAATTCTATAGATAATCATAAACAAATCTATACTAGAGCATCGTACTCTGAGTCAGTGAGTCTCTGAAAATTAAAGCGCTAGTTGATTGAGGACGTTCAAGACGATAACACACCATTTGGATATTTGGTTAATTATAAATTGCGCTCTGTTTCGTATATGGGCTCTTTTCTTTATACATGTATTTGTTTCCGTCACGTTGTCACTGACCTGCATTACTCAGGGAATGAGGTGTTTCCTCAAATTTCTTTTAACAATATGTCGAAATGTTCCAAACTTTACTATAAGATTCTGCAATATCATTGTAAATCTACGATTGTTATTCGGAATAATAAGCTCACATTTAAGCTTATAAATTTTTGAAATTCGGAAATCAGATAGTAGCTTCTACCGATATTTATCCGGATGGTGATATTTCACAAATTAGCTTCATCTTATGTTGACTGTTTTCAGAGGAAACATTTATTTAGTGTGTACCAAAAAAAAAAAATATCTCGATTTGTGTTTATGTTTTCGTTTCTCGATATCTCACATGATAAAACTAGTTTTTATTATTTTATGCAGCAGATACATCATGAGTAGCGAGCCTTTTATAGCATGCGAATCAGAAAACAGGGCATTCCGAGCATTCGATGACCCGAAACTCACCCTCTCTGATATGGAAAAAGCTGCTGAAGAACTTAATGAAGATCCGAGGACAAGAGACGAAGACATTAAAAAACTCAAAGAATTGTTGGGAAGTGAGTAATTTTATGAAAATGTTTAAGGTAGAATTTTATTGAAACATTTTAAATTAGGTGATTTATTCGTTTTTGTGTGTGTGTGTGTGTGTGTGTGTGTGTGTTAAAGTAAGAGTCAGAGTTTTTTTTATATGTTCCGGAAGTTTTCCTTCTTTAGTACATTAGAAAATTATACAATTTAGCCATAGAAAAGGATATTGGAATTCTGAAATATTCGTCCCCCAGATAAATTGTAGTTTTGCTCACCATTTTCCAAATATAGCCGATACAGCAAACTCTTGTTATTCTTCGTTTTAATTTTTTTTTTGTTTTTGTTTTTGAATTCTAATCCCATATACTGGGGGGGGGGGGGGGTGGGGGGGGGGGGGGGTGGGGGGGGGGGGGGGTGGGGGGGGGGGGGGGTGGGGGGGGGGGGGGGTGGGGGGGGGGGGGGGTGGGGGGGGGGGGGGGTGGGGGGGGGGGGGGGTGGGGGGGGGGGGGGGTGGGGGGGGGGGGGGGTGGGGGGGGGGGGGGGTGGGGGGGGGGGGGGGTGGGGGGGGGGGGGGGTGGGGGGGGGGGGGGGTGGGGGGGGGGGGGGGTGGGGGGGGGGGGGGGTGGGGGGGGGGGGGGGTGGGGGGGGGGGGGGGTGGGGGGGGGGGGGGGTGGGGGGGGGGGGGGGTGGGGGGGGGGGGGGGTGGGGGGGGGGGGGGGTGGGGGGGGGGGGGGGTGGGGGGGGGGGGGGGTGGGGGGGGGGGGGGGTGGGGGGGGGGGGGGGTGGGGGGGGGGGGGGGTGGGGGGGGGGGGGGGTGGGGGGGGGGGGGGGTGGGGGGGGGGGGGGGTGGGGGGGGGGGGGGGTGGGGTTGTCAAAGTATAAGTGATCATCTTATTCGAATATATTTAATAACAGAGATCTTCCGTCGATTACGCAAACAAGCCAAACAAGTTTTTATTAGTTCCTGCGTCTCCGTTTTTTTTTTGTTTTTTTTTTTTCTGGAACATGCAGAGATTAGTAGTGTCTTTCTAAGCATGGAATCATCTTAATATGAGATAAGTTATTATGCTGCAGTTTGTCAAGAATAAATAAATAATTAAGATAATTGATATATCAGCCAAAGCAATATATTATGTCAGTGCTCTCCGACTCTAAATAAGATATTTATAAATCCTATGACTGACTAGTGGCAGAAATACCCGCATCTTATTTGATTTATTAGGAAGTATTTTTTTTTCACCAGCTATTTTCAAGATTTACCCACAATTAATCTTTCGGAGGTAGTTACACTGAAATGTTTGATTGTTTGCTAACTAGCTTTCTCTTAGTGGTTAGTTTCGCTACAAAACTGTTACAAGTAAGTCTTATGAGAAATCATGCTGCCACAACACGCTGGAAATGGTAAATAGGGTCATCCAGCACAGTAGCACGAACATAAAAGCACAACAGAAGATCAGCTAACTGAATAAAACATACATAAATTAAATAAATAGTTTTGATAAAACATTATAAATACTTTTATAAATAGATTAAAATTAAGAATGTTTTTTTTTTCAATTATATAACCTAAAGGTAAGCAAGATAGGATGATCATAGACAAGCCCATTTAATGAAATTTCTGATGCATTTCGTATAAACCAGAGAGAAAAGAAGTCTGAAAATGAACTTGATTTGAATGGTTTTACCTTTACAAAAGAGAGTAGTATATCATTGGGCTAGTTTGATCGGATTGTACTTGGGAATAATATTAGAATTGGCCAATGAAATATTTCTAGAAAAGAAAAACCTTACATTTAAGCAATAAATATGAATTAACAATACCTTATTTATAATATAATATTACGTATGGAGTTCAACGGTAGGTGTTGACGTTTACATCATCTGCTATAGACCGTCCAAAGATAGAATTAAGTTAAGACAAGTAATATGATGAGTAGCTGATAAGTATAAGCAGAGATATGGAAGCTGTAATTCCTCTTTGATACGCCCATATCTGGATTACTATGCTCAAGCCTGATCCCTCGGTTTCTTCGGGATAAGGATGCGGTTGACAGGATTCAGAGGCAAATGATCAAGATCATGAGTGGTCTGTGGAATGTTCCCTAGATAGTTTGAAGGAGTTGGTTAATAGGAGAAAAAGAGGGGGATATGATAGAATAGAAACATTTAAGTTGCTTAAAGGAATTTATAGGCTAGACGCATTGGAAATGTTTCAGCACTTAGCTAGAGGGACGGGGTTCATCCTGGAAGTTGAATAAAGGTGTGGTCATTAGGGAAGGGTGTGAAAGACTAGATTTTTTGCTTGGAGAGTTGGTAATGAGTTGAACGGGTTGCAGGTCAGTTATGAGTGCTTTGTCTGTTAATGGGTTTAAGGAGAGGTATGACATTTTATCTGGATAGATTAGATCTTCCGCGATGAGTCTTCGGACTCCATGAAGCTTCCCGTATAATAATAATAATAATAATAATGTTGGGAAGTTATTGAAATGGAGGTAGTTTTATTTTATAGCCGGGTACGAAAACTCGGATCGAAATCCATCGAAGTCCTAGAGTTTCATGCAGAAAAAACTATCGGTGACCCCAATAGTAAGTAATCCCTTGGGTAGTACAACACCAGGGCAACTCTATGCAAAGGTGGAGCAAGCTCCGTCACTAACCTTAATATTCTCTCATAATGTAAAACACAGCTCCTAAGATATGTATACTATTTTACATTATGAGAAACCGGTAAAACATACTAATAATAATGTTGGGAAGCTATTTGTTGGGAAGCTACGAAATCTATGATTGAGAAATTCGCGCGCACGTATACACACGCGCACACACACACACGCACCCACACACACACGCACACACACACAATAACTTGGAATGTATTGATGCCTCGCTGAACTGGAAGCCTGAACGAATATATTGTGTTTCATTAAGTTTGTATGGTATTTTTGAGCGCGTGTTTCTTGTTCATAGTATGTCCTTAGAGTTCTTTTCAGGCTATTGTAGTTTGTAAACTACAATAGTCTGAAAAGGTAATTTTATCATATCTGGGATGTAAAAGTTTCGCGTGGCCTTTCCGTAGTGATTATTGTATTTATATGTGATGTAATTAGTTGTCTCAGGTCTTGTTATACGGTATATATTTCTGACTGTCCTGTAGATGGCATCGAAATAATGTTTTAGCAAGGCTGCATAGTGACATAAATGTTTTGCTGTCAGCATTTTGTGTTCTGACATTGCAATGTATATAAGGTCTTTATTTTCTCTTTGTTCTCAAAAGATCAGTTTGATCATTTTGTATTATAACGACATTAATCTATTTAATTTGTAAGGTGCACAGAAAGCATACGTTGTTATAGCGTATCTTAGTATATTTTGGAATAGTGCTTTGTATATTAGTGTTTTTAGGCGTATGGTAACTATGTCTTTTAACCTGTCGAGTTTGCCACTTCGAAGATTGTTGTGTAGATGGTTTATGTGACTATTCCAGTTCATATCTGCATCGAAGTAAATTCCAAGGTATCGTGTTGGTTTTGCTGTTCTGTGTGTTTTTTATGTTGGAAAGTGGATGTTGGATGGCTAATAATAATAATAATAATAATAATAATAATAATAATAATAATAATAATAATAATAATAATAATAATAATGAGTTCATATCTAGTCGCCGACTAGTGGAACTATTTCTAAGATTTTCTTCTGCTCGTTTCTGATTTATTCGATCTCATACACTAGCAGGCAGATGTCTTTCTCCTTGAGACTCTCGTTTCTCTTCAAGTAAACTCGAAATAAGGGACCATATTATTCACTCTAATTCAACAATAACATATCTTGTTAGGGTTAGGTACGAAGAGATGGCAGCAATTATTTTCCAAGCCCTTCATCGGCGGCCTATCAAATTTAGTGATAGTCTTGGGCCAGCTGTCTCTTTCTGGCTACCTGCGGACATTGAGCTTCCCACTCAATATCCAAAACAATACACACTGCTAAAACTGTTCCACCTAATCTCTATAAGCGAACAAAAAGCGTTAGCTGATTTTGTATATTACGATTTAATATTTATACTGTATTTATACTAAATATAGTAAACGTTTGCACGCTTCTTGCACTCGATTAACAAAGGAGACATTTCCGAATTCTAGTCCACCAAGGAGGGTTAAGTCCCCTAATTAGGGGACTTAACCGTAATAAGTGTGTGTGGGTGGGTGGGTGGGTGGGTGGGTGTCGGTTTGCCCGTTTTGAGGGACGGTAGTGATTTTCGAGGTGGGGAACCCCACTTGCGTATGAGAGTGTAAGACTATCTAACTCATCATTTCTTTGAAAATCACCTGATTACCGTTGCGCACATTACAGAGTAGATTCGAACCCGGGTCGTTCCAACCAAAGTGTTCGTTGATACCAAGTGATCTAAAAGGATCACTTGGTACAAACTGGAGGTAGACATTTATGGGATTTTAATAACATTGCTTCGAAAAGATCATTATTGTGAGCAGAAGAATAAACAGATCCTGCTACTGGATATCATAAACCGATTCATTTAGCCGCATTTCTGACACTGATAACATTTATATTAAAAACCAAATACTGTTTCAGAAAAGCTTTTACATTTCTTAAGAGAATGTAATGGAAAATTATTTTATGGTGGAGAAAGGGTATTCCTAGACGTGAAGAATAAACAGTTTAATACACTTTTAAGATTGTGAAAATATTAAACGAAATTATTGGTGCTGTACATTAAGTTGAAGCAATCACCATTCCCCTGTTGCAACTGGCTCCGAACTGTCTGTAAAAATAATGCTGTGAGAATTCCTTCTATGCATACTTCAACTGTGCACTGCAGGCAGCATTAATCGATTTGTTTCAAGTGTCTTAGCATTTATACTGTATGCTGTAACATTTATATTCTAAGCAGAAAGAAATTTCGTGCTTTAAGAAAAAGTATACTGATTATCACTACATCAAATAAACCGAAAGTTTACTATTGGAATACCAAAAATGTGGGTCATAAAGTCGTTCTTTTCTGGTGCTTATATATTGAAATTGTTTAATAAAGTTAAACTTATATATTCTATAAGGTTTTGACATACTTCTGCACAGTAAATTTGGAATTTCTGATAATTCTCTAGACTTTCAAGTGAATTTATTTTATTTTTATTTCAGGTTCTACTGATCCAGTCGCTCACTCTGTAGCCATGGTTCTCCGTGCAATATTCCTATTCCTTGAGTGGTGTCTTCAATTTGAACCTTGCACTATCAACGGAGTCCATTGGATTTTCGAATACAAGGATTATTCGTTTAGCCACTTAAAACAGTGGTTGTTTCAGTTTGGTCTCGCGATGTCCGCTATAAAAGCCTTTCAGGTCAGTAATGCCGAACTGAAGAGGATCAATACAAGTAGTAATTTAACGATTTTTGTTTACTTGTTTTGTTTCATGTTGTAACCCCAAAATAATAATAATAACAATTAGGTTACTATTGAGGTCATGATGGGGAATATATCACCACCAAATCCAAGTCATATTTTGAAAGCACCAAATGCTTAAAACTCACCTCCTTCCCAAATAGCAGTTTCTTCTTCGGGTCCCTTGCTAAGGCTATTGACGACACCTTTTCCCCACCTAAGTTTCCATGATTCTTACATCCGAATTATACCCACTAAAACACGACGGTGTTACTGAAATCACTCTTTTTTTTCCAATTCTTCACTACCAAGAAATTCACTCTCCACATTGATCATAGTCTTCAGCTAGAAAGAAATTTGAAGAATGTTAAATGAACTGAACACAGACACAGATACCTGGTGCCGATGCCATACCACCAATTGTGGGCTACCATCTAGATCTAGTTGTGATCTAAAACTACCACCTATCATGTGTTAAAGCAACTATGTGAATTCTTCCGAATTTTTCCACAGTTTGAGTCTAGAGGTGAGTGGTAAAACTGTGTTACTGGTCACTGACTACTTGGTAGACCTTTAGGTATTTCAGTAGTTGGTTTATCATAGCACCTTCTCTACAATTCTAGAGAGAAAGAAATGCCGGCAATTAAACGATAGCTTATTGCTTGATAGCATAGGGAAGGCGGGATTTGGGGCATGAAAATATGAGCAGAGGAAGCCATCAATCCTAAAGCATGGAATCAGGCCCAAATCCAGCCTTCCCCATGCTGAGATCAAGCATTAAGTTACCGTTCAATTGCCAGCATTTCTTTCTCTCGAAAGCTGTAGAGAAGGTGTCATGATAAACCAACTACTGAAATACCTAAAGGTCTACCAAGTAGTTAGTGACCAGTAACACAGTTTTACCACTCATCTCTAGACTCAAACTGTGGAAAAATTCGGAGGAATTCACATAGTTGCTTTAAACATTTCAAAAGCATTTTGATTGGGTTTGGCACAAGGGCCTACTCAGCAAACCGTCATTCTCTGGTCTGCCTTCCACACTCTGCATCTTGTTCGCCAACTTCCTCCTGATCGCGCATGATGGATGGTTTCCTCTGCTCGTATTTTCACAATGTCCTCGACTCTGACATGCTAGCTATATTTCAATGCTGAAGAACAACCATGTAGACTTCAATGCCACTAAAACTTAGTCCTGTCTGGTCTTCCCCTCAAGACAGAGCAAGAATCCCTCTCTTTCAATAATAGTTTGATATATCCAAACACAATCAGATTTTGTTTCTTGGAGTAATCTCCAGCTATCATTTTTCCTTCAAAAACACATTTCAACTTACCCTCTGCAGCAGCCAAAACACTTGATATACTTTCTCGAGACGCTATTTCACACCTTCACAGCTGCTAAATCGAAACAAATCCCAAATCCGCACGACCATGGAATATTGCTCACGTATTTGGGAGTGGTGCATCAATATCCTCTTTAAGTTGCTCGATTTCTTTTTTTCTTTAAGAGGACATTCCGCTTAACCACTTCATTCACATATCCACTAAGTAGACGAAAGCGTAAAATGTTTGATATATCACTGAATAAATTCATTGCAAATTTCCAGCTGCTTAACTTTGATTACAAGTGCACACGCGCACGCACACACACACATGCACTCACACTCCAATCTCCAGCTCTGAGTACGAAAATAAACTAGCTCTGCATGTAAAAGACAACTCTACTGAAGACAGCAGATGGTAGGCAGATCATAGATGTAAAAGAGTAGAAGAGATTGTTGAATTGATAGGTGCTCTTTTCTCTAGAGCTATCAACGTGTCATATGGATCATTAACTTCAGTGGTCCATATAACCTCTTTATTTGGTGAAGATCGATAAAGCTGGGGTGTAGGATGAAGAGGTACGCGGATGCACGAATTGAATAGAAATTCGGCAATAGGGGTTGATGAGATATTAGTATGGATAAAACGAGTGCGAATATGAACTGGCTGTGACATTGATGCGAAGCCTGATGTGTCTAACTATTCGCGTATTGATATTTCTGCAATGATTAAGATTTTGGAAAGCTTGTAAGAGATCTTGGAGTAACTCTGAAGAAGAACTTGTCAGCCTAGAGATCTAATAGATAGGAAATAGAAATTTAATGGCCATATATCAAAGATGGAAACACAACTAAGATGGTAATTACAAGTATGAAATGAACACTGACTCGTAAGGATAATGATGCTCTTTACAAGGCTTTGATTTGATATCATCAGGAGTACTTGGTTAAGATCCAAGTCTCTTGGTTCCCGTCAGTGTTTCAGATGCAGTGGGAAGTTGCGAAGGAGAATGCTAAAGACGGCTTCGGAATGAGGAATGTATATTATAAGGACAAATTGAGAATTTTTGGACTGCAGACAAATATCAATAGGCAAACAACTTATTATTATTATTTTTCCTTCCCTCCTCTTTTACCTTGCAGTGTCAAGGATTTTACTACGTTCAATCGCTACCGTATCGAAGACAAGGTGGTTAGCTATATGCCTCCCGGCGGTCCTATGTCTGTAGATGCGTGTGTGCATGAGGACGGTTTGCCTGTTCTGGGGGACGAAAAACCCTTTGTTCCCAGTTAAAAATACCTTATAACCCGCATGAGACTGGTTAACTCTTTATTAGTCGAAAGAGACCAAATAAAGGTTCCTCATGTCACTGAAGGGAATCAACCCAGGTCTTTCCGATCAAAGGGCTTCATCTATACTGATTGAGCTACGGAAACTAAGTAGGCACACATGCAAAGAAAACGGCTAGCATGGCAACAGTTTTAAACAAGATGACTATATGAAGTCCCATATTTAAGAACCTTGTTAGGAAATGGACTCAACGCACACTACTTGATGAAGTCAAAGGTTTTCTTCCTTTTCTGTAGGTTCTCTTTTAGTAAAAGCTGCCAGAAATCTTTCTGAGCATAAAATTTAATCAGCATTTATTCCTTTCAATAAAAAAACAATCACCAATGCGATCCATTAAAAATTGACAACCGATCCATGCGGTCCTCTGAAATAATTCGAAATGTATGACGTGTGCTCTAGTGAAAATACATTGGTACGACCTGGCAAAGAAAACTAGTGAAGAGCGCATTTCTAAGGATAAAGAAGCATTCTAAGGATAAAAGATATGAGAGAAATTAGGCCACAGCTTCCTTGAAATATTTTGCCATCAACTGCATCACAAGATACTTCAACAGAAATATATGATTTATGTTAAACGATTCGTAAATCTTACTCCTATTTTAAAAATACAGAAAAATCTGGAGATGCCATTAGATCCTGTACATCACAACATAAACTCCAGAGTTAATCTTTTCGAATATTTCTTTATAAGGATTATCCAAATGTGCAAAAACATCATGCTGAAGACATGAAAAGGCCACATGCTTACATTTGAATTTTCTGAATCATAACCTAATACTTTATTTTTTTGTCAGCATTACTATCTTTACCTTATTCTAAGTTTGCATCTTCATATAATTTTGTACATCTGTAGAAGTTCTCCATAATTAGAAAAAAAATAGTCCCTTTGCCAATAAATATCTGTAAGTTTACGTCCATTTTTGTCAAATTGTTTGCAATATAAAGCAACGGAAGATTAAATGTATATCGGTAAGCATATTTTAACCATATCCGTCTTCATTTCTTTGGAACTAATAAAATGTGAAAAATTGCATGCAGAGAACTAATTCATCTGAGAAGTGTAACAATAAATAATTATCTTACAGTAGTTCTGATCACATTATTTTGAAACAGCAAGTTAACAACAACTCTACCTCATTCTCGAATAACCGTACACCCACATAAAAAGTATGAATTTAGCGTTTTTCTTTTTTTCACATCTCCACCTATATCTCTAATGTACATTCATCACGAACAGGTCCCGACTTACCATTCTAGTACCATTAATTCATCTTTCTCATGATCAGTGAAAGAGGGATGGATATATATATATATCCAAAGAAAGTGGGGGCCAATTTAGCCACTGTCTCTGTGAGAGCGATTCTCTGAGAGAGGGATCATCAGTTAATCTGAACTGTTTTCTGAAAAGCATCACGCAATGCTCTCGAGGCTTCAGGTATTCCGTCTCGAATCTTTGAGCAGTATTTAATTTTTATTTCAATATGATCAGTTGTATATATTTAGAAGTTGGTGAAAATTTCACAAAGCACTACGCTTTGTTGTGCTTGAGGCAGAAAAGTAGATGGATTCTTTTATCGGCTGCAGAACATAAGCCTTAGGTGATTTTGTGCCAGTAAAAGCTGGATGTTGTAAGCTCAAGAAAAAAAATCGATCGTTTTTTTATATCTATTACTGAAAATAATAGGAAGCGATTTGAGTTCTTCCTTGGTGAAACTTATGAAGGTCAGAAATTAAGACTTTGGTTTTAAGAAAAAATACAAAAAACCAAACATACATCCCATTTTGAAGTTTCTTGATGAAAATCAATAACGAAAAGTGTTATTTGGGTGGAATTTTCTGAGCTACTGATTAAATGACGTTTTCATTTCTAGGGTGGTTTTCCTGTTCGTCACAAGAGTTTCCATGTCCTGAATAACTCAGACGTCTTCGAAATATTATACAGATACATTCTTAAACCAGGATATAGCAAGAAATTCCAAGATCGTGTAAGTATTCGAAAACGTTAAGAAATATTACTAATGGCGAATAATGGCATTTTAATATTCAAAAGAATTGGTACTATGTAATTAATTTGTACTAACATATATGTTTTTTCAAAATATCCTTAGTCAAAGCGAATGTGTGAGTTTTTAATATTTATAATGAATTTAAGACTCGACTTGTTATGCAGTTTCCGTAGCTTGGTTGGTATAGAACAAAGCCCTTTAGTTTGATGGAGAATTTCGTATTCTGTGAACACAAATGAACGTTTATTAGTGCTTCTTAATAGAAGGTAAGTTAACTCTCGTTTTGGTGGCAAGGATATCCTTCCCAGAAACATCGATATTTCGTCCTGTAAAACAAAAGAACAGGCGCATTGCCAGCAATTTATTTATTTCGTATCCAAACACAAGTAATACAGTAGTAAGTAAGTGTTACAGTATTATTTAGAACACATTGGAAGACATTACAAATGAGAACAGCTTATATTTGATTGGAGCATTATACAGGGAATAAAAATTAAATATGAAAAAAAAATAGAACTATGGATAACTTATATACAATAAATATGGTCTAATGTTCCTCCAGCATCTTGCACAATCAAACTTTAAGAGATTGCCACCAAAAGGATAACTGAGATGGAATTAACGTCTCGATCTTTCACCAGTAGTATATTTATAAGAAAGCCAGGTTACTTATTAATGACAGGACATGAAGCGTCACACGATATGGATGACATGGGAATTATTATTTAATTGGTAAGTAATCTACAAAAGCCAATCAGTAAATAAAATTTCAAGATCTGTTTATAATTGAATATGATCGATGCAGTCTGTTGAAACGGTAGATCGAATTTTACCATAAATGCATATATGGAGGACACAATGAAGTATTATCAATTATTCAGAACGTTTTATTTTTTTATTAAAATTACTCCTTGGTCCGAATATACTGAATAAGGACTCGTAGACCAACAGGGCCATAGGGGCAATCATCTTGATTGTAAGGGAAGCTGCACTCCCATGGACCCCTAGCAGGATCTATCCTCTCGTTCTTCTACTTTGAGGAAGATCCACTTACTTTAATCTTTCCTATAAGGCCTTATCAGCCAACTCTTCTTATTTTATCACCCTTATGCTATTAGAGTATTCGAGGGCCATGGGGTCTTTTCATTTCTGGCCTTACAACTATACCCTCTCTGTAAACCTTACTATAATTCTTCTATAATCTACTCTTTCCCCTTCAATTTCCCCTTCAATATACCCTATTCCTCCTATGGGTTTAAATTCGGAAGAAGGCTAGTTCAGAAGCCTTAAGGTAGCAGCCCTACCACTGAACTATTCCATCGTCAGGCTAGTCCCCTGACATGGAGAACATAATCCTAATTGTAAGCTGACAGAAAACGATAATCGGATTGAATCTATGGGAAACGACCCTGGAATGGAAAAGGTAAAACAAAAATGGAATCGGCAAAATATAACACATATAGCAAACTGGAATGTAAGAGGAATAACATATAAAGACATAGAATTAGACCAGCTATTAAATGAAAGAAATTTTAAAATAGCAGTAATCACACAGAAACAAAAAAAAAGAAATTAAAAGGAACTATGACAACTGAAAATTTTAATGTGATATACAGTGGAGTCGACAGAGACCAAAGAGCACAAGCAGGAGTCACGATTTGGATTCATAACTCCCTTTCAAAACAGTTAAAACATTATAAATTATGGAATGAAAGAATAATAGAAGCTAGAATAAAAATAGATAGAGGCTATTTAACAATAATTGGTTTATATGCCCCAGAAGAAGGAAGAGAACAGGATAATATTGATTTTTATAACCAGCTACAGAATATATATAACAAAATAAATAAAAATGATTACATAATTTTAGCAGGAGACTTAAATGCAAGAATTGAAAACAAAAATTAATAATAATATAGGAATACATGGAGAACACACTCTAAACAGAAATGGTAAAAAAATTGATTGACTTTCTTGTTGGAGGATTAATGGATTTTTTACAACATTCAAAAAGAAATAAAATAGAATTTAATACTTCCTATATTTCGTCCTAGTCACTAGGACATCTAGGAAGATTACAAACAGTTAATGTGACATACACACAAATAATAAACAATACTGAGCCCAACCACGTGGGTGACACTAAAGTCCTATCTAGTTGGAGCGCCCTCTAAGGGCAGTAGTAGGTGGCCTGGAATGTAAGGTGGGACCTCTGGTGATGAGTGTTTCCCAAATCTTCGGAAGCTTAATACAACCGTATTTATTCAGATTTGGTTGGCTTTTGAGAGCTGCTGCTGCTTCTAAGAAAAGTCTCTCTTTCTTGAATTTGCTGTGGCGGAGCATGGTGGTTTTCTTCCAAGATACCCTGTGGGTGGTGTCCAAAACTGTTTAACTGTTTTACATTAACTGTTTGTAATCCCCGTAGATGTCCTTAGTGACTAGGACGAAATATAGGAAGTATTAAATTCTATTTTAATTCTTTTTGAGTGTTGTAAAAAATTCATTAATCCTCCAACATGATGTCCTCACAGCACTTAAGCCTCTACACACGAATGATTGGCTTTCTAGTTTATAATAATCTAAAAATAATGAATTCCTTCTATAAACATAAAGACATACATAAATATACTTGCGCAGTAAGAGGATGGAAATCAATATTAGATTACTTCATATTAAATGAAAAGACATCAAAATTTTCACTACATGTTACAGTTTACAGAGGATATGAAATAAGCAATGACCACTTCCTTGTTAAAATAAAATTAAGATTACCACCTAAATGGCTACAAGTAACAAGAACAGAAAGACAAATTGAAACATTTGTTTATAAAACTAGATATTTGAATGACACAAATGTACAATGGCTATATGAAGAAAGAATTAACCAATATCTAGATAAAATAAAACAAAATGAATATATAGAAACAGAATGGCTTAATATAAAAATGATACTAAATGCAGCAGCCAATGAAAGCTTAGGAAAGACCAAAAAATTCAATAAAAGGAAAAAACTGAAGATCTTGGATGATACAATCAAAGAAATAATCAAAACGAAAAAAGAAGCCTATCACAAATGGTTAAGCAGTAAAATATTAGAAGATGAAATAGAATATAAAAGAATAAGAGCCATAGCTAAAAGAGAGGTCAGAAAAAGACAGAGTATCATGGAACAAATTTGTTTCTAATTTAGAACATGATTCATATAAAATAATATCCAATGTATATAAGATTTTGAAACACTTAAATGCAGATACCAAAGAAAACATAAATTTAAAATTAAACACTAATTGAAATTAGAATTTCTAAATTACTACACAGAACTGTGGACGGACAAATATTTTAAAAAAGACAACTGGCAAACAATTAACGAAAATGAAAAGGAAATAACTGGAGAAGAATTAGAAATCAGCCTGAGAGAAACAAGATATGGAAAATCACCTGGAGAAGATAAGCTAGGTTCAGAACTATATAAATATGCAGGAACAAGATTCAAAGAAAGACTCTTATTATTTTTAAATAAAATTTACTCAACTGGTATCCCCCCCCCAGTAGAATGGAAAAAAAGCAATTGTGATTCCTATCTTTAAGAAAGGTAATAGAGATGATCCTAAGAACTATAGAGGTATCAGTATACTAAATTCCTGTTACAAAATATATAGCAGAATCTTAAATAACAAACTAATGAAATATTCCGAAAACTTTATTCTAGAAGTACAGAATGGATTTAGAAAAGGACGATCATGTATAGACCCAGCCTTTTGCCTAAAATTAATAATAGAGAAAAGAAGAGAATATAATTTAGAAACACATTGCATTTATTGACTTTGAAAATGCATTTGACAAAGTTAAAAGAAACATATTATTTAACGTATTAAAAGAAAGACAAATACCAAATAATATTCAAAAAGCTGTCACAAGTGTATATGAAAATAATCAACTACAAGTAAGATTAAATCACGAGCTATCATATACGAAAGATAAAACAAGGGGTCCGACAAGGATATCCCCTCTCAGCAACTCTTTTTAATATCTACTTAAATGAAATAATAATAAAATGGAATAAAAATTTACATCAAGGAATTAAACTTTCTCCTACAGCTAACTTAAACACTCTCCTCTTTGCCGACGACCAGATAATAATTACAAATTCTGAAGATAACTTACAGAAAGCTATTTTAGATCTAAATGAGATATCCAAAGATTATGGTATGATAATATCAATGGAAAAATCAAAAACTATGGCCTGTAAAGGACAAGATCCAGCAAGAACTAAAGAAGTAATAGATAACAAGATCTTAGAACAGGTGAATTCATTTAACTACCTAGGATGTATGATCAGATATGAAAATGAAAAAGATATAAACGTAAAAATTGCAAAATATTTAAAAATAACAGGTTTAGTTAACTATATTTCAACCAAACCTAGTTCAAAAACAAACCAGGCTAAAAGTATACAATACATTAGCCCTGCCAGTCTTAATCTATGTAAGCGAAATCTGGACAATAAAACAAAAAGACAAGCAAAGATTAACAACAGCAGAAATGAAGTTTATGAGAAAAACTGCAAAGTATACCCTATTTGATCACAAAAGAAACGAAGATATCATGAAAGAATTAAACCAAGAACCCGTAATAGAAAAAAAATTAAAAAATATAAACATAAATGGATGGAACACGTTCAAAGAATGAAAACTGAAAGATTACCAAAACAAGCCTTAAAATACAAGCTATTAGGAAAACGAAAACCAGGACGTCCACTTAAACGATTCAACGACGACTTCTAAGGCCTGAACAGGCCATGCTAGGCCTAAATCCTTGATACGCATGTTGATGATGATGATGATGATGACTCCGTAGGATGTTTAAATAATATTTGCCGATTGTTTAAAAAACCAACATAAAATAATGTAAGAGATATTTTAACCATAAGCAGCCGTGATATTATTTTTTTCGTTTTAGATGCAAATATTGAACAACAACAGCAAAACGAAACTTGCAACAAATTAATTGGTGATTTTGAAATTATGGATAATGGGAGCGTTTTACACCATTTCAGTTTCAATCTTAGAAGAGTTCCTTCTCTTCAGGCCATGGAACCTCTCGGTTTTTGATGAATCAGTACAGGCATTCTTGTTCTAAGAACAAATATCAACACATTGCGTTTGTAGATATAATGAACTATTATCTAAACCTATTTAAATTATACATATTTGGTCATAAAATATGTATAATTGATCATACTTCATTATCCTTGCAACAGCAAAACAATCCAAACAGAACACATCTTCATACGATAGGAAGGCCATTCGTAACAAGGGAAACTCCACAGTCATTCTAAACTCAAAAGACTATTTCACTAAGATAAGCAATCCCCTGTCGGAAGGTTCTACGTATAAAATACTAAGGAAAATTCCTATCATGACAAACCACCATGAAACAAACCTGCTGATCAGAAATATAACTGTTTGGCCTGAGGAATTAAAACGAAAACTCAAATCCGCACATCGCATCTCCTCGCCTTTACGGTGCACCCAAAGTGCATAAGGAGGATGTTCCACTGCGTCCGATTGTTGATGGCAGATACTCCCCGACATACCTATTGGCTAAACACCTTGCCAACTTACTAAAAGAAAAAATTAGACAAACAGAGTCCCATATTAAGAACTCTCAATAATTTGTAGAGAAACTGAAGTACGTCAGGACATAATGGCCAGCCTGGATTTAGCATATTTATTTACGAATGTTCCAGTGGAGGATGTCATTAATATTATTAAAGATCTCTTCCCTACAGACATTACACAGTTTGTTCAATCACTGCCTTAAATCAAATTTCTTCAAAGTAAACAACACAGTTTGCCAACAATTGGAAAGCCTATCAATGGGTAGCCCACTGTCACCACCTTGTGCAGACCTATTCATTTAAAAGTTGGAAAATGAAATTTTTACCAACATTACACCTAAACCATCGATATGGTGGAGATATTGATGATATTTTCATCATTTGGAATGAAAACATAGAAAACTTACAGGTGTTTTTAGAGAGAATAAACACTCTTCACAACAAGATTAAATTTACTGTAGAAGTTGAAAAAAACAGACAACTCCCCTTCCTAGACATACTGGTTAAAAGGCAGGAAAATAATTTTAAACTCTCCATATACAGAAAACCTACAGATACTGGACGCTATTTACATTATTTTTTTAACCATCATAGATCACAAAAACATAGCATTCACATGTTACGGAACAGAGCCAAAAAGTTTATTTCAGACGAAGAAGAGGTACAGACAGCCCTTTCTCAAATTGTTGTAACACTATCGCAGAATGGTTTTACTACAAACATCATAAACAAGTTCGTTTATAAAGACAACGTCCAACAACAAGGAACAGTCACTCAGTACGTTTCAACAGTATTCATCACTTATGTAGATTGAGTATCTTCAAGATTAGTGAGAATGTTAAACTCTCACAATATCAGAGTGGTATTTAAGCCTACCACTACCATCAGACAAGTATTAAGATCTCCTAAAGACAGTGTACCATTTTTCAAATATCCAGGTGTTTATAGAATTCCATGCGGCCTTTCATATATTGGGGAAACTTCAAGAAGCCTTGAAATCAGACAGAAGGAGCATGTTGGGGATATCAATTGCAACAGAACAGTCTGCTGAGGCTTAGCACATGACTTTGCAACTTCCAACCATGCAATTGACTGGAAAAATAGCTCTATGCCGTACTTAGATGATGATTACGGTTACAGTATTTTCAAGGAAGCGGCAGTGGTATTAAGAACGTATAACAACCTCAACAGAAGTCAGGGTGCCATACTGAAAGATATGGAAAAACTTAATCAACTCACTCAGTTTAACGGAACTACAATACGCGAAAAATCATGTAACACGTGTGCATACAACACATATCCATGATACTGACTGAAGCTTCTCAACACATGCACGCATTGTCACGCATAGTATCAAACTTAACTGGGTAACAGTTAGCAACGTTTCTGTATTCTCTCATATTTTTTGCGTTTACCGTTCAGCCTTGACAAAGCTAGACAGTCGCTAGCGAAACTAGTAGGCGGAATTATATTAATAAAGTACCTGTGGTCTCATAACCACAAAACGTCTCGTTTTTATAATCTAAACCTTTTTTTTTTTATTAAGACCATCATCCCACAGACAACGTCATTATATTGGCTGGAATGCAGAGAGGATTCTCAAAGTTCAGTACAGCTATTTTCTAATCCTTTGCTTTCAGAGTGGTCGTCATCATCACTAGATATTTTATCCCGTCCAACAGGAAAGTCACTAATAACAGCATTTTTAAATAACCTTATTTAGTCAGCCTAATATCGGCTATTTCAGCTGGATAGGAAAAATGTTTCTTCGTAAAACAGCGATGCAGGTTCGAAAACACACGCGATTTTCAGATATACTGAACTTATATATATTGCTTCCTAGATAACCCTTAAGCGATGTGCTCTTCCTTCAGGTGGCTCTTGCTCTTTGGGAGTCACAAAGTAGCAATTTTATGAAAGTGCGGAATATTATCGATGAAATACATCAATATACAGCAGTACAGGTGACCTTACTTACAATCGACATGGAATGTTGTATCTTTCTCATACGCTACGCCATCCTCTTTCTATGTTTTTTCTTATAGTTGACAAATCTTTTCGTCAATCATTTCTTTATGTGTATATATTTTCCTGTAAAATATATGTAATATCAATTGATGTTATTAGTTTGATTTTTCTTTTGCAGATAATACTTCACGGAAGTGATATGGATTCCCTACATCAACACATTCCTCCTTCTCATTTACCGCCTAAGTATGGAGGAACTGTAGAACCCATCAGTGGAGCATCACTTTATGAAAAGTTGGTGGAATGGAATCCCACGTACAGATCCTTCTGTGAGTATGGCTATCCAATGTGGAAAAGTGGCAGCGATGGTACAGAGTTTATCCAGAAAGCATGCTCAGAACCAGTTCTCCCTGGGTATCAAAAGATGGAAGATAATTTACTATCCTCCAGCTAACCTGAGCGATTAATATTTAAAGATATTTCTCCAGAAGGAAATTATTTAAAGTAATAGCATAATGCTTTAAAATTCTTCATGTGCTGAATATCGTTTTTAATATGTAAAAGAAGAGAAACAGGTGCTTTTAGAGATAAAATTGACATTGTGTCGTCATAAAAATTTAAGAAATTTACATTTCATTTTAATTTGTTCTTTAGGTTCCATTGTGAATTTTATGTTTAAATATTTTACTTTGATTGTTAATGATATGTTCTTTTTAATATTCAAAAATTATCAAATTTATCGGGCATTGTTCATGTTAAGAAATTCAGGCATTTTCAGACCTATCGATTTTTTTTAATATAGAAATGTTTGGCTTGTACCATCCAGCAGTACAGAATTCAGTATGGTATTTTTAGGGCAATATCTGGAATTGCAGACGCCATGACGTGCTGCTTGAGAAAAATGCAGTGATGCACAGAGTTCAACACTAATCTTTTTTTTTGTCTGTCAGCAAACTAATGTTTCTTGACTTTCGTTTGATCTTTACATTTCCGACTGTTAACGATGTCGGTCACATGAACTCACATGCCTTAACTGTGTTGCAATCATACTGATTGATGACATTTATGATAATTCCTTGTTTGAGTTTACTTAGCGTGAACCTTGGCAGACAGAGAAAGATGAATATGTAGAAAATATTTACTGTCTTAGACCGTTATTAATGCAGTTTCGATAAACGAAGTCAGGTTGCATTAACAGGACGTCGAATTTAACACGCATTGAGAAGATGAAATAGCGATGAACTCTAACATTCATAAATTTCTAAAGTACACTAATACGATTACCGTTTATTGAGCTCAGTTATCGCATGACACCAAAACGTACCCGTTCAAACATCCTTTTCCCACTCGACAAGAAAAAAAAAAACTTAAGAAGATTTGAAAGTACTTGGATTCAACTTAAGTACCGCTCAGAAATTCAAGACAGCGTTTTTATCTTCAGACTATTCTGCATGCAGAAACTGCTGATGATGACTTCGTCGAAAGTTAAAATAAATAAACATTATAAATTGACCTTGACTGAAACTCACATCCAGTCCCTGTACATATCCATTTCGTTTTCACTCTAGTTTTGAAATTTCATGTTTTCCAAATTGCCAGTAGGTTTCCTTGTCATTTCATTAAGGATGCCCACTTGAAAACAATTCGAATTGTTTTTGTAAAATATAGAGAAGTGATCTAAGAACAATTGTAATTCATTAAATATAAAGGCTTTTAACAATCATATTTACATATGTTCATTTATCCTTCCATCATATTACAAACAGTGATTTATAGAACGACAGTTTAGATATCTGCTTCTTAAATTTGAATTTTAATTCCCTTTTCTTATGTGCCATGAATATCCATCTTCTAATTTGTTACTAGTTTTGCCGACTCCGCAAAAGACGACCGTATTTGTTGTACACTCTTCAATCTAAATATGCTTTGAAATAATTTGTGGGGAATTTCCAATTATGGAATCTTTTAAGCAACTTTTAAGTAATTGTAAGATATTAAGATGATACTTACTAGAACTAAACTATTTATGTCATTTATTTTATGTTGACTTTTATTTCAATCCAATAATGGGATTAGTAGTTCACCTATTTTGTTGTTGAAGTATCATTGACCAGAATCTTTATATCATTTTATTATTTAAAAAATATCTGATCTTCTACTGATACGTCCAAATTATTAAGAGGTTTTAATCTATTAATTTACTTTATTATTTTAATTATTACAAATAATGTAGACGAAGGATGCTCTCTTCGTTTGAAGTTCTAAGATTTAAATATAGTACCAACATTGTAAAAATTTCACCTTACTTTCTAACAAGCAAGTAAACTTTTTTTTCGAATTATTGTTCTCAAAAAATGAATTGCCTATATAAGCAGCAAAGAAGATAAGAAATCAAAGAAGCAACAAAAAAAAAAGAATTAAATTTCCATAAAAAAATGTCCATGTTTTTAGCACACTCTTTATTCTTGTCTTGATTGCACAACGCGCATTGATTCTTTCATTAAAAGCAACGCCACTGCTTATAATCAGCAATTAATAGAAAATATCACGTGGCACCCCATGTCACCATTTTTTAGCTCTCGTGAGTGGTTTCGTTCGGACTGAGAATGTTTTAATTAATATTAAATATTGAAATTGCCGCTTTCATTCAAATCGATGATATCCAAGACAAGGCTATTTAATAGTGAAAAATTCTTAATTTTAAAATACCTTGGACTGTCTACTCGTGTGTGTGTGTGTGTGTGTGTGTGTGTGTGTGTGTGTGTGTGTGTGTGTGTGTGTGTGTGTGTGTGTGTGTGTGTGTGTGTGTGTGTGTGTGTGTGTGTGTGTGTGTGTGTGTGTGTGTGATGAATATCCATCTTCATGAAACGATATCTCTTACACACGCTACTCAACAACTTACCACAACATACAAGATATTAACAATTACAGTGCCTAAAATATGAACAGTGGAAGGTATATTAATAATCCAATGTTCTTCACTAAAACCAAATTAAGATGCCT
This sequence comes from Typopeltis vanoorti, assembly GCF_054136105.1. Taxonomy (NCBI): domain Eukaryota; kingdom Metazoa; phylum Arthropoda; class Arachnida; order Uropygi; family Thelyphonidae; genus Typopeltis; species Typopeltis vanoorti. Next base: position 155,367,895 of record NC_143553.1, on the reverse strand, counting down.
TTTTGTTATCCGCATCATCAAGTCCAACTGTCATACACTGTTCCTTAAAACTGTTCACGGTTTGGTAGCAAATAGTACTTTCTAACCAGCAATCCCATTTATGAAAATTTAGGTATATTTACTGCATGTTGCATGAGAAAGATGCAACCACAATGCTACCAGTTATCAGAAGCATACAAGATTTTCGATTGAAACAAAACAGATTGTCCGAGAGCCATCATACGAACAAGCTTCTGCCGATTGTTACAATCCAGTACCAATATTACATATTTCTTATGATTGCAGACGTATAACTGCTATTAGACCAAGCTAATAGTTTATTGCATTATCCACTTACACGACAACAGGCGATATCCTCTCCTAGCTCAAAACTATTTTGTATACACTCCATCGGCCAAACAGCTGTATTTTGACAACTTCCCTATTAACCTAATATCTCTAATGTTGTTCTTCAATAGATGACTTTCCTGTAGGGAAATGTTCTTCCAACATTAAAATTCACCTCGTTCTTTACCCTGTCGTTCAAAAACAGTTGTTCAAACTCTTTTCTTGAGTGTTATCAGTATTCCGATTCGCCATCTGACATCATCAATTGTCGAGTATATGTGAGCTGATTTTTCAATGTTCTCATTGAGTTTACATCAGTTATTTATGTGTTGTACTTATCAGAGTATACTGATGTCCGACAGTGAATTATTTGGGTCCAGCCATGATGCTTTTCAATAACAACATAACTTGTTTTTCAATTATTCATTTTAATAATAATTATCACTGTGTTTTGTGGAATTAATTCTCCATTTTACTCAACCATGTTTTGACATTAGTTAAATATAAATGTCATTTACAAGTTTTCTTCCGTTCATTCTCAAAACATGAACACTGCTCTATTGAATGTCGCCTTTAAGTATAAAAATAAATATACAGTTTATACTCCAAGTATAATTTCCTCAAACGTGTTAATGGCCTGCATTTTTGGAATATCATTTATTACATTTCAATTCAATTTCGTCCTCTAATATATTGTTTTTATATAAACCTTAGCAATGTAAAATGAAATAAGAGTCACAGCAGCCATCTTGGTCAACATATTCATTAGTAGGAGTTAATCTGATCTCTTCCTAACATGAATATTCATCTTCTATTAGTGCTTTATATTAGAACATTTTACCTTTTCGAAATTTTCTGTGTGATTATACCTTTAAACAAATATTGGCGCGTTAAAATATGTGATATTTATATATATGGAATACCTATGTACATATATACGGATATCGTTCCTTTTAAGTAGTGCAACTCCTCTCGACGTTGGTTCAACGCTTCAAGCTTAGGTTGGGGGGGGGGGGGGGCAATGAAATATCATCCTTAATTAACGTGAATCAAAGTAAAAATTCACCATATTCAAAGAACATAACTGGGTGTTGTGTACTCAATTGTTGATTTCAACATAAACATCAGTAATGTTAAGATTTTAGCTAAAACTATACAGGGTGTTCGGGATAAATTTGACATATTTATAATTAATTATATTTTCCCGTAAGTTACATGTATTAACACACACTTCTCTTCATTTAAAAGTTTGGACCCTTCTTCATTCATATACAAGATGTCAGAAAGGATGGATAGCTGGAACCCACCTGAATCATGGAAGAGAATAACTTGTATCATGATGATTCGTGCCCGCCATCAAAATAAGGATATTACGACTGCTGCCCAATGCTCCCTGAATACAGTAAAAACAATCAGGCATGAACTAGAGACTTGCAATGGTGACTACGAGGATGTAGCAAGAAGAAAGATCCCTAGCAGACGATCTGATTGCGTTCGTACAGCAGAATTCCTCGCAAATCTGCAGGAACAGGTGTTGAAGAACCCTGACATTGGAATTCGGGCTTTGTTCGTGGAGTTGCTAACTGTAGTCAAGCCCTGGATAACAAGGGTAGCCAATGGTAGGCCGTATGTATGGCAGCAGGATTCGGCCCCTTGCCACACCTCTGGGAAAAGTCAAAAATGGTTGTCTGAAAATTTCTACGACTTCACCAGTCCAAATGTTTGGCCTCCAAACTCCCCAGACCTTAACCCCATGGATTATTTTGTATGGGGCGCAGTTGAAAAAGACACCAATCGCACTTCCAGTAATACAAAAGCCCAGTTAATGGATAAAATTAAAACAGTTTTTGCGGCCCTTCCCAGGGAGACTGTAGCATCAGCTTGTTCGAGGTTCCGAAGCAGAATTGAAGCTGTGATCGATGCTAATGGTGGTTATTTTGAGTAAATCTTGTTGATAGTATTGTAATTAACTCTGCCTGTAATGTTTTTTTGTCAATTCATTAAATTTAATAGATACAAAGAAGATTTTCTTTTTCCTTACGAAACTGTCAAATTTATCCCGAACACCCTGTATATTAGTTACGCTATTTTAATATATTATCTATAATCTCATCACATCTTCCTTTTACTCTCTTTTACCTTGCAGTATCAAGGGTTTATTAATCATCGGACCTCAAACCGTTGACAGGATAAACTGGTGTTTATCCTGTCAACGTTGACAGGAACCCCAGATAAACTGGTGGAAAAAACCTACTGTCCATGCCCCAGACAGGCTAACTTGGCTATGGCTGAGGAAGATCCTTCAGCTTCTCACGTCTCCGAAGGGAATCGAACCTAGCACATATGGTTGCGAAGCTTACAGCCACTAGTATGCCTACTCACAGGCATACTAGCTGATAAAATATACAGCTATCTTAAAGCAAATTCTCTTTTCCCAATTGAACAAAAGGTAACAGTAAAAATTTAAGAGGCACAAAAGACCAACTGCTGATTCATAAAATGATTCTGACAAATTGCAAAAGTAGAAAAACCAACCTTCGTATGGCTTGGATAGATTATAAAAAAGCGTTTGATTCAGTGCCTCATAGTTGGATTTTAGAATGCACAGAACTATTCGGTATTAGCGAAAACGTACAAATATTTTTGCAATCCAGCATGAAAAACTGGAAAACAACGTTGATTCTAAATGAAGAAGAAATTGGAGAGGTAAACATAAAAAGAGGCATCTTTCAAGGAGACTTATTATCTCCTCTATTGTTTATATTGTCATTGATCCCCTTAACTAGAATTTTAAATAAAACTACTCATGGTTATCAAACTGTGCAAAAGAGTTCAAAGATATCTCACCTTTTATACATGGACGATCTGAAGTTGTATACAAAATCAGAGAATGAACTCGGATCATTGCTTAACACTGTGCACATATTCAGTCAAGATATATCAATGGATTTTGGCTTAGACAAATGTGCAATTGTTGGAATAACAAGAGGAAAGTTTGAAGATCTGAACGAAATCGAGCTGCTCAATGGTGAAATAATCAAGGCAATAAAATTCGAAGATAGATACAAATATTTGGGAATTTTAGAAGCATCACAAATTCTGCACAATAAGATCAAAGAAAGAACTAGAGCAGAATACATAAGACGACTAAGAAAACTCCTTCAGTCAATGCTTAATGTGGAAATTTGATAAAAGTAATTAATACCTGGACCACACCTGTTCTGAATTATTCAGCAGGCATTGTTGATTGGACCGAGCTAGAGATGGAAGATTTACACCGAAAAACTCGAAAATTAATGACAATGCACCATGACCTCAATCCTCGCAGTGACATTGGTAGGCTATATCTATCACGCAAAAAAGGAGGTAGAGGATTATTACAAGTGAAGCAAGTTATTGAAGAAGAAAAACAAAATTGAAATGATTATCTGCAGCAAACAACGGAAAAAGTTCTAATTGAGGTAAGGAAAGAGGGTTTATTTAAACCCATGGAGACAAAATTGGAATACAAAACCAACCAAGTAAAAGTGAGAACTGAAAGATGTAAAAATAAGGCATTGCATAGAAAATACCATCACGCATAGAGGACAGCGCAGCAGCAACTTGACTTGGCAATGGTTGAGAAATGGAGCACTAAAGAAAGAAACAAAATCTGTAATTTTTGCAGCACAAGAACAGGCCATTAAAACCAACGTTATTAAGGAAAAAATACAAAAAATTCAAGAAGACAGTAAATGTAGATTGTGAAAGAAAAGGAAAAACAGTAGACCACATTATTATCGGATGCAGCAAAATCGCTCAAATTCAGTACCCTAAAAGGAATGATACTGTAGCTAAGATAATCCACTGGCATTTATGTAAAAAGTATGAGTTTGAAGATTCTAAAGACTATTGGAAGCATAAAGTTCACCAGAAATTGGTTGAGAATGAAAAAGCTAAAATACTCTGGGATTTCAAAATCCAGACTGACAAATGCTTGGAATGTAATACACCTGATATAACAGTGGTTGATAAAAGTGAAAACAAGGGTGTTAAGTTTATCGAATTATCAGTACCAGGATATAGTCGGATTGACGACAAAGAAAATGAAAAAAATTCAAAGTATCGCGATTTGTAAGTCGAACTTTAACGAATCTGGCAAAAGAAAACGAAAGTTATTCCCATAATAATAGGTGCTTTAGGCGCCATCCTTAATATTGAAAAAAAAAAAAAAACATCTAAAAGCACTCGTGTTAGATTGATTAAAAATTGGCAGCTGCAAAAGGCCGGAAAAGTTATAAGGAAAGTGATCAGAGCTTTCTCCATCTTTACAACGAATTGCCTAGTGTTTCACTACTTGCAGCCGCAAATTGTCGGAACTTTGTGGGAATGGTTCCGATGATGGTCAGATGATGACTGAAACGGTCCACACCCCGTAAACCCTTTCCCCAGTTTCCACATAAGGATACCCTTCCCCTTAGTTTTCCCCCCTCCTTCTCCCCACAACAAAATAATATATATATATATATTTATATATATATTATTAATAGTAACCCGTGTTTCCAAACTTATTTCCCATGTCTTTTCAAGCACATCCCATGTTCTTTCCCTCTTCCTCCCCCCCGTTTACATACAACCTTTCAGCAAGAGCGGGGATTTAGAAGGCATCTTTAAACCAAAAACAAGGTATGTACAAAATTTTTCCACATTTTCTATTCTGCCATAATTGCCTAATATAAATGCCTAATATATATATATATATATATACACCCCTTTTTGAGTTATGTTAGCCAATGTATTAAATATAAGGGACACTCCTAAACAAAAACAGGCTAAAATAGCAGTTAATTATATTAATAGTGTTTAAGAGGAGTAGCATGGGAATTTCCCAGAAACTATACTTAACAAATTGTATTTAATGAAACTAATATACATGGATTAAGTAAAGTGAAGATACGGTATTTTTTTTCTTATTATTCTTCTGATTTAACATTTGCACTGATGTTCATAATGTATGATTTGCTACTGCTGCTTATGAGTATTTCACGTTATTTTTCTCCATGTGACATTTCAAAACAAGTTGAACTATGGTTTTTACATAGTTCAACTATGTAAAACTCATTTCCGTTAGTTCCAATGATTGTTGTCCTCTCAGCCCGACATTTATATCATAGTAGGGATATTAATATATATATATATATATATATATATATATATATATATATATATATATATATATATATATATATATATATATATATATATATATATATATATATATATATATATATATATATATATATATATTAAAGATACCAAGTAATTTTAAACCTGGTTTTACTCCATTTCCCAAGTAAGCAAACAGACTAAAAGTCAAGATTAACGCAATTATTATATTAGATGCTCTTTCCGATACAAATAAATAATTATTTATTTTTATTTCGAATGAAATTAGCTCAGAGTAAAATAACCAAATTCTAGCAGTCGTACTTTAAGTACGACTGTTTTTTCTAGTCTGTTGGAGGTATCTACATATATAATAAATAAATGTCACTTTCAGGTGAAATATTCTCAACTTAATTCTGACTATTAATTTAATACCCGATTTCTTTTGCTTTCCAAGAGTTGACACAGTTTCTTGAAATATTTGCAGGCTTGCATGAACAAATAAGACTTTTAATTCACTGAGTGGATTTTGAAAAAAAAAAAAGAGTCTCTGGTTAGTTTGTGGCAAGACATTTTACAAGAAAAAAAATATCTGTACTTTATTCATTTCAAAAGATACAATTACATAATTAGCTATCGTAACTGTCTTTTTTTTTCTTTTTTCATTCCCCTAATGGAATAGCATGTGTTGTCAAGTTTTTTAAAAAAACGTTTCAACTTCCAGTCATATGTTTTTAAACTTTTATTATGTACAAATGTTCAAAAAGAAAAGAAAAATGTACCTTCTTTCAAGCTTTTTTTGAGAGTTTGGTAACGTGATGGGATAAAATATCTGCAGTCTCTTTGTATAATAAATAATTCTTATCTTACTTTGTGTGGGGAAAGTTAAAAATTGTATTTGTGTTATCGGGAGAGTACAAACCTTTTTTCTATACAACCTTTAGCAGTTCAGTGTTTTAGTATGTGAACGAAATGTTTACAAATAACTCAAAATTTATCAATAGGTAGCATTAGACAATTTTCTAAAATAATTAATTCCAGGATATCAGTTTCCCCAGTTTTTTTTCTTTTCTACACCAACCTTTTTTCAGAGGTTGGTAACAAGATGGGTTAAAATATCTACAGTCTCTCTCTCTCTCTCTCTCTCTCTGTAAAATAACCATAAAATAAGATAAGTCTCTGGTTAGTTTGTGGCAAGAAATTTCAGAAAAAAAAATCATTTGTACTTCATGCATTTCAAAAGACATAATTACATTATTACCTATCACATCTGTCTTTTTATCCATTCTCCTAATGGAATTAGCAGGTGTTGTGAAGTTTTGAAGAAAAAAAACGTTTTGACTATCAGTCATGTGTTTTTTAACTTATACCATGTACAAATGTTTGAAAAGAAAAGAAAAATTTCCCAAATAAGAATTTTAATTGACAGAGTGGATTTTCAAAAAGAAAAAAAAAGTATCTGGTTGTTTATGGCAAGAAATTTCACAAGAACAAAAAAAATTAATTTTTAATTTATTCATTTCAAAAGACACAATTACATTATTATCTCTCACATTTTTTTCTTTTTTCATTCTCCTAACAAAATTGCATGTGCTGTCAAGTTTTTTTTAAAAAATACGCATATTTTTTCCTCCAAAGTTATCATGTATCAGTTGGACTGGACATAACTAAAAGATATCTGCAAGTGAGGAGCTCACTCGTCTCCACTAGTCTGAGCAGACATTTTCTGGAGGAGAGAGGGATGAGGGGGGGTTAGAGTATGTGGTGTGGATACATTTGCAGAGAAGCGTTTTTCTTTTTTTTCCCTATGCAGTTATCAGTATCAGTTGGAGGTGATATCACTTAAAGGTATCCACAAATGAGGTGCTCGCTCATCTCCACTAGGCTGAGTGGACATCTTTTGGAGGAGAGAGGATGAGGGGGTTAGAGCATGGAGTGGGGGAGCATTGCAGGGAAGACTACTGTCACCCTCTCACTACCCTTTCACCTCCACCACCTATTGCTATTTATTTTTTTTCCATTCCCAACAATTTTGGACATATGAGTGAGAGAACTAGTCACATGGTCTTACATCCTGAGCAGACATATTCTGGAGGAGAGTAGGGTGAGGGATTAGAGGATGGGTGGGAAGCATGGCAGGGAAGACCACTATCCTCCTGTCATCTACACTTTCACCTCCACCACCTAATGCTAATTTTTCCCCATCACAGCAATTTCGGATATATGAGTGAGAGAACTATTCACATGTTCTAACATCAAAATGCTATTTGAGGATAAAATACTTAACATAATAAGATCAAATAATATAGAATACCCTTTGAGCCACAGAGATAAGGTTTGCCCAATTATGTCACAAAGTAAGATAATCTCACTTCAACATCATATCCAAAAGCATGTGGAAACATGTCTCTGTGTCATCTGCATGAGAGTTTCATTTTGGAACGGTCAGTGTAAGAGTCAGGTAAACAGTACTATAAGAAAAACAATCGAGTCAAGTGGCTTTTCAGTTAGTGCAATTTGTTCATCCAGTGCAGCTATCATGTTGTTTTGTGTCCAGTAAAGTAAAATAATGAGTGAACCACAAAAGTGTTTGAATATTTTTAGGTAATTTCGTGTTTCTAATTTTTTCTCTGTAAATAATAATATTTCAGCAAATTAAAATATGCATTTATAAATTTAAATGAACAAATATGTGTAATGTTGTTGTGTTTTCCATAGTGAAATTATTACACATACATTCTGTTTAGAATTTGATAAAAAAATATCCATAACTTTATATACCTTGATGTAATTCTGTTTTAAAAAGCTATTGTACTGTGCCAGATAACACAAATACAAATTTTGGGCAATGTGAAGACAGGATAAATTAATGTTCATACAAGGTAACATGAAGAAATAGTCAGAAAACTTTTATGGTGCTTTCAAAATAAAGACAAGGTACATTTTCTTTACTTTTCCCACATCAGTACATGATAAAAACTTTAAAATCAAGTGACTGCAAGTCGAAACTTATTTCACCACTTTCCCACCCATACTTCTAGGGAAATTAAAAACAGAAGTGATAGCAAATAACAGAATTGTAGTGTTGTGAATAAAATACAAATGAAGTGAAAAGTGACAATTTTGTTACTATATTTGTAGATAGCTCCACCAGACTGGAAGAAAATTCTTGTACCAAATACTAATGGCATGACTGTTAGAATTTGGTTATTTTACAGAGACACAGTAAATATTTTAACCCATCACATTACTAAAACTCTTAAAAAAATTTGGCATAGAAAATAAAAAGGTATCGTACTGTGTGCAGAAAGCAAAAATACAAACTTTGGGTGTGAGAAAACAGGATAAAGAAGAAATAGACAGAAAATATTTATGATGTTTTCAAAAATAAAGAGAAGGTACATTTTTTCTTTTCACACAACTGTAGATGATAAAAGTTTAAATCAAGTGATTTGAGTGTGAGTCAAAATTTATTTCACAACTTTACCACCCATACATTCTAGTAATGGCGGAATTAAACACAGAGACCACAGCAAATAGCGGAATTGTAATTTTGAATAAACTACAAATGAACTGAAAAAAAAATTTGTTCCTATATCTGTAGATAGCTTCACCAGACTAGAAGAAAACACTCGTACCAAATGCTAACAGCATTACTATTAGCATTTGGTTATTTTACAGAGTTTTACAGAGAGAAAGCAGATAATTTAATGAAAAACGTGACTTAAACTCTTAATGTTTGGTACAGATATAACGTTGTACTCTCCAGATAACAGAAATACAAATTCTACCTTTCCCCACACAAAGTAAGATAAGAATTTGGTTATTTTACAGAGAAACTGCAGATATTTTAATCCATCATGTTACCAAACTATTAAAAAACTTTGGTGTAGAAAAGAAAAGAAGGTACATTTTTCTTTTCTTTTCAAACATTTATATATGATATAAGTTAAAAAAACATATGACTGGCAGTCAAAACTTTTTTTATCTTCAAAACTTCACAACATATGCTATTCCATTAGGAGAACAGGAAAAAAAGACAGATGTGATAGCTAATAATGTAATTGTGTCTTTTGAAATGAATAAGGCCCAAATGATTTTTTTTCTTGTGAAATTTCTTGCCACAAACTACACAGAGAATTTTTTTTTTGAAAATCCACTCAGCGAATTAAAAGTCTTATTTGTTCATGCAAGTACTCAAATATTTCAAGAAACTTTCAACTCTTGGAAAGCAAAAGGAATCGGGTATTACATTAATAACCAGAATTTTAGTGGAGAATATTTCACCTGAAAAGTGACATTTTATTTATTATATATGTAGATACCTCCAACAGACTAGAAAAACAGTATTATTTAAAGTACGACTGTTAGAATTTGGTTATTTTACAGAGAGACTGTAAATATTTTAAGCCATCGCGTTACCAAACTCTTAAAAAAGCTTGTTGTAGAAAAGAAGAGAAGGAAAATTTTTTCTTTTCTTTTTAAATATTTGTACATGATAAAAGTTTAAAACCATATGACTGGCAGTCAAAACGTTTTTTTTTTTTTAAAAACTTGAAAACTCATACTATTCCATTAGGAGAATAAAAAAAGAAAAAAAGACAGATGTGATAGATAGTAATGTAATTGTGTCTTTTGAAATGAATAAATTACAAATAATTTTTTTTCTTGTAGAAATTTCTTGCTACAAACTAACCAGAGACTTTTTATTTGAAAATCCACTCAGTGAATTAAAAGTCTTATTTGTTCATGCACGCCCACAAATATTTGAAGAAACTGTGTAATCTCTTCTAAAGCAAAAGGAGACTCGGTATTAAATTAATAGTCAGAATTTTAGTGGAGAATATTTCACCTGAGGTGACAATTTATTTATTATATATGTAGATACAGACTAGAAAAAAGAGTCGTACTTAAAGTTCGACTGTTAGAATTTGGTTATTTTACTCTGAGCTAATTTTCACTTGAAATAAGAATAAATAATTATTTATTTGTATTGGAAAGAATATCTAATAAAATAATCATGTTAAATATATATATATATGTAAATATACCTACTGAGAAATAAATGTCGGGCTGAGAGGACAATAGTCATTAGGACTTATGGAAACGAGTTTTACATAGTTGAACTATCTAAAAACCATAGTTCAACTTGTTTTGAAATGTCACATGGAGAAAAATCACAAATTACACATAAACACCAGTGGCAAATCATACATTATGAACATCAGGGCAATTTTAAATCAGAAGAATAAGAAAACAAAATACTGTATTTTTCACTTTATTTAATTTCTGTATGTTAGATTCAGTAAATACAATTTGTTAATAATATTATAGTTCAAATAAAAGGTAACAGAAATTAACAAATTATGTATTACAGAGCTAATATTCATTTGAAATAAATTCCAGTTTCCTAGCTACACAAAATGTAAACAAAGAAATAAGCCATCCACTTTAAAACAATATGTGTATAAAATCTTTAATCAGGAATGAATGTTTAGGATATGTGTCATCACAATCATGTGAATGCTAATCACTTAGTCATATATGTAAGTGTTTGAGAAACTTCCAACTGTGGGAAAATGATACCTTTTGAACAATACCCCAACTCCTATTTTACAGGATATGTTTAATAAAAACAGATTAAACCACAGCTCCATATTCTGATAGAGGTCAAAAACTAAGACCGGAAATAAATTAGATAACAGGAAGGCAAGCATTAAGTTTACTTTTGTTCCACGATGTCGGTAATCAGAGAAGCTCAAGAAGCACAGGGAAAAAAACATGGGATAATATACCTTTTGAACAATACTGCAAGTCATCTAATAAAGGATGTGATTAGTTATATACAAAGTGACTAGCTATAGTTCAATAGTCTGAAAAGAGGACCAAAAACTAAGACCGTAAATTAATGAGTCATCTTCAAGAAAACGAACAGAACCAAACGGCAGCCAATTGAAAGGATTTAGTCAACTAGATTTTCTGGTTATTTACAGAAATATAGTTCTGTGTGAGCATTTGTGTTGTGCTGTGGATATGAAATTCGACTATTTTGGAATATCTTTTTTGGGAATATTCGCATTTAGAAGAGCCATTCTGGAAAGACTGTAAGTAATTTAAATTATCATTAGCATTTCAAGAAAAATTCCCGTAGTCTTTAGAATATGAATATAAAATAAAATATGTATTAGCTATGGGAAAAAAATTGTGTGTTTGAGGGACATCAGCATATTCTGCATTTGCTGGCGTTTAAGACACACTTTTTTCATTGAAAATAGGTCTGAAAAACAGGGTGCATCTTTTACGCTGATACTCAGTTTTTTATGATTTTCATTTCTGGAAATTTTCTCTGTTCCGAGTTACATGATTTCTTTATTGCTTCCTTGTGGTGTGTGTGAGATCATTCCAGTTACAGAGAGTGGTGTTTCTCAAACTTCAGACATCTGCATTCATGTCATTGGTGTGGTATTAACAAAAGATCATGCTACTAAATGACAAAGACAAGCCAACAGTTGAGTTGAAATGCTAATTTTCTTCAACTGAATCCCTTATATAATATCTGAAACACATTCACTATATATTTCTTCGTTTTAACACATTCACCGAAACAAAACCATATGCAGCACCCACAACATATGGTTTTGCTTGATTCATACAGCATTTTCTGTGGGAGGGGGACATGCGATTCATTAGTTAGTGCAGTTTTTATCCCAGTTGTCTCTAATTGCATTGTTTGTTGAGAAACATATTGCACAGCCTGCAGATGTCTCTGTACCTTATTCAGTGATACAATAGGAACGTTTTACGATCTCCAACTTCACGGATACATTGAATTTTATTCTATGCGTTAATGATGCATAGCCAAAAATTGCCACGGACCCCCCGTGAAGACCTTTCACGTACCCTCGGGAGTATGCATACCACACTTTGAGCAACACCGACACAGAGTTCAGTGAATGTGCATGCACTGTCATCGATGATCACAGCTGTGTCCTGTTCATTTAAACTTTCCAATTGTTGTCGCAGTTGTGAATGGTGATAAATTTCTGCCGTTAAATTTTGTCTAAATTTCTTTGCAAATTATGGCTGAAAAACGTCGGCATTGTTACAGTATTGCATACAAGCTACGTGTGATTGCGTATGCTTAACAGCATGGAAACAGGGCTGCAGAGAAGCATTTCGGACTACCCCCAACTGACACAATGATAACTTGGCAGAATCTGGAAGAAGATTTAAAAAAAGCACCTCACAGTGAACATAACCTCTGGCCATTTTGAAGTGGAACTACAAAATGGCCAGAACTTGAGGCAGAACTGAACACTTGGATTTTAGGCCACATACTTTCAGATTCTACAAAAATGATTATTCATCAAGCGAAAGTGAAAGTAACAGAGGGATCGCCAACTTTACTGGATCAACATCATGATGCTCAAGGTTAATGAAGAGAAAGCAGCTATGTATGCGGACTAAAACAAAAATATCACAAAAGATGCCAGCTGAATATGAAGAAAAATATGATTGAATTTCATCGATTCGTCATTAACGCAAGGAAACGAGAAAAGTTTGAACTTGCGCAAATAGGAAACATGGACGAGATTCCACTGACTTTTGATGTGCCCTCAAACAAAACGGTAGATTCCAATAGCACTAAATGTGTGTTACTATTAAAACTTCGGGGCACGAAAAACTCACTACACGGTTGTTTTATCCTGCTGTGCTGCTGGGACAAAATTGCCGCCACTATTTATTTTTAAAAGGAAGACACTACCCAAAGAAAAACTGCTTAAAGGATTGTTTGTACATGTTCACACAAAAGGCTTGATGGATGGAGGATAAATGAAGTTATGGATACATAAAATTTGGTCTAGGCGCCCTGGTGGACTGTTGAAAAAGCCTGCTATGCTAGTATGGGATCAGTTTCGTTCTCACAGAACAGACGATGTTACAAGTAAACTCAAGGAATTGAAAACTCAGTTAGCTGTAATTCCAGGAGGTCTAACTAGTCAGTTTCAACCTTTAGATGTCCGTATTAATAAACCATTTAAGGGCTTTATGAGGGAGAAGTGGAACAGCTGGATACATTCATCAGATTTTGAGGTTACACCATCAGGAAGAAGGAAGAGGCCTAGCATTTCGCAAGTTTGTGAGTGGGTCAAAGCTTCATGGAATGCTGTGAAAACGGAAACTGTGGTTAAATCATTTAAGAAGTGTGAATTAATAATGCACTGGATGGTAATGAGGACAACTTGTTGTATGAGGAACTAAGATTCTGATTTAGAAGAGATTTCAAGTGTCTCTTCTTTTAGCTATGGAGATGAATTTCTGGGTTTTGACAATTAAAAGGTGGCTACACTTTCCTAGTTAGATTAGGTATTTGTTGAATGTAGGCCTATTAATGAAATACTGTGAATCATTGTTATATTCAGCGATAAAGTTTTTTCCTAAAAAATGTGTACAAAAAAGGGGGTGCATCCTATATGCCGGTGTGTCTTATACGCCGACAAATACTCTAATTAAATTATTCTGAAAATCCAAAACATTGTCACCACTAGACTCTACTATAATGTAAGAATTCCCATAGTCTTTAGAATATGAATATAGAATAAAATATGCATGAGCTATGGGAAAAAAGTGTGTGTTTAAGGGACACCATCATATAATTAAATTATTCAGAAAAGCCTAATCACACCGCCATCACGATTTACTATAAGAATTCCCAGCTTTAACAGGAAAGAAATATCCCAAACTGTATTGGAAAATTAGTACTGCCATCTATAGACAACCAACAGAAAACTTGACGAAAATGATGGATGTTTGTCACCCTGGGAAAATTCCAAGATATCTTATCTCAAAAATATCGCCCACAATTCCATAGGCAATCCAAAACACTATGTGATATCACAGAGAGACATATGTCCCCCAGTAATTTCCAAACACATACACATAACGTCATGATTGCTTATCGTCGTGATGTCTCTGACAGAAGGAGGGCCCAAGCGAAATTCCAAACATTTCAAAATTTATCTTATCACTATCCATCACCCATAATGCCATATGCAAACCGTTTACTTATCTACAACTCATAACAATACACATCCAACACACTGATGTCGCTTCCTCCTATTCAACCTACCCCTATTTTGTTCATAGTATCCCACCAATCACGACACGAATCCTTATCCACTAATAATATCTTCCTTTTCCATTCAAAACAATAGCGTCACTTATTATCAACTAACAATTACGTCACTTATTTACAACTAACAAATTACATCACTTATCTACATCTGATAACAGCGCACACCCACGACACGATTCCTTATCTCATCTTCATCTTGATCTTGTCCAAAGTGGCTACACTACTACTCTGCTTATGTAGTACAGAACAAATGATGATGGAATTAACAGAGCTAGGGCTTCCGAAGAAACACAGTTTTACTTCGATCTAGAAACAGACTATACGACCTCTCTTTAAGCCTTTCTATTGGTTACCTGTTAGTTGAATTTGAAGATTTTAACTTTGCATCTCAAAACTGGATCGTGTAATTATTACAGACAGCAGTACGTGGGATAGAGTTTCTGGCCACTAGATGGCAGCATTTATCTGCTATTTTCCTGCAATCCTGAAAAGTGTTGCTTTATTTAAAACACCGGTTTTTTTTAGTTTAAAGACTTTTAAAGGATTTTAAAGACGGTCTTCTTTTTTTTTAATAAAATTTAAATAAGTCTCAGGTGTAACATATCAGCTGTATTTTTACCTTAAATGCAAGAAACAAATTGTCACAGAATAATTGTTTACCTCATGAATTTTACATATAATAAATATACATATTGATTTCACAAATCTTATTATTAACGTAAACATTAGTTTAAAAAAACATATTTTGTTACAAAAATTAAATTTAATTTCAGAATAAATTCACAATGAGATTTTACAAAGCCTTTGATAGGTTGTTTCAGGACATACTGGTAATTAGACTACAAATGATGTCTTTGAATAGTAGATTAGAACCCTGGATTGGGCACTGGCTGGAGGATAGGTATCAGTAAGTTGGGTGAGCAGGAGAGATATCTCAGATAAGGAAAGTAGTTACTAGCGACTTTGATCTAAGGGTGATTAACATATATTTGGGGGGAAATATCAGGTGTGGAGGAGATATCGTGACTTTATATAAGAGGTTGAATGCGCTTGGTGAAAGGTTACGTGAATGGTGTATTTAGTTCAATGCTGCAAACTGCAATGTTATAAAATTTCGAAGAAAAGATGAGATGTAGAGATTCGTGTTAGTATCCTGAAGGAAGTGAAGGAGATAAAAGATATGAGAGGATATTTCTGCGGTGACCTCAAATTTCGGGAAATCATTGCTGAAATCGTAAGGGAAGCGCAACGGATTATGGCAATGACTCATAGAACACTTAACTGTAGAAGTTAAGAAACAGGCCGCATATGGATTTTTCTGCAGATATTTGGTCACATAATCTTAAAGTATGCAGAAATATTGGAAACGGTTCTGAGATGAATGACTAAGGCGATTTCTGTTATTTGAAATGTTGAGTGGGAAAACATATTGAGGAAGAGCAACTTGAGAAACTGGTTGATAGGAACAGGAAGGGAGGATGTGATTGAGACATATAAATTATTAGCAGATCTATGTGGATAAGGATATACATATAATGGAGTAAACCAGGAGTAGAAGAAGAGATAATCCAAGAAATAATTAGAAATCATCGTTGAATCTTTTAAGAGGACGTCTTGGTTTTCTTTTTCCTAATGGCTTGTACTTTAAGGCTTAATTTGGTAATCGTTCTGTTTTCAATCTTTGAACCTGATCCATCTATTTATGTTTATATTTTTGAATTTTTCTATTACTGATTCCTGGTTTAATTCTTTCGTAATTTCTTCGTTTCTTTTGTGATCAAATAGGATATACTTTGCAGTTTTTCTAGTGAACTTCATTTCAGCTGTTATTAATATTTGTTGTATTTTTGTTTTATATAAATTATATAAAGTTATCACTTTATGTAACATTTTTAGAATTGTCGGTTAGTTTTCTAGTTTTTGTTACTTTCCGTTGCTTACCAGTGTATCCTTGAAAATGCTGACAGATATTAGTCAGTGAAACATGTCGGATATTAAACTATTATTTACGTGACTAACGGTCAAGAAAAAGGTCATAATAATTTTTAATTTTTTTTTCAGTTATATCACCTAATGGTAAAACCAGGATAAGATCATGATAGACAAACCCATTTAAAGAAACTTCTGATGGATTTCGAATTAAGCGGAGTAGAAAGGAATCCTGAAAACGAACTTGATTTAAACTGTTTTACCTTTGCAAAAGAGATCAGTGTGTTATAGGGCAAGTTTAATCGGGTTATACTTTGAAACAGTACAAGTATTTTCCAATGAAATATTTGTAAAAAAAAATCAAATGAATTAATAACACGTTATTTATAACATTATATTACCTACGAAGTTCAGGGTTAGCGAAGTTTGCATCCTTTGTATTATTCCTCCCGGAGATAGACTGAAGTTCCAGTTTGTTCACGGACTAGAGGAACTTTTTCTAAACTTTCTTTGATTGGTTCCTGATTTATTCGATCACTGGCATGAGCAAGCGGTTGTTTTTCTCCTTGAAACTCTGGTTTATCTTCAAGTAAACTCAAAATAACGAACCGTATTACCCACACTATTTGAACAATAACATATCTTGTTAGGGTTAGGTTGGAAGAGATGGCAGCAATTACTTTCCAGAATCTTCATCGGTGGTCAATTAAATTTAGTGGTGGTTTGGCTAGTTATTTATTTATTTTTTTTTTCGGCTACTGGTGAGTCCAAATCATCACACTAATATATCTGAAAACTTAAATATAGCTAAACAGTTTCGGCTAATCCCTATAAAGGAATGAAAGCATTTAGCTGAATTTTTATATTAGCATTTAATTTCATACTGTATTTATTCCAAATAAATTAATTTAACGGAGTTTTTTTTTTTCGCACTGTTTGTTCTCGATTGAAAAGGGAGTCATTTCCGAATTCTAGTGCATCCAAAGAAGGTTAATTCCCTTAATTACGGGACTTAACTCTAATACCTGTAGATGTGTGTGTGTGTGTGTGTGTGTGTGTGTGTGTGTGTGTGTGTGTGTGTGTGTGTGTGTGTGTGTGTGTGTGTGTGTGTGTGTGTGTGTGTGTGTGTGTGTGTGTGTGTGTGTGTCCGCCGCGCGCGAACGATGCCAGTTTGTCCATTTTGAGGAACGAAGGAGGGTTTTCCCGCGAAAAAAAATCACTTTTTTTCCTCAAAACGGACAAACTGACATCGTGAAATGGTAATTTTCAATCCATTGATTGAAAATCAGCAGAATTAACGTTCTCACATCACAGACTGGATTCCAACCCGGGTCTCTCCAACAAATGTGTTCTTTTATATCAAGTCAGCTATGAAGGTAGAAAGTAGACATTTATGGAAGTATAATAACATCGCTTCGAAAAGATAATTATTGTGAGCAGAAGAACAAAGAGATTCTGCTGCTAGATATCATAAACAGTTTCATTCAGTCGCATTTCTGATACTGATAACATAAACATTGAGAAATAGACACTGTTTCAGATAAGCCTTTACATTTCCTTAGAGATTGTAATGGAAAATTACTTTATGGTGGAGAAAGGGTATTCCTAGACGTGAAAAATGAACAGTAGTTTAATACACTTTTAAGAAAGTATTAAACAAAATTAATGGTGCTGTACATTAAGTTGAAGCAAACACCCTTCCTCTGTTGCAACTGCGCCAAACTGTCTGTACGTGCAATGCTTTGAGAATTCCTTCTGTGCATACTTCAACTGTGCACTGCACGCAGCCTTAATCGATTTGCTTGAAGTGTCTTGTCTTCTAAATAGAAAGGAATTTCGTGCATTGAGAAAAAGTGTTTATCATTACATGAAACAATCAGAAGGTTTACTACTGACATATCTACAATGTATGTCCTAAATTCGTTCTTATCTGGTGATTATATATTGAATTTTTTTATTAATGTTAAGCCTTATATCCCATAATATTTTGACACAGTTCTGCACAGTAAACTTGGAAGTTCTGTTAATTCTATAGACTTTCATGGTATCTTATTTTATTTTTCTTTCAGGCAATCCAGTCGCTCATTCTCTAGCCTATAGTACTGTAGTACTATTTCTCTAGTACTGTAGTTAGTGTTGTCCGTTCAGTATTCCTGTCCCTTGTGTGGTGTTTTCAATTTGAATCTTGCACTATCAACGGAATCCATTGGATTTTCTACTACAAGGACTTTTCCTTTAGCCACTTAAAGCAGTGGCTTGAGATGGATCTTTCGCCATTCATTATACAAGGGTTTCAGGTTAGTAATGTAGAACTGAAGAGTACCATGACAAGAAGTCATTTAACAGATTTTTGCTTACTTGTATTGTTTTATGTTGTAACTACAAAATAATAACAATAATTTGGTTACTAATGAGGGAAAGATGGGGAATATATTACCACCAAATTTAAATCATGTTTTGAAAGCATCAAACGCTGCAAACTCGCCTCCAGCCTAAATGCCAGTTTCTCCTTCCGGTCCCCTAGATAAGGCCATTGACGACAACATTTAAATTTCTAAGTTTCCATCTACGTTTCCACCAATCTTACATCCGAATGGTACTGTAGTCAGCTCACCAAAGGAAAAGGCCGTTTTAGTGGCATCACTCTTTTCTTTCACGTCACTCTAACAAGAATTCCTCTCTTAATATCAACCATAGTCTTCAGCCGGAAAGAAATTTCAAGAATGCTAAATGACAACACAGACACCGATACGTGGTGCTGATGCAGTTTCGCCTATTGTACGCTACCAGTAGGATCTAGAAATACGTTTTGATCCAGAACTACGACCTATCATGTATTGCCTCTTCAATCTATCCTATCCATTGGAGCATGGAAACAGGTTCCGCATCCAGTCTATCCCATGCTAAAGATCAAGCAACAAACTATCGTTCAATTGCTCGCATTAATACCTCTCTAAAATTACCGACAAGGACGTTAATAACCAACTACTGAACCACGTAGAAGCCTACAATTAGTCAGTGACCAGTAACATAGCTTTCACCACCCACCTCTACACTCAATCTATAGAAACATTCGGACGAACACACATAACTGCTTTTAACATTTCAAAAGTATTTGATTGGGTTTGACACAGGGGCCTACTTATCAAACTATCATTCTGTGGTCTGCCTTCCACACTCTACAGCTGGTTCGCCAAATTTCTTACTGGTCGCGCATGATGGATGGTTTCCTTTTCTCATATTTCCACAATGTCCTCAACTATGAAACCATAGCTATATTTCAATGGTGGAGGAAAACCTAGTAGAATTCAATGCCACTAAATCTCAGTCCTGTGTGGTCTCTTGCAAGCTTGAGCAAGCATCCCCCTCCTTTACTTTCAATAATAGTATGATATCCAAACATAGAGAGAGAGAGAGAGAGAGAGAGAGAGAGAGAGAGAGAGAGAGGAATCTCCCGGGAAGAGTCACTAGACTCGATGTCATCAGTTGATCTGCAGACTGGAGGATGATATTATTTACTGAGGACAAACTTGCTCACTAAGTATGAAGAAAGGACTAGATAAAAGACTACATAACTCTCTTTTTCTTCATAGCTGCCCTGCTGTTTTTGTGCTACCCCGGAATCTGTTTTTACCCGATACCACTTCAGAACATCTCTAAAATTAAGACAATTTTACTTCATTGAACACCATTATTATAAAAAATAAATACAGGAGAATTAGTTTCTTAAACAAAATACTTTCTGTAATCGTTATAGGTTTTCAAAAAAACATTAAACGTTTCAGACTTGTAAGTGCAGAAAAGCTTACTGACAAACCTAAAAGTTTTATTATTCGACAGAACCTCTCTTAAAATTCTCAAGGTTAAATATTCGCATAATATCCATTCAATGAAAATTTTCCAGTTATGTGATTTTGAAAATGTGTTTTGAAATGTGCACTTCTGACTTCTCATTATAATAAAAAAATGGAGTTAAATATTTATATTACTCCAAATTATTTGTTTATATTGGAGAGTCGTATAAATTAAGGATGACGTCCGTTTCATTTTATATCAGCTATTTAGAAGTCTACATACATTCTAGCATTTACTGATTAGGTTACGACCATTTCAGCTATAAATAAAATGAACTATAACCGAGAGGTCTACCTTATCGCAGAACCCGGTCATTTATGTCCTCGAGGTTATCATGGAACGACCCAGTAAATAGAGGAAAACAGTATAAGTATCAGCCATAACTGTTGTCTTTACCGTACCTCTTACATTGGGCTGTGAAAATAATAGGTAAGAAATATTAATATTTTAAACTGCTATATGTAAGTTTAGAAATTGAGATGTCACGCCATGCCGTAAGTGAAACGATCGTCAACCAGTTCGAATTTGTTTAAAATAACAACGAGACTCCTAAAGAGATGTAAAATATGTTTGAGAACTCTGTGTATCTTCTCCTAGTTTCATTGTTTTGTAGTCGGGGGAAGCACTAAATAGCAACCCTAGAATTATTAAACGAAAATTCTTTTCCCATCATAATGTCACTTTTGACTCCGATTCGTATGTTAATCTTGTCGAATTTCTATTGGATTCCCAACCCACGTGTTTTCACCGAAAAGAAATCTTTCGTCTGATTACGCTTCGCTTCTTGGCCATGTTTGTATGCGAATTCCGTCCGTGAAAGGTTATACAGCCCTTTTACTTTATTTGAATTTGATTTTAGTTATCGCCGTTTTGCTTAATAGTTACATATTTAAATATATCTGTTGCACGACCCACGTATTTTCAAGAATTTTTAGGTGTTCAAAACTCAGTGCGGTCGTTTCAAGGAAGAGATAAAAACCTTTTTACACAGACTACTCCAAACATTCATCTCACTATGATAAAAATCGAGAACTTGTTGACCGTGGAGCATCGAAACTCTACTCTCGGCTATCCAAATGTGCAGAAACTGGATGTAACAGGCTTTTCTTTGGTTTTTCTTTCTGATATAAGCACATAGCATTGCTGTAAGCATTGAAAAAGCGTGAATTGAATTTCATGCGCTGACCCGAATTTCGACACACACACACACACACACACACACACACACACACACACACACACACACACACACACACACACACACACACACACACACACACACACACACACACACACACACACACACACACACACACAATGAACATTTAGTTTTAACGATTATTATAAGAAATTTCTAGCATTGTGGTGTTACGTCTCACAGTATATGTTCCAGACGTTATCATGTGAAATCATCCTAGATATAGTCATTCGATTAAGAACTGAATCTCAATACCTCAGTTAGTTTAGACGATCCCTTTAGTTGGAAAGACCCTGGTGGCAGCTGCGAATCCCCCCTACGGCGAGAGGATCATTTGTCAGTTGATTTCAATGAACTGGTGAGTTAGCGGGATTCATATCGAGATGCAAGGTTTTCTCCCTGAAAATCGATTTTTTGTTCTCAAAGCAGGCAACCCATTCAGAAGAACACACACACCAAACAGACACACGACAGTATGGAAAAGGTATCAACTATCCTATTAACCCGAGTGTGATTTCGAACCATGCAGTTCAAGTATTACAATATTGGTTGTAATACCTACATTTATACATTTCTGGTATTCAGTACGGATTTGGCCATTTATATGCCACTTTATTAATGAAAAGTAAATCTCAGTCAGCTGTTAATATTCTTCATTCCCATGAGAGAACCATGATTCTGTTGGTATTTGGAATATTAAATTATAGCCTCCGTAATAAGTCGGTATGGCGAGACATTTTAGCCTGAAAAAGAGGTTGCGATATGTGTATTACGTGAGAATTTTTATTCCAGAAATTTGAGGGATTTTTTTTCCTACAAAAACTGACCAAAACACACGCATTTACCTGTCATAATACACACCTTAAAGCCTGAGTTATTTATACGGCATTTTTAAAGAAACAAATGAACAAACATTAAAAATCATAAATATCTTCTTTTAAATGTGATTTGTGTTCAAAACACGTCATGTGGGTCTCATTTTACAGTATTAGTTGGTTTTGAGGAAGGTGTTGATTGGGGAAGTGCTTACAAACAGGAAGAAATTTCCATGAGATTCTTGAGTCTAATCTACTTTTCTCTCGTAACCACTGAGATACACCTTTCAAGGAAACACCAAGAATGAAAACCGGATCATTTAAAACTATCAGACATAAATCGATAAAAATATTTCCCTGTCTTTTTTCTTCCGAAAGCATTGCATAATTTCAGGTCCTTTCACCATTGTAAGAATGAGCAGGAAGATGAAAGGTTGTTTTATTTTAGTTTAGTTTATTTCATCAATATATTATTTTGTTGTTGTTGTTATTGGACGTAGCCTCTAATTCGATTAAAGGCAGAACAGAAGCTCATTCTTAAATGTGTATTTTAAGGACATGCAGAACAGTAATGATAATCGTCTGAAACTGTAAGGAGAAACTGAACATGGCATATTTTAGATATAATTTTATGGTTCATGAGTTTCTCTCCTAAGCCATTTGTATATTCCATTGCTGTGTTTCTTTTTGAAAAAAGGTTACTGATTTTGCTTAACACTCGTTGTTTTGAAAGAATCACACCAAATAAAATAAAACCACAAATTGATTTGTACGTTTGGTTATGCTTATAATTCGATTAATATAAGCAAGTACAAACATACAAACAGGGATGAGATGCTTGTGGAAACATCATCTCAGCCCATGAGTACTTTCGTTAATCATTATTACATTTTTTAAGGATTTATTTTGTTACGTGTGATTGATTTTTGTAGACAGAACTCCTGATGATGAAGTCGAACAACTTACGAAACTCGTCGTGTTGTTATTTTGCTGTTTTTTGTTTTACATGTTTATTAATACACCTGTTTTATGCTTATAGGCATGTTCTCAATACAGGAAATTAAACGCAGCCTTAACAGAAGTCGAACGTGTAGAGGGTGAATATTTCTGCGGATGAAATCGACAAATCCCGGGGTGGTAGGTAGGTATTTCGCCTGCAGATCTGGTATTTAAATACGTGCTATAAGAGGTCAGGGAATATTTTATGTTGGTTACTTGTAAGAATATTACTGGAGTATATGTTTACGTTGAGCAAGAATACATGACCTAATTAAAGGTATATTGTAAGAAAAGGAACAGAAATCATGTGAGATTTATGCTAAGAGCACCAAACAGTTTAAGATGGGTTACTTAAAATTCTCCGGAGAGAATTTTTGCCCAGGGTGTTAAAGGTTCAAAGATGTATAGCTGAGAGGAGATCTCCACATAGCCTTTAAGGGAATGCGGAAAATCGACTTGGGGTTATGACCTATTGTCCAATCTTCACGCTCTTGTGGTGTACCCTGTGAGGTATCTACCTGGATAGTGAACGGAAGATGATAGGCTGCAATTTAGGATTTAGCCAACTAAATTGTATTCTTATTGGCTTAAATCACAATATAAAATGATGGTACAACATTGCAGAATTTCGTCCGGATGGGGCGTCGCCCAGTTAAAACAGGTCCTGTTGTTTTCGCCATGGAACCAGGGCAAACAGCGAAAAGTCAGCAACTGGAACAAATCCTGAAACACACTCCAAATTAATATCATCAGAGCTCAAGATCGGTACTGTCAACATAAGAAGCATCAATGGCAAAGAAATGGAGCTAGCTGAGGAATTCGATAAGTATCAGATCAATATAATAGGGGTGACTGAAACAAACAAAAAAAAAGACAAAAACCTAGTGAGATCTTTCTGAACAATAAATACAAAATGTTATGCTCAGGCAATGACAATCAAGGAAAAGGAGTAGCCATAGTATTCAACACTAAATACTAGGCTATTCTCCTGTAATGGCAGGCAATATCGAGTAGAGGTTATCGAGTTGATGTGTGTAAATATCAGAATAGGGAACTTAACAATGAAACTTATTTATGCCTATGGTCCCACAGAAGGTTCTATTAAGATAGAAGGGAAGGAATTTTTTGAGGTGTTAGTGAAAGCAATTGACAATGAAAAAGGAAAATATGGTCCTTTTTGGGGATCTAAATAGCAGAGCAGGAAATGAGTATCAGACAGAAAATTATATTGGGAAAATTTGAAGAAAAGAGCAAAACTAATAATATTGTCAAATATCTGTTGGATTTCTTCTCAGAATATGGATTGGTTATTAATAACACAATTCCAACATAAAGTGCACAAATTCACATGGAGAGAAGAGGCAAGGAATACGAAAAGTCTCATTGACTATGTTATTGTTGATAATGATGTTTTCTCCCTGGTGCAGGACACCAGAGTGTACAGAGGATTTGAAATTGGAAGTGATCGCCATTTAGTCTTGAGTATCATAAAATTGAATTTCATATTGAAGAGAAAAACATGTAAGAAATTTTCAAAGCGAATAAATGTTGTACAGCTCAAAAATGTGAACTGTAGACTTAAAATACACAAAAATTATTGAAGAAAAATGAAAGAGTTTGAGAACAAGAACCAAACCTTAGAGATTCCCTGGCAAATCTTGAAGAAAACACCGATTGATTCATCCAGAGAGGAATGTGATGAGGTTGTCTCCAAAGACGGTAAAATCAGAACCCCATGGTGGAGACATGACGTTAAAGAGGCAGCAAAGAAAAAGAGGAGAGCATATCAAACGTTCTTGGCAATAAATCAGCTTGTGCTAATAGAGAATACAGGGGCAAATGTAAGAAAGCTAAACATTGCGTAAAAAAAGCTAAACAAAAGTCATGGGAAGACTTTCGTAAGAATATAGAAAATAAATATCAAGAAGGCGGCCAGATAGTCTGGAATTTGTTGACTGAGGTATGAAGGTGTTAGTTACTCATAGTACCGATATATAAAGAGGAAAATAAAACTGAATGTGAGAATTACAGAGGTATTTCTCTTCTGAGCGTTCTTGGTACGATTTATAGAAGTATACTTGAGAAACAGTTGAGGAGGATTGTGAAATAGTAGCTTCCACAATCACTTTAAGAAAAATTGGTAAGAAATCAAATTGATTTCTCATCAATAATCACGGGAATATAAGAACGATCTATATTTCATTTCATAGATCTGGAAAAGGCATATGACAAGGTGTCAAGAGAGAAGCTATTTAAAACGCTACAGATATAATGTGTCAGTGGGACATTATATCAAGCAATACTTCGTCTTTATTTGAATTGTAAGTCAGCAGTTAGAATTGAAGAAGTACAGGAAGGTGGTTTATTATTACATCTGGCGTCAGACAAGGATGTACATTATCCCCCTGTTATTCATCATCTATATGGATCACATTATGATGAAAGTGGTATTAAACCTAATATTACAATTAGAGATGTTAATGTCAGCTCTTTGCTTTATGCGGATTATGTTATACTTCTAAATAAATCCGCTACAAATTTGCAAGATTCACTGACTAAATTTAATTAATGTTGTAATAGATATGTTATGAAGGTCAGCAATAACAAGACAAGGATGATGATGATAATAGGCAGAAGCATTGAAAATATCAACTGCATTGTGAATGGAGAACCTTTCACAAATAGAATTAACACATATATATGGAAATATCATATTAAAACGAGGATATTAGTTAAGTACTTGACATTGTTAGCATCCAGGTTTGAGTTAGCGCAGAGCTAATCTCAGCTGGAATGTTCGCTTGAAAACAGAATGTGAGAGGAAAGATTAACAAAACAAGTGTTCTCTGCCAGTTTGGCAGGAAAACAACCCAGAGGAAGACCAAGATATAGGTGCATTGATACGGTACAAAGTGCCTTAGACAATAGAAATATAAGATTTGTAAATGTTGGAGTTTTGACAAGTAACGGACTGGTTTGGAGGAAAATTGTAGATAGGAAGTTAGTTATGATGTATATTTTTCATGTAGTACTATTACATCCTGTACACCCCATGAATGTACGTGTGCAATTTGAAGTTAATGATGTTTATGGGAATTCTTTCCTTTTACTACTTGATTCAGCTTTTTATATTCGAGCGATCGTTTTCTTGACTTTTTTCACTTGATGTTTTCTTCATTCAATTATGTCGGTCAGAGTTGACCTCAGATGGCCTGATTGTGCTGCAGTTGCACAAACAATAATAAACAGTATTCGTTTCTTACGATAATACCTCTCGGATATTTGGTTAATTATAAACTGCGCACTGTTTCCTATATATTTATATTTCGTAGCTGCACTTTGTCCCTGGCATGGGTTATTCGTTGAAAGAGATGTGTTCTCATAATTCTTTGAATAGTCTCTGGAAGAGCAGTTCCAAAATGTATTATTAGATTCTTCAATATCATAGTAAAGCTACGATTGCTATGCCGAATAATGTTTATGTTTAAGAAATTTTGAATTTGGAAGTGACATATGAGTGTATACCAATATGAATATCTTGTTTAGTGTTTATGTTTTCGTTTTTAGATATCCCGCCTGATATAACTCGTTTTTATTATTTACGTGGAACACCTGCATCATGAATAACTATCCTTCTACAGTATGCGGATCAGAAAGCAGGTCATTCCGAGCATACGATGACCCGAAACTCACCCTCTCTGATATGGAAAAAGCTGCTGAAGAGCTTAATGAAGATCCAAGGACAAGGGTCGAGTACATCAACAAACTCAAAAACATGTTGGGAAGTGAGTAATTTTAGGAAAATCTTTCAAGCATATTTCCATCCAAAGATTTTTAATTAGAGAATATATTCGTGTTTTATTCTTGTTCTTAATATAAGAACCAGAGTTTATTTCGTAACTCCCAGAAGTGTTTATCCTTTAATGAATGACAATATTATGAAATTTAGCCATAGAAACGGATATTAAAATATTCGTTCGCCGGATAAACGGAAAGTTTCGTTAACTTTTATCAAACGTAATTGATATAACCATCCATAGTTAAACTCGTCGTATTGTTTTTCTTCTTATTTATTTGTTTATTTCCAGGTTCTAACTCTTTGGAAGAGTAGTCGAAGCATTGAAAGCTATTATTACAGGGGTTCGTGCCTGTTACTTGTGCGTGTTTTTTTCCAACGTGCTCTATGTTTGGAAAAAACTCTTCCGTCTCTGCATAATACTGGCTAACTATCTTTCAGATTTTAAACAGTAATGAAAATCTCGACGTAAAATAAAAATGATAATTCTCTCAAATGGCTGCTCTGAAGAGATGAAGAAAATCTCCGACAATAACTGTTCTACTTTTGGACTACTTGAATGACATAATCGTTCTCGAAATTTCATATATTTGTCTATGATTTGTGTTTTGTTAAATTATCTAAACTACCTTCTTTCTGTTCCTTAAAATAGAAGATTGAATAATAAAATACAGCTTTTTTTACAGGCAAGCACTATGCAAATAGAGATATATTTTCGGCTGCAAAACTATAACTTGCTTGTCTTTAGAGTTTCGGTGGAGGTTGGGGGGGGGGGGTTACAAATTACAACACTTCATTCTGGTGAAACTAATCTAGCATTACTGCATATGTTTTACACGATATGCTGCTACTCAACAGAAATAAATAAATATGCTAGAAAAATTATAATGGTATTTACTTTTTAATAATTCGTTATTTCTTACATAGCAGAAAGACTTCGTTTCAAGAACAGACACCAATTTCCTTTTGGCTTATCTGCGTGTGAAAAAGTATGATGTCCAGAGATCCTTCGACTCTATCCGACTGCATTACAAGTCCCGACTGAACATCCCGGAATGCTTCAAACCATCAAGGCTTGATGAACTCCGTCCAATATTCTTGAACAATTTTATTACCGTCATGCCTAACCGTGCACCAGAGGGACAAACGATTATTATTATTGACGCAGGTAAGTTAGCTACAGCTAAGTGATGTTTTCCAAAGCGTTTTCCTCTTTCGCGAGATGTAGAAATCTTCGATTCTAAGAGTAAAATTCTTCTCATTCTCTCTCTCTCTCTCTCTCTCTCTCTCTCTCTCTCTCTCTTTCCAGCGCTTCAAAAATTTAATCGAAAAATAATTTTCCTCTCGACATTGTAACTGACAACAGGTAATTATTATTTTGCATCATTTTTTTATGATTTTATCCCTGGCAGTATTAGTGATATATTTTGATATTTTCATCAAGGATATCTTTCAAATTATCTGAAAATGTGGGAGATAATTTCAGTAATTATATGCGCCAAGATGCCCAGTAATGATAACACCTACTATGCAACAACTGATATACAGTATTTAATCAATGATCGTTTCGGTTAACACCTTAATCTCACTCCAAGTGCTTTTATGCAACAAAACGTGAAAAGTACCTTCCACAATATTGTTCAGACAGAAAATCTAAAATAAATCCTTTAACTCAGTTTATTCCGCAAATGCAGAATTATGCGAAACTCCAAAAGAAGGTATTAATTCGTATAGAGTCTGAAATCAGTTCGAAATTATTCATTTGAAATGCAGAGAATACGTGGGTTGCCTGAACAATTCTCGGCCTCGACCATAGATGGAAACACGTTCGATTTTTTTAAGATTTTTTTTATGAGATGGTAGATCTGTTATGAGCATCCATATGAAATTGCTAGTCATTCTATCAAGTAGTTTGATTGAATGATATTTTCATAAATAAAATTGTTTGTAAAAGAAGGTTTAACGCCACAAGCAATTCATTCGAAGTTCATAGAAGTTTATCGGCACTCTTCTCCTTGGTTTCCGACAATTAAGAAATGGGCTGCCGAATTTAAACTTGTCTGTACCAGCCTTGAAGATGATCCACGTGAAGTACGTCCAAAAAGTGTAACAACACCAGAAATCATTGATCAGTGAACGATATGGTACTGGATGACCGACGAGTCAAAGTGCGTTAAATTACTGAGACTATAGGCATTTCAAACGTACGTGTAGGATACATTTTGCATGAAAAATTCCAAATTAAAAACCTTTGCGCGAGATGGGTTCCGCGCGGATCAAAAACGCACTCACATGAAAATCTCTGAACAGTGCGTGAACTTTTAACAAGAATAAAACTGATTTTGTACGTCGATGTATTAATATGGATGAGACATGGATCCACCATTACACACCAGAATCTAAACAGCAGCCAAAACAGTGGACAGAAGCCGGTTGTTCAGCGCCAAAGAACACAAAGTCGTTTCCATCAGCAGGAAAGTCATGGCATCGGTGTTTTGGGCTGCTAAAGACATTTTGTTTATTGATTATCTTGAAAGGAGTAAAACAGTAACCGTGGAATATTATTCTGATATGTTCACCAGAATAGACGACAAAATTCGTGAGAAAAGACTCGGTTTGCAGAAGGAAAAAATCATCTTCAATCAGAACAATGCACTTGCCCACGAAGGTGTTTTGGCATTGGGAAAATTAAGGGATCTGCACCATAAATTGTTGGAACATCCACTATATTCCCCAGATTTGGCTCTCTCTCTGACTTCTACCTCTTTCCAAAACAAAACTTCTTCTTCGCTGGTCAGCATTTTTTTTTCGAATCAAGAGGTGATTGCAGATGTAGAGGGGTATGTTGCAGATCTTACTGA
Source organism: Typopeltis vanoorti (assembly GCF_054136105.1). Classification (NCBI taxonomy): domain Eukaryota; kingdom Metazoa; phylum Arthropoda; class Arachnida; order Uropygi; family Thelyphonidae; genus Typopeltis; species Typopeltis vanoorti. The sequence continues at coordinate 155,337,834 of NC_143553.1, read as the reverse complement.
GGACCACTACAGGGATGGGATAATGGCGCTGGAGCATCGCTGGAATAAATGTGTTAGTCTCCGAGAGGTTACATTAAGGTTCCGTAAGGTTACCTGTGCACTGTGCCTTGCCCGTTTTGAAGAACGAAAGTGATTTTCGGAGGTGGGAATCCTCCACTGCGTACGAGATTGTGAGACTAGCTAACTCATTATTTGATTGAAAATGGCCTGATTAACGTTCCTCGCATCACAGACTGGATTCGATCCACGGTATTTCCAACCAAAGTGTTCGTTTAATATCATGTGGCCTATGGAGGCTGAAAGTAGACATTTATGGAAGTTTAATAACATCGCTTCGAAAAGATAGCTATTGTGAGCAGAAGAACAAAAAGATCCTGCTGCTAGATATCATACACCGATCCATTCAGTCGCAATTCTAATACTGATCACATTTATATTAAGAAACAATGACTGTTTTTGAAAAGCCTTAATATTTCCTTACAAGATGTAATGGAAAATTACTTTATGGTGGAGAAAGGCTATTCCTAGATGTGAAAAATTAACAGTTTAATACACTTTTAAGATTGTGAACGTATTAAACGAAATTATTGGTCCTGTACATTAAGTTGAAGGAATCACCATTCCCCTGTTGCAACTGTGCCCGAACTTTATGTACGAACAACGCTTTGAGAATTCCTTCTGTGTGCGTACTTCAACTGTGCACTGCAGGCAGCATTAATCGATTTGTTTGTAGTGGTGTCTTCTAAATGGAAAGGAATTTCGTGCATTGAGAAAAAGGATATTGTTTATCATTACATCAAATAATCAGAAAGATTACTACTGGCATATGAAAAATGTGGGTCATAAAGTCATTCTTTTCTTGTGATTATATATTGAAATTGTTTATTAAAGTTAAACCTTATAGATCCTATAAGGTTTTGGTACAATTCTGAACAGCAAATTTGGACATTGTTAATTCTATAGATTTTTATGGTATCTTATTTTATTTTTCTTTCAGGCTGTACTGATCCATTCGTTCATTCTCTTGCCATGGTTGTCCGTTCACTATTCCTATCCCTTGAGTGGTGTCTTCAGTTTGAACCTTGCATTATCAACGGAATCCATTGGATTTTCGACTACAAGAACTTTTCCTTTAGCCACTTAAAACAGTGGCTTCCGTTGAGTCTTGCGGTATCCGCTATACAAGTGTTTCAGGTCAGTAATGCAAAACCGTAGAGGATCCAAACCCAGTAGTAATTTAATGAGTTTTGTTTATTGTTTTCTTTTATGTAACTCTAAAATAATAACAAAAATTAGGCTACTAATGAGGAGATGATGAGGAATATATCACCACCAAATCCAAGTGATTTTTGAAAGCACCAAATGCCGAAAACTCGCCTCCTGGCTAAATGGGAGTTTCTCCTTCGAGTCCCTTGCTAAGGCCATTGACGACACCTTTTGCCCATCTAAGTTTCCCCCACTCTTACATCCGAATTGTACTGTAGTCAGCTCACCAAAACACATCGCCATTTTACTGGTGTCACTCTTTTCTTCGGATTCGTCACTCCAGCAAGAATTGCTCTCTCCATATTAACCCTAGTCTTCAGCCAGAAAGAAATTTGAAGAATGCTAATTGAACTGAACACAGACACAGTTACCTGGTGCTGATGCTATGCCACATATCCTATTGTGGGCTATCAGCAAGATCTATAAATATGTTGTGCTCTAGATCTACTACTTATCATCTATTACCTCTTCAATCCGTCTTATTCAACTGTCACCTATCCTAAAGCATGGAAATAGACCGCACATGAAGCCGGTGCCATTCTATGATCAAGCAAAAATATCCTTCAATTGCTCACATTTATTTCTCTTTCAATTGTGGAGAAAGTCATAATTTACCAACTGTTCAAACACCTAAAAACGTACAAAATAATCTGTGACCAACAACAGTTTTCAGCAGTCACCTCTAGACTCAAACTATGGAAAAATTTGGAGAAACTCATAGAATTGCTTTAGACATTTCAAAAGCATTTGATTCGATTTAGTACAGGGGCCTATTTAACTGACGGCCTTTCTGTGGTCTGCCTTCCACACTATACAATTGGTTCGCCAACTTTCTCACTCGTGGCGCATCATGGATGGTTTCCTCTACTCATATTTTCCAAATGTCCTCGACTCTGATATCCTAGCTATATTACAATAGTGAAGAACAACCTCGTAGACTTAAATGCCACTAAAACTCAGTGCTGACTGGTCTCCCGCAAGACAGAGCAAGCATCCCTGTCTTTTACTTTCAATAATAATTTGATGTCCAAACACGATCAGATTTTCCTTCTTTGACTGATCTCCACCACAGTAACACCTTACCTGCACAAACACATTTCAACGTACCCTCTCCAGCAACTAAAAGACAATTTATTTTCGTACAAGACGCTACTTCACACCTTCACAGCTTCTAAATCTAAAGACATCCCAAATCCGCCCAACCATGGAAAATTGCTCACGCATTTGGGAGTGGTGCACCAATATCCTCTTTAAGATAGCTCGATTTTATTTTTCCAGAGGGCATTCCACGTATCTAATAATCTCTCTTTCGCATATCCACTTCATTCACATATCCAAAGTAGATGAAAGAGTAAAATGTTTGATATATAGTTTAGTAAATTCATAGCAAAATTCCAGCTGATTAACATTCATTACAAGTGCGCGCGCGCACACACACACACAAAAACTCCAATATCCAGCTCTGAGTAAGAAAACAAACTAGCTATGTATGTAAAAGACATCCCAAAAGAATTCTATTGTTATGTTGTTATGCTACAAGGAAAAGAAAGAAAGAAAATTTGAAAAAATAACTCTACTAGAACAACAGATGGTAGGCAGATGATAGATGTAGAGGAGTAGAAAGGATTGTTGAAAGATTAGTACTCATTTTCCTCTAGAGCTATCAACGTATTATATGTACCAGTGAATTCAATGTTACCTCTTTACTTGGTGAAGATCGATAAAGCTCAGGTAGGAGGAAGATATAATAGAACGGCGGTTACATGAAATGAATGGTAATTTGGCAACAGGGGTTGATGAGATATTAGTATGGATAAAACAATTGCGAGGATGAACTGGCTGTGTCATTGATCCAAAGCACCGATGTGTCTAACTATTCCCATATTGATATTTCTGCAGTGATGAAAATTTTGGAAAGCTGGTAAGAGATCTTGGAGTGACTCTGCAAGAAGAACTGGTCAGCCTAGAGATCTAATAGATAGTAAGTTGAAATTCAATGGCATATAGCAAAGATTGAAACACAACTAAAATGATAATTACAAGTATGAAATGAACACTGACACGTAAGGATAATGACGCCATTTGGACACTTTACAAGGTTTTCATATGATCTTATCAGAACTACTGTTTGGAACATCCAAGTCTCTGATTTCCGTCAGTGATGCATACGCAGTGGAGCGGTAGCTACGGAGAATGCTAATGATCACGCCTGAATGTATATTAATTAATTAATTATTTATTTATTTATTTATTCATATAACTGATACACAGTCAAAAGAAGATGTAAACAAGATTATTTAAATAACAACTTGACTGGTGATACAGATCAATTCAGTTTCTACCCACAGGTAGCGTCGTAAAATATGGACTGTTCCAAGTAATGCTGCTTTTTGTAGGTCGTATGGGGTCACTTCGTTGATGCTGAATTGCGGAAAATAGTTGGATAGCTTCTTTGAAATTGTGCCAAGTGCACCGATAACCATTGGGATGACTTTGGTGTGTTTAAGCCACAGCCGGACAACTTCGATTGCCAGATCTCGATATTTAGTCATTTTTTCCAGTTCTTTGGTGTTAATGTTGTCACTGGGTACTGCGATATCAATAATCCAAACTTGTCGATGATCGATAATTCTGATGTCAGGTCTATTGTGTTCCAAATGGCGATGAGTTTGTATTCTAAAGTCCCAGAGAATTTTTGCTGTTTCTTTTTCCAATATTGTCTCTATTTTATGCTGCCGTCAGTTATCAGAAGTAGGAAAGCCATATTTTTTGAATACATGCCAATGAACTATTTTGGCCACTTGATCATCAGGCGGTATTGATAGTCAGTTTGTGCTAATTTGCTGCAGGCACTGATTAGATATTCTACGTCTCATCTTTCTGATCGCACAATTCGCATTTGCTGTTATTATTGATGTTCACATTTTTTGCTTTGATTGCTTTAGTTCGTAATGCCTGTTCTTGAGCTACTATAATAAATCCTTCCGTTTCTTTTTTAATATATCCATACTGTAGCCATTGCCACATTTTGTTCACGTCAATTTTGTTCTCAGTATATCGAAGCAATTGGCCGTGCAAGGACTTATTTTTCTAGCGCACACATCGGTTAATTTGCTGTTCCTTTCGGTAATCGGATTCGTTTTTCGTTGCTTTTAGAAATAGCTTGAAGCATTTGCTCAGAGCTTTTGTCGATGCAAAGTTTTAAGTTAATTTCTTCTTCTTCTTCTTCTACAGTCTGTCTCACTTGCAGCAGACCCCGTCCACCTTGTTAGGTGCAACCAGTCAACATCGCTTCGTGGATGTAATGCATAATGCATGGTCATTAGTTTACTAGTTTTCCTTCCAGTTTATCCAGGTCTTCTTTTGTCCAATCTATTATGCCAGCTGTGTATAGGATCATTGTTACAGCCCTAGAATTCATAGCTCTAATTGTGTTTAATCCATTTAGTTTTCTTTTCAGACTATTTCTAATTCTTTCGGTGTATTCTGATGCTGCTTGCTGTTAACTTTCGAGTGCAGAATATCATTGGCTTCTAATATTCCTAGGTATTTATTGTGTTCGTCAGCTGAAATTGCTTTTATATATTTCTCTTATCAAAATTAAAATTGCTGGTGTCATTAATTTTTCCTCGTTTAATAGATAAAATTGCGCATTTATCTAAACCAAATTCCATTTTGATGTCCAGACTGAAAATACGAACTGTGTTCAATAAAGAGTCTATTTGCTGGACCGATTTTTCATATAACTTCAAGTCATCCGTATATAACAGATGGAAAATTTTAATATTACATTTAGGAATTTCATATCCAAGTTTTGTTTTCTTCGGAATCATAGACAAAGGTAAAAGAAATGTTGAAGAGCAATGGTGACAAGGAATTACCTTGGAAAATTCCAGGTTTAATGCTGATATCTACAAATCGTTCATTATTCACTATTAAAGTTGTTTTCCATGATTTCATAGCAGCAGCCAGAAACGAATATATGTTTTTGCTAATACCAAATATTTTTAGTGATTTTAGGATCCAGTAGTGTGGGAGGAAATAGAATGCTTTCTTCTAGTCTATCCATGCCATGTTTATGTTGTTATCACTGGATACTACGATATCAATAATCCAAACCTATCGATTTTCGATAATTGTGATATCAGATCTATTGTGTTCCAAATGCCGATCAGATTGTATTCGAAAGTCCCAAAGAATTTTTGCTGTTTCTTTTTCCAAGACTGTCTCTATTTTATGCGAATCGTTTTATTAATAAAGATTTGGTCTTTTGTTCCTCTAGATTTTTGAAAATTGCCTTTTTGTTCACTCGGATAAATCTGATTATCTGATAAGTAGTGGTATATGGAATTTATTATGATTGCAGTGAACAGCTTCAGCATAGTTGGTAGACATGTTAGTGGACGACAGTTCCTTGGGTCTGCACCCTTATCCCTATCTTTCATGAAGAGAACAGTGCGCCCAGATATCATCTAGTCTTCCACTTAGCCTGACTCCAAAAAATAATTAAATTGTTCTGACATTCGATCATGTAGACTGGTTAGATGTTTTACCCAAAATCCATGTAGTTTGTCTTTGCCAGGTGCACTCCAGTTTTTTTAATTTTATAGCTTGAGCAGTAACCATTTCTTTAGTGATAATGGCTTTTTGCATATATTTTTGTTTCATTTCTGACTCTATTTCCTTAATCCATGAGGCATCTTTGTTGTGTTCATTAGGATTATCCCAGATTGACTTCCAAAATTTGAGTGTTTCCGTGTTTCTTCTTTTCCTAGTGAACGATGGTTTACATCATTCACCAGGAATTTTATTATTATTATTATTATTATTATTATTATTATTATTATTATTATTATTATTATTATTATTATTATTATTATTATTAAGGAGAGACCCTCCAGGGAGTCAGAGACTCATCGAAGGAGGCGACATATTATATGCACCAGCTATCATACTCTTTCTTGAATTCATTCACACTGCTTGCACTCACAACATCCAATGGCAATCCATTCTAATCACGCACCACCCTCTGAGAGAAAAATCTGGCCCTTACACCCTTCTTGGCAGCATTCATTCCCAGCTTCCAAGGATGCCCTCTCGTCCTTTCCCCACCCTCCATGAATTGAAAAAACCATATCAATTGAAATCCTGTATGACTTTTCAGCAGTTTGTAACTCTCAGTCATATCACCCCTCTTTCTCCTGTTTGCTAGTGTCTGCAATCTACAAATTCTCAATCTGTCTTCATAATCAGTATTCCACAATCCTGATATCAGTTTTAACACTTTCCCTTGCACTCTTTCTCCAATATATCAGAATCACAACAGAAACCTGGAGACCAGACCTGCGCACATTAGTCGAAGTATGGTCTTATCAAGGCCTTGTAAAGAGGCAACATAACATCCTTATTTTCACACGTGAACGTTCGTTTTAGCATTACAATTATTCTTGAGTTGTATTTGCAATCGTTGTCACATGGCCCCTGAACTTCAACTTCCTGTCTATTATCCTAACTTCCTATAATGACAGATTGAGAATTTCGACTGGAGACAAATATCAATAGACAAACATCTTCGTATTATTCCTGCCATCCTCTTTTAACTTTTTAAGGGATAACCAACTTATCGAGGATAAGGTGGTTATCCCTATGACTCCAATGTGTCATATATCTGTAGATACGCGTGTTCAAGGGCCAGTTTACCTGTTCAAGGGACAAAAACCAGAGTTTCCGGGTGAAAAAAAACTACCTTCCGTGAGAGACCGGCTAACTCACCTTTAGTCGAAAGAGACCAGATAAAGGTTCATATCGCTGTCGGAATCGATCCCAGCTCTTTCCGACCAAAGGACTTCGGCTATATACTGACTGAGCTAAGGAGGTTCAATAGGAAAACATACAAAGATCAGAAGGTCGGAATGGCAATAGTTTCAAACAAGATGATTATATAAAAATATTATCTCTAAGTACCTTGTTAGAGAATGGACTCAACGCACACTGGTGTTGTTGAAGTCAAAGGAGTTCTTTCTTTCTTTTCTGTTGGTTTTCCTTCAGTAAAAGCTGCCAAAAATCTTAAGGTGTATAAAATTTAAGCATGATTTATTCTTTTCAATAAAAACAATCAATCACCGCTTCGATTCATTAAAAATAGACAATCAATCCTCTGCGTTCCTCCGAAATAACCCGAACGTTATCGCGTGTGATGTAGCGAAAACGCATTGCTATGACCTGGCAAAAACGACTAGTGAAGAACGCATTGAGAAGCGTTCTAAGAATATAAAATATCAGTGAAATTATGCGACAGCTTCCATCAAATAATTTGCCATCACCTCATTCACAACATACCTCAACAGAACGACGTCAATTTCTGTTAAATAATTCAGAAAAATTTACTCATATTTCTAAAGTACAGAAAAAAAATCTGGAGATGCCGTTAGATCATGTACATCAAAATATAAACTCCAGAGTTAATCTATCCGAATATTTCTTCATACTGACTATTCAAATGTGCAAAAACATCACATTTCAGCACATTGTTTGCAAAATAAAGCAAGGGAAGAATAAATATATATATATATATATATATATATCAGTAAGCATATTTTCACTACATCTCTCTTCATTTCTTTGGAACGATTAAAAATGTGAAGAACTGCATGCAAAGAACTAATTATTCTGACACCTGTAGTAATTATTTTACAGTTCTGATCACCTTATTTAGAAATAGCAAGTTGATAACAACTCTACCTCATTCTCGGATCACTGTACGCCAGCATAAAAATTATCAATTTACTTTTTTTTCACATGTCCTTTCTAAAAAAAAGAAAAAAGGTAAATAGATACTTTTTATGCGGGACTACAGTGATCCGAGAATGAGGTAAAGTTGTGAACAACTTGCTATTTCTAAATAATGTGATCAGAAGTGTAAACTAATTACTGCAGGTGTCAGATTAATTAGTTCTCTGTTAATATATATTATTTAGTTAATACATATATATATATATATATATATATATATATATATAGACTTAAAATTGTAATAACAAAACAAGTACAAAAAGACAGTAGCGTGTTTGAAAACAAAATGCGATCTTGAGTTCCAAACAAACGTATACTACACGGTGTCGCGAGTGCGCCAATACTGAACAGAGGCAACGTGTGTGTCAGAGAGATTGAAACTTAGGCTGTTGTTGATATGAGAAGAATCTAGAGAAATTTCTCTAGATTCGACAATCTTTCTCACGAGCTCATCATAGCTCGGAAAAAAAAAAAAATTTCCCCCAGTCACTCAACTACTTCTGAATATCCCTCTTTACCTTCATCTCATTGCGTTACATCAGCTCTCTTTCACCAAAACTGACCAAAATTCTCAGGACGTTTAACTTCAGAACTTGTTTCACTACGCTCCCAAAACGTCGTTCAATACTTAGTAAACCTAAAGAGAAACATCTTCCTACTCAGTTTCCTGGAGTGTACAAGATTTTATGTGATTGTGGAAAGCCATACTATGGCCAGACTGCTAAATACATCCTTCTACGTTTGGAAGAACACCGTAGAGATATCTCCTATAACAGGACTAGAGCCAGCGCTCTCTCTAGCACGTTCTCTTTTCAGTTAACTCAGACGAAGGCCGCCAACACATTCTGAACTGGACGCAAACTTCTAACATCCATGTGTGCTATGATGAGCTCGAAAGAAAGATTCTCGAATCTAGAGAAATTTCTCTAGATTCTTTTCATATCAAGAACAGCCTAAGTTTCAATCTCTATGACGCACACGTTGCCTCTGTTCAGTATTCGCGCACTCGCAATAGCGCGTAGTCTACGTTTGTTTGGAACTCAAGCTCGCATTTTGTTTTCAAACACGCCACTGTCTTTTTGTACTTATTCTGTTATTACAATTTTAAGTCTCTGTAATTCTTTATATATTTCTTTGATTGTGATACATGAAGATGTTGATCTATTCAACGAAACTTGTTAACTAGTAGTGTCTTTTTAAATATATCATGTCATATTTTTATCTCTCGGTAACAGTCATTAAAGCTTTTTGGATATATATATATATATATTGATCATTGTTCGGATCATTGCTTAATACTGTTTTCATATATTCAGTCAAGATATATCAATGGATTTTGGCTTAGACAAATGTACGACTGTTGGAATAACAAGAGGAAATTTGAAGAGCTGAACGAAATCGAGCTGCTCAATGGTGAAATAAGAAGACAGCTACAAATATTTGGGAATTTTAAAGGCATCCGATCTTATGATGCCTCTAATATTCGATCTTATTGTGAAAAATTTGCACAATAAGATCAAAGACAGAACTAGAGTAGAATATATAAGACGACTAAGAAAACTTCTTAAGTCAATGCTTATTGCTGGAAATTTGATAAAAGCAATTAATACCTGGGAGATACCTGTTCTGAGATATTCAGCAGGCATTGTTGAATGGACCCAGCTAGAGATGGAAGATTTAGACCAAAAAATTCGAAAATTAATGGCAATGCACCATGCCCTCAATCCTCGCAGTGACATTGATAAGCTCTATCTCTCAAGCAAAAAAAGAGGCAGAGGACTATTACAAGTAAATCAAGTTATTGAAGAAGAAAAACGAAATTTGAATGATTATCTGCAGCAAACAACGGAAAAATTTCTAATTGAGGTAAGGAAAGAGGGTTTACTTAAACCCATGGAGTCAAAATTGGAATACAAAACCAACCAAGTAAAAGTGAGAACTGAAAGATGGAAAAATAAGGCATTGCATGTAAAATACCTTCATAACATAGAGGACAGTGCTGACAGCAACATCACCTGGCAGGGGTTGTGAAATGGCGCACTAAAAAAAAAGAAACAGAATCGGTAATTCTTGCAGCGCAAGAACAGGCCACTAAAACCAATGTAATGAAAGCAAAAATACAAAATATTCAAGAAGACAGTAAATGCAAATTGTGCAAAGAGAAGGAAGAAACGGTAGACCACATTATAAGTGTGTGCAGCAAAATCGCACGAATTGAGTACCGTAAAAGGAAAAATAACGTAGCCAAGATAATTCACTGGCATTTATGTAAAAAGTATGGGTTTAAAGTGTCTAAAGACTATTGGAAGCATAAAGTCCACCAGAAAGTGGTTGAGAAAGAAAAACCTAAAATACTCTGGGATTTCAAAATCCAGACTGAGAAAAGCTTGGAATGTAATACACCCGATATCATAGTGGTGGAAAAGAGTGAAAACAAGGGTGTTAAGTTTAAAGAACTATCAGTTCCAGGAGATAGTCGGATTGATGACAAAGAAACTGAAAAAATTACAAAGTATCGCGATTTTCAAGTCGAAGTTGAACGAATCTGGCAAAAGAAAACGAAAGTTGTTCCCTTTCGTTTTCTTCCAGAAAATATCCAGAAAACATCCAGAAGCACTCGAGTTAGATGGATTAAAAATTGGGCAGCTGCAAAAGGGCGCTTTGTTCGGCACGGCATTCATTTTCAGAAAGTATTTCCACAACTCATAGTCCCTTGGGTAGGGCTCGAATTAGTGGAATATAACCAGCCTTTTACTTAAGACTAAGGAAGCAAATCAAGCTTTGATGAATATGATATATATAAGAGAGTACATCAGTCCCGAGTGTGGAAAGAGGTAAGTAGAAATCTTCGAATGTGTCTTTAGAAAGATACTCGTAAGTTGGTTTTGGTAAGTTGCTGATTTACAAGAGGGTGTTTTAAGAATACAACACCCTCTTGTCGTCATTGTGAAGAAAAAAACTTCAAAATGGGATATATATATATATATATATATATATATCCGATTTTTAAGTTTTTTTCTTTATGAAAATCAATAACGAAGAATGAAGAATGTTATTTGAGTGGAATTTTCTAAGGTACTGATTAAATGACGTTTTCATTTCTAGGGTGGTTTTCCTGTTCGTCACAAGGGCTTCCATATTGTGAATAACTCAGAACTCTTTGAAATTTTTTATACATGCGTGCTTAAACCAGTGTATAGCAAGAAATACCAAGAGCGAGTAAGTATTTGAAAACATTAAAAATATTACGAACTGCGAATAATGGCATTTTAATATTCATAATAATTTGTTCTATATAATTAGTTTGTAATAATATATATGGTTTTTTTTTAAATATTCTTATTCAAGACAAATTTGTGAATTTTTAATATTTGTAATGAATTCAAGACTCTGGACTTGTTATGGAATTTCCGTAACTTAGTTGTGATAGTTAAAGCCCTTTAGGTTGACGGACAAAAATAACCCCATATAGCACAAACAGAACGTTTATTATTACTTCTTAACCGAATGTAAGTTAGCTGGTCTCTCATTTTGGGGGCAACATTTTTCTTCCCCGAAACTCCGATATTTCGTCCCGTAAAAGAAAAGAACACGCATTGCCACCAATAGGATAACTGAAATAGAATTAACGTCCCAGTGACAATCGTATGTTTATAAGAATGCCAAGTTACTTATCAATGATAGGCCATTAAGCCTCACACGAAATGGATGACATGGGAATTATTATTTGATTGTTATGTAATCTAGAAAGCCAATCAGTAAATAAAATTTCAAACCAACATTCTGTCTGATTGAAGAGATAGAATTCACTGATGATCTGTTGCTACTTGAATATGATCGATGCCGTCTGTGGAAACGGTAGATCAAATTTTATCATAACTGCGTAGATGGAGGAAACAATGAAGTATTATCAATTATCCCGAGCATCTTAATTTTTTATTAAAATTACTTTGTATAATGTGCAAATAATCTTTGCTGATCGTTGAAAAAACGAACATAAAATAGTGTAAGAGATATTTTTAACCATAAGCAGCCGTTGTATGTTTTCTTTAAGATGCAAATATTGAATAAAAACAGATGCTTGCAAAAATTGAATAGTGCTTTCGAAATTATGGATAACTGAAGAGTTTTACATCGTTACAGTTTCAATCCTAGAAGGGTTTCTGCCCTCCCCTTCCACTAGGTTTTTCATGCCTCAGAACAGGAATACTTGTTCTAGGAACAAATATGAACTGCTTCGTTTTTAGATATAATGTGCTCTTTTCTAAACCTTTTTACTAAGGCCTTAATTTCCAGCGACAACATCATTATATTCGAAGAATGCAGAGAGAAATCCAGTAGAGCCATTTTCTGATCCTTTGCTTTCTGAATGGCCGTCATCATCACTAGATATTTTTAGAATCTCCTCCATTAGAGGAACTTTTGACAGTATTTTTAAATAATACGTAGCCTAATCTGGGCAATTTCACTAGGAGACGAAAAATGTTTACTCGCAAAACAGAGATGCAGTTTCGAAAACACACACGATTTTCATATATGCTGAAACTTATAGATATTGCTTCACAGATAATTGCGAGCAATATGATCTTCTACAAGTGGCTCCGTCTCTTTAAAAGTCACAAAGCAGCAAATATTATGGAACGGCGGAATGTTATCGATGAAATGCATCCATCCGCAGCAGTACAGATGACCTCACTTACTATCATCATGGAACGTTGTATCTTTTTTCATCAGCTACGTCATCCCCTTTCCATATTTTTCCCTATAGTTGACAAATGTTTTCGTCAATCATTTCTTTATTTGGTGTGGAGACATTTCTCACTAAACTATTTGTAATATAAATTGATATTATTAATTTAAATTTTATTTTGCAGATAATAGTTCACGGAAGTGATCTGGACTCCCTACATCAACACATTTCTCCTTCTCACTTACCGCCTGAGTATGGCGGAAATATAACACCCATCAGTGGAGCATCACTTTATGAAAAGCTGGTGGAATGGAATCCTACATACAGATCGTTCTGTGAGTATGGCTACTCAACGTGGAAGAGTGGCAGCGATGGGTCAGAATTTGGTCAGAAAGCGTGCTCAGAACCAATTCTCCCTGGGAATCAAATGATGGAGGATAATTTACTATCCTCCAAGTAGCCTCAGTGATTAATATTCAAAGACATTTCTTCAGAAGTAATTATTTGAAGAAAGAGCAAAATGCTTATAAAATTCTTCATATACTGAATATCGTTTTTTATATGTACAAGAAGAAAAACAAGTGCTTTTAGAGATAAAATTGATACTAAAAATTTAGGAGGTTTGCATATCTTTTTAATTTGCTCTATAGGTTACATGGTGCATTTTATATTTAAATATTTTAAATTACATTTACTACGCATTTACTACACAGATGTGTTCTTTTTATAATTCAAAATCCGGAAATTCAAAGTCCTGAAATATGAAGAAGGTTGAGCAAACACCAGATACTTTTAGTTTTTTTTTTTTAGAAATTTTCAGACATTTCGAAATTTTTTAAATTTTAAAAATGTTTGGCTTGTACCATCCAGAACATTCAGGATTAAAGAATTCGGTATGGTATGTTCAGAAGGCAAGTTTTGGAATTGTGTAAGCCATGACCTGCTGCTTGAGAAAAATTCATGTCCTGAAATAATACACAAAGTTCAGAAGTAAAGAGAGTTCAACACTCGTCATTTGTTTTTTTCCCTGTCAGCAAATTAGCTGATCTTTAGTTTGTTTGATCTTTACATTTCCGACTGTTAATATGTCCGTCGCATGACCTCGCATGCCTTAATTGTGTTGCAGGTGTACATACGGATTGATGATATTTACTATACTATCTTGTTTGAGTTTACTTAGCATGAACCTTGGCCGACTGACGCATATGTAGATAATATTTGCTTCCTTATTCCGTCATCAATTCAATTTCGATAAACGAAGTCACTTTGCACTAACAGGACGTTGAACTTAACATGCATTGAGAAGATGAGATAAAATCAACTCTAACATTTTTACATTTCTAAAAAACACTAATACTATTACGGCTAATTGAGCACAGATAACACTTGACACCAATCGTATCAGTTCAAACACCCTTTTCCCACGAGACAAGAAAAAAAACTTAATCAGATTTGAAATTACTTGGATTAAACTTAAGCACTTTTCAGAAATTCAAGACAGCGCTTTCTTTTCAGACTATTCTGCATTCCAAATTTGCTGATGATGACCGCGTCTACAGATAAAATAAATAAACATTAGAAACCGTCCTTGACTGAAACTCACATCCAGTCCCTGTGCATATCCATTTCGTTTTCACTCTCGTTTTGAAAAAATTTTCATGTTTTCAAAATTGCCAATCCTTTTGCATTATGTTTTCTTGTCATTTCACTAAGGATTCCCAGTAAAAAGAAATTCGAATTGTTTTGTAAAATATAGAAACGTCATCTAAGAACAATTGTAATTGATTAACTGTGAAGGATTAATAATCACATTTACATTTGTTCATTTATCCTTCCATAATATTACAAACAGTGATTTATAGAACGACAGTTTAGATATCTGCTTCTTAAATTTGACTTTTAATTCCCTTTTCTTATGTGCCATGAATATCCATCTTCTAATTTGTTACTAGTTTTGCCGACTCCGCAAAAGACGACCGTATTTGTTACACTCTTCAATCTAAATATGCTTTGAAATAATTTGCGGGGAATTTCCAATTATCGAATGTTTTAAGTAACCTTTAAGTAATTGTAACATATTAAGATGATACTTACTAGAACTAAACTATTTATGTCATTTATTTTATGTTGAATTTTATTTCAATCCAATAATGGGATTAATAGTTCACCCAATTTGTTGTTGAAGTATCATTGACTAGCATCTTTATATCATTTTATTATTTAAAAAATATCTGATCTTCTACTGATACGTCCAAGTTATTAAGAAGTTTTAATCTATTAATTTAATTTATGATTTTAATCATCATAAATAATATTTGTGAAGTATGTTTTCTTTGTTCTCTGAGGATCTAAGGTTTAAATATAGTTCCAACAGTTATATATAAATATATATATTCAGATACCCACTGTTTGACAAATACTTTTTCATAAGGTGGTTCTCTTTTCTTTAAAAATTCTACGCTGTTTTCTAACAAGTAAATAAAGTTTCTTCGAATTATTTTCTCAAAAATGAATTGTCTCGTTTCTATGTAAGTGTATAAGCAGTAAAGGTGATAATCAAGAAATCAAACAAGAACGAACGAAAATAATTAAATTTCGATTAAAAAAAATATGCCCATGTTGTTAGCGCACCTTTTTTTTGCCTTGATAGAACGGGTGCATTGATTCTTTCATTACAAGCACCGTATTGCTTATAATCAGCAATACAATAGAAAATATCACGCGACACTCTGTGTCCATTTTATAGCTCTCGTAAGTGGATTGTATCGGAATGAGAATGTCTCATGAATAGCGAATCTTACGAGATTTTACAAGAATAAAAATACAAATAACATTTTTCTTCATTTATGAATCATAATAAAAAAATCCTAAAATTGCCACTTTCATTCGAATCGATGGTATCGAAGTCAAGGCTATTTGAAAGTGAAAAATCTTCAATTTGAAATATTTGGAGTTTTGTGTACACCTTGGGACTGTGTGTGTGTGTGGGGGGGGGGGGGGGTGCGTGAGTGGGTGGGTGAGTGCGTGCACGCTTGCGTGTGTGTGTGTGTGTGCGTGTGATAATCAAGCAAAAATATGCTCAAATGAGAGCAGAAATAGAGTTATACCTTCGATAAATAATAGCTATAGCTGCCTATAATGAAGTGCAGTTAACTGAGGTCATATCTATAATTACTTTTTCTTTAACAATATATAGAAAGTTTTAAACAAAATCTCTCTCTCGGTATATATCGACGACTCTGTTAGGACTGCGTTTACTTCAACAACATCACATAACACGATAATACTCCACAACACTTTACACAACTAGGCGTCTCAACAAATCATACGGTTAAACTATGGAACAACATCTCATACGCACGCTACTGAACAACTTACCACAATATGTAAGATATTAACAATTATAACACTAAAATCCGAACTGTGGAAGTTATATTAATGCAATTAGTACAGCAGATAACACATCTAATCAAAATTTCCTTTGCTCAATTTAAACACAAATAATCGAATATTCCGCCCTCCAACCAAGTTAAGATCCCTTTTAACCATCACCGTCATTAGGTCTCACTTACATACACTGTCCCTCAAAATTGTTCACTGGGAAAATAATACTTTCTAACCAGCAATCCTGTTTATGAAATTTTAGGTATGTTTACTGCCTGTTGTATGAGTAATACACAACCACCGTGCTACCAATTCTCAGAAGCATAAAAGGCGTCCGCGTGAAACAAAACATATTGTCCAATAGCCATCACACTAACAAGATTCTGCCGATTGTTCCAATCTATTACCGATATCACACATCTTTCTCATGATTATGATTGCAGACGTATAACTGCTATTTACGGCACAAGTCAATAGTTTATTCTATCATCAACTTCCACGACAACAGTACATTTACTCTCCTAGGGATCGGCCTGTATTTTGACAAATTCCCTAATGACCTAATATCTCCACTTATCCCTAATGTTGTTCTTCAATCCCTTTGACTTTCTCGTAGGGAAATTTCCATCCAACATTAAACTTCACTCAGAAGAAGTCTTCTTTACCCTGTCCTTAAAAAACAGATGTTCAAAGTCTTTTCTTGGCTGTTATCAATAGGAAGTCATTTTGGTACCGAACGTATATAAACTTGAAAAAGTCAAGTCTGTTGTTCGACACTTCTTTGGCCGAATTGTTACCTATTGATAGTCAGTTTTCCGATTCGCCATCTGACACCATCAATTGTTGAGTATATGTGAGCTGATTTTTCGATGTACTCATTGAGTTCACATCAGTTTATACTCCAAGTATAAAATCCTCAAACCTCTTAATGGCCTGCATTTTTGGAAAAATGCAAGCAATTAAGAGGTTTGAGGATTAAGATAAATTTATTAAATTTCAATTCTATTTCTTCCTCTAATGTATCATTTTAATTACAACATCGAAATGTAAAATGAAATAAGAGTAATAAAACTTCGTTATATCTAAAGACCATCACTGGGTATTGTGTACTAAATTGTTGATTTCAACGTATACATAAGTAGTGTGAAGATTTTAGCTAAAACTGTATATTAGCTAAGTTTTTATATAAATTATATATAATGTGCAGCATATTTACATTGGCAGTATACACTGGTTAAATGTCTTCCTTTTTAAACAGAGAGGAACATCATTGTTTTGAAAAATGCTTTTCAATTTTCTGAATGCACCCCAGGCAAGTTGAACCCTCCTATTTATTTATTTTTGGAGTCCACAGTTTAGATCAATGAGATGACCAAATATGTATATGAAGAGACTTTCCAAGAAATTGTTTTCTATTATTATGTTTTTGGTGATGTTTTCATGTTTAATCATTTACAAAATGATTAAACATGATTTTAGTTTTTTCTCTGTTTATTTTTAGACAGACTTTTCTGCTTTCATGATATAAGTCTTCTATTCTTATATTAATGTCTTCTGGATTGTTTGTAAAAATTATGATATCATCTGCATATATTAGGTGTGTTAAATTTCTGTTATTAATTTTTATACCAAGGTTTGTCCAGTTTATATTATTAAATATTTCTTGAAGGACTGTTGTAAAGATTTTGGGTGACAGAGAGTCTGCTTGTCGGACACCCTTTTCAATTGATATTTTATTGCTACTTGTGTGAATTTGGATTGTTGATGTTGCAATGCGGTATATTTCTTGGAAGAGTTCCATATATTCTTCAGGAACTCCCTGATTCTGGAGTGCTTTGATTATTGCATTTGATTATTTGATTATTAGTTTTGATGGAATCGAATGCTTTTCATAATCAATCAATGCTAAATAGAGAGGCAATTGGTTTTCTTTTGCTGTTTCTATTATTTGTTGTTTATTACATGAATATGATCAACTGTGTTAGAGCCTTTACGGAATCCTGCTTCTTTTGCTGGTTGATTTGAGTCTAGAGGAGGAGTTAAGCTGTTTGTTATTACTTTTGTGAGAATTTTGTACAGATTGGAGAGAATACTAATTGGTTTCTTTATTTCTTCTTTGTCTCATTTTTGTTTTAAACAACAGTATCAGAGTAGCATTTTTCCAGTTTTCTGGTATCTTCCCTACTTCTAGGCGTTGATTTAGTAGGTTTGTGACAGTGAACTATATTGTTTCTGCCAATTTATTTAATTCTATATGAATTTGGTCTTCACCAGGACATTTTCCATTTTTCATTTGTTTTAATGCTTGTTCATCTGAAGTGAATGGGAGGATGAATTCTTTATGCGATGGAGAAGGGTTATTTATATTTGGTTTATCTATTGAAGGATCACTATAGAGTTCTTTATCAAATTCTTCTAGACTGCTTAAGATTTGTTCTTGGTTCCTTATTGTCGTTCCATTCTTATCTTTCATTACAGTTATTTGACTTTTGCCAAATGATAAATGTTTTCTAAGTATTTTCATATTTTTATTGTTTTCAATTGTTTATTTTATTTTATTTTTTTTTTAGTTTTATAAGATCTTATTTCATTTCTCATATTTTCCCTTATTGTTTTGCATATAAAGTTTAAAAGAAATAAAGTTTTTGACTTGTTTCATATTTCGTCTCTTTTTTAGTAATTGTACTGTTTCCTCTGAATGCGTATGTTCTTTTTGTTTTATTGTTGCTTTTGAATTCGTTGACTGCTGAGATTATTACTTCCGTTGGGTTTTTGCTTATGTTATTTATGTCTCCTTCAAATATATTTATTAAATATAGTTTTTTTTCATAATCCTTCTTCTTGTTTTCAATTGTTTTTAAGTCAAAACTTCTCGATTTTTTTGTTTGTTTAGCCATTTTATTCTTTCCAATTTTGGGTTTATTTTAATTTTGGAAGTCGGTGGTCACTTCCATTTTTTACTTGATTTAATACTGAGGTATCTTGAACTATTTCTTTATTATTACACAGCACATAATCTATTTCATTTTTCATTTCTCCATTTGGATTTCTCCATGTCCATTTTCTTTTGAGGGCTTTCTTTAAAAATATAATGCTTTTTTTCTGATAGAGAATTCTATTAAGAGCCATTCCTGAGATGCTGCTTGTACCATGGTCGAATAGTCCTGTTGTGTCTATTTGGTGAATGGGATGACCTACTTTGGCATTAAAATCGCCCATTACTATAGTAAAGTTTTGATTGCTATTTCTTTTTTTGTCTCGAGTGTGCTCCATTGAGTCATAAAATGCTTCTATCTCTTCATCAGTGTGGGATGAGGTGGGACCATATATTTGGATGGTCCTGATTTTAAGTTTGGAGTTTATTTTAAGTGTGATTTCTATTATTCTTTCAACTGTATAATTAAATTCTTGTATAAGGTGCAATTGTCTTAATAGAAATCCAACTCCGCATAGTCCTTCATTTTTCCCATAATGCAGTCTCCATTTTTTAGTTTTATTAAATGTCATCTTGCCTGTGAACATGACTTAAACTTATGATGTCCCATTTAATAAGTTTTAGTTCTTGCTGCAAGAGGGTAAGACCCTCCACTTCTTTAAATGTTCGACAATTAAGTGTTCCTATATAAAGGAAAAGAGGATTGTACTGATTACGGTTATGTTTTTGAATTATTTGGGCTATTTCAGCATTGCTTATTATTTTGGAAAGATTCCCCACTGCATCATGCACTGGTCTCCATAAATGGTTTTGATCACAGTAGGTATATAGTTGGGCAAATTTAGTCACATCCAGTGTTTGATCATTCTGGGCATGGGCTTTGCGGTCTTTCTTTCTTCTTCTTCTTGGCATTATAGTAGAGGAGGTTGTGGCCTAATCTTTCACGGTTACCACATAACGTCTTGGGGGATACATTTTATAGCTTTCTTCCAGCTCTTTGCTCAGTATCAACTTTGCTCATTATGGCATGGGCAAAATGAACTCATTGCTCATTACGACACCATGTTTCCCGGGGGGGGTCTAAGTGGAGTTATGATACTAAGACTTCTTGGGTATGGTCCTCCGTACTTCAACGAAATATTGGCACTGCCATCTATATCAGTTCCATCAGGGTTTTTGACAGGGTTATAGGTTGCCTTCGAATCCATCCCAGGTTTAACTGCCAACGTGCTACAAGACTGAGTGGTGGCTAGTCAGCCAAGATCCTGGTAGGAGAACACAGCTAATCCTCTACCTAACCGGCTAACTTCCTTTTTTTCGAAATAGACAAGATAAAGGATTCTCACGTCTTGGAGAGGAATCGAACCCAAGTCTTCGGTTATACCGACTGAGCTACAGAGATTTAATAACATCAAACTAGACTTCATATGACATCTTTGGGAAGTGTTAGGACGTCAGGTGAATGTGAATCTATTCAGTACAGAAATTCACTGCCATTTTAGTAGAGTAATGGCCGAAATACATTGACAAATAGTATGCAATGAAATCATGACTGAGGATTTTCTAAACAATGAGACTTCCTAATAATTTTTGCTACACCTAAAATGTTTTCGCTATACATGCTTGGGCAATACTGGACCAGTCAAGAAACTCCCATTTCTGCTGGAAGCTCACACATGACACATTAAATAACACATACACTCTTACGAATAAGACTTACAATAACACCAGTGACGCTGCATCTTGATGAAAGAATTTGCTTCATTTGGATGAACTTATGAAAATAACTTTAGAATATTCATACAAGACAATCATTTTCAAAACTCTCATCCAAATGTACATATACTTAAGAGAAAAACCTACATAATTTCATGTCTTTCTTCATATATACTGTGTTTATTTTTATTTCTTAAAATGAATTTCGCAAAATGCTCAAGCGCTAAAATGCAAAAGGCATATTACATTTCTTTGTGTGCTCTATCTATACGCGCGACAACATAAAATAAGTTCTTTCGGACTAGAATTGAGTTCAATAAAATTTAGACCTCTGGCAAAATAATTGCCGAGATATTTCAAGTGAAGCTTTGTTTAGATTATACCAATTGAATAAAATAAATATCCCTTGCAGATTGTCAACATGATTCGGCTCTAAACTTCGGCGCTGCCATTTAACCTATAAAGAAATGAAAGCCGTTAAACGCACGCTGTCTCAGAAAAATTACAAAGTCGAATTATTTTTTTTGTTCAATTCTGCCAATCACAATTCAGTCTCTTGCGTTGTTTCTACATAATCCAGATAGACCAAATTCTCCATTTCTTATCTGGATGCTATAGTGTTTGCAGGTTTTAATTGAAAGCCTTCCGTATATTCTTCATAGGAGTCCTTGAGAAGTCTTCGATAAGGAAGGCTTTTCAATTTCAATTATTTCAATTTTATTTCATTTTTCTTTCTCTTAATAATATGCTCCTCCGAAGAGAATGTGCAATAACGAAGACAGATTTTTGACTTTTCATGGAGAAAACAGCTGAGTTCCATTTTTGCCTTCATGAGAGAAATCGTGACGGTCTTTTAAACTGAAGGTGTTTTAGGTAATTTCAAACAGAGTTATATTAAAAGTAGCGGAAAGATTTAGAAGGAATATACATGGAAGATTTTGTAGCGCAAATGACGAGTCGTTGCATTCTTGGAGAAGTGTTAATAATACTAGCAAAACCTTCGTTATATCTGGAGTCTTAATGCTTCCTTGTTCAACTGCAAAGATGGTCTAGTACTCAGTCTCTAAATAATCCAGATACAAAAAATTTTCCATAGTTTATCCGGATGACATGGTGTTAACATTTAGGCGTTTACATTTATTTCAGTCTGTATTCTAGTTTAGTGGTTCTTTGAAGCAGACGCATATTTTGCTTTCACATATTTAACGATATAAATGCAGACCTTCAACAGTCTAAACATACTGGCCATTGAATTAGCAACCTTCGTGCACATGTACGTAAACTTCACTTACCCAGGGTTATATGCCTTACCACGTGTTCTAGGCAAGTATGTAAGAATGCGGTTAGTCAGTAATCGTCAATAGTGTTCATCACAATGGGAAAAACACACGTTTTTTTTTTTTTGAAGTTCGATAGAGAGTGTGTTGTTTGTGACAGTTTGTCTACAGTGACGATTTTGAAAACAGCAGAGCTGACTGCTTTATAAGAATGTAAGATATCCCGGGTATTTAATGAGTGGAATAAAACAAAGAATTTCTTGGAGTTCGATACAAGGCTTATTGTGGTTGTCTATCTGGCTGCAGTCACTTCACCGACAACGGTTGTCACAGGGCTATTACTGTGGTAGTAACATGTCTTTCAGGAAAGAGAACGCAGTCCTTTGAGAAGTCTTGTATGGACAAACAGAACTCTCTCTCTCTCTCTCTTTCTCTCTCTCTCTCTCTCTCTCTCTCTCTCTCTCTCTCTCTCTCTCTCTCTCTCTCTCTCTCTCTCTCTCTCTTTGACCAATGCATATAATGAAGGCTGATTCTGACCCATATCTCACGGAATATTGTACCAGTTATTGAAGAGGTTCAGTATTGGCAGTCGCATGCCTGTACCATTCATTTCTGCGAAGAACTAGAAAGGTCGTCTACAGCGGTGACAGGAACACCGTGTCTGAATGCTGAAACAGCAGAAAACGTTATTATTCGGTCCGACTAGTCCTGCTACACCTTGTCCTGGATCAACGGAAAATAGAAAGCAATTTACAGGTTTCTTTTCACTTCTTAACCTCTTATCTGTACATAGCATAGTTTAATGTTATAAATTTTGCAATGGAATGTCTTGCTTTCGGAATTTATTATTATTATTATTATTATTATTATTATTATTATTATTATTATTATTATTATTATATAAAACCAAATTTTGAAGTGTTGAAAAGGGAACAGAGAGGACCGTGGTCAACAATCAGCGAAGAACAAAGGACGCCGCCATCTTTATAATCACGAATCACTGCCTAAGGGAAGAAAGATGAGTCATGAAGTGTATCAAATGCCTGGAGGAGTTATCGTCCAACGGAAATAATATAACTTGTACGAAATGCAGTAGGATTCTACACTTAAAATGTGTCGGCTTTTCAGAAACAACCGGGCAACATACAGGGTGTTCGGGATAAATTTGACAGTTTCGTAAGGAAAAAGAAAATCTTCTTTGTATCTATTAAATTTAATGAATTGACAAAAAAACATTACAGGCAGAGTTAATTACAATACTATCAACAAGATTTACTCAAAATAACCACCATTAGCATCGATCACAGCTTCAATTCTGCTTCGGAACCTCGAACAAGCTGATGCTACAGTCTCCCTGGGAAGGGCCGCAAAAACTGTTTTAATTTTATCCATTAACTGGGCTTTTGTATTACTGGAAGTGCGATTGGTGTCTTTTTCAACTGCGCCCCATACAAAATAATCCATGGGGTTAAGGTCTGGGGAGTTTGGAGGCCAAACATTTGGACTGGTGAAGTCGTAGAAATTTTCAGACAACCATTTTTGACTTTTCCCAGAGGTGTGGCAAGGGGCCGAATCCTGCTGCCATACATACGGCCTACCATTGGCTACCCTTGTTATCCAGGGCTTGACTACAGTTAGCAACTCCACGAACAAAGCCCGAATTCCAATGCCAGGGTTCTTCAACACCTGTTACTGCAGATTTGCGAGGAACTGCTGTACGAACGCAATCAGATCGTCTGCTAGGGATCTTTCTTCTTGCTACATCCTCGTAGTCACCATTGCAAGTCTCTAGTTCATGCCTGATTGTTTTTACTGTATTCAGGGAGCATTGGGCAGCAGTCGTAATATCCTTATTTTGATGGCGGGCACGAATCATCATGATACAAGTTATTCTCTTCCATGATTCAGGTGGGTTCCAGCTATCCATCCTTTCTGACATCTTGTATATGAATGAAGAAGGGTCCAAACTTTTAAATGAAGAGAAGTGTGTGTTAATACATGTAACTTACGGAAAAATATAATTAATTATAAATATGTCAAATTTATCCCGAACACCCTGTAAGTATGAACCCGATGTAACACGTGAGTTTTGAGGATTTTGAGGTCTTAGCAATATGCCTCGGGCCCGGCATATTGCTAGGACGTATTCATGACTGTAATCTGTTATGTTCTCAGGTCCGGTTTGCCTGCTTGTGAGATGAAAAACCCCAGATAAACTGGGGGGGGGGGGGACCATACTGTCCACACCCAAGACGGGCTACTTGGCTATGGCTGAGGAAGATCACGTCAGAAGATTCCTTGATATATCAATATTAGTTTACCCTAATATTCTTAGAGATTGAATGCAGCGATTATAAAATAAACCTAAATTATTAAAACGAATTCTTGGAAGAAATTCTTGGAATAAATAAATTCTTCCAAGAATTTCTATTAAGGAAGAGAATGTTAGAAAAAAAATTAGAAAGATATTAACCTGGATCACTGAATTCGGATAATATTAGCCATTATACCATAGGAGTGCACCTGATGATCCTGAAATCGACTCTATAGTTAACAATTAATTAAAAAGAAAATATATTAATACACTTTAATGTGAATATCATTATAGTAGAATGTCAACCGATTGATGAAAAACTATAAATGTTGTGAATGATACGAATGAGAATTAATTTAAGATTCAGTGTTAGAGCTGAGCAGTGGACAGAACTAGGTTTACGCGATCACCATCTTCTCTCGTAATGTTTGATACAGAAACGTCTCCACTTGGGCGTGTTCAACTCCACTCCACGGGACTACCCTAATAATAAAAATGGAAAGTATTTTGTCAGTGTTTTCAATATTAGCATGTCAGCATAAAATTTTAATTAGAATTTTATTTTTATTATTAAATTTATTGTTATTCTTATTTATTATGTTTATTATTTCTATTTTAATGTTTATAATAATCATTATTTTGTATTATTCTACCGAAAGACTTCAGATGCTCTAAACTGAAGCGAGTTTGGCTCATCTCTTTCATTTGTAGTCAAAACATGGTTAACCAGTCTTTTTCTTAAATGTGTTGATCAACAATATCTTCAGATATAAAATGAAGGAAATCTGTTTAACTTTCTATAAAAATCTTGAAGTTCTTGTTTCTTCGTGCCACACTCCTTGAACTTATTGTCTTCGACAATGCTTTGGTAATGACCTTCAACGTGACCCTATGTTACCTTTAATCCCATGTTCCCTTCCTACTGAACACCTGTTTTATTTACAATTTCATTGTTTATTTTCTTATCACTTTCTAGATATACTTATGCTGAATTATTTATGTGTTGCAAGATTTAGTTATATTAATATCAATGACATCTCTCTCTCTCTCTCTCTCTCTCTCTCTCTTTCTTTGTCTTCCGTGATGCTGTTATGCAGCAGCTGCAATTATAAGACAACGAATCACTGGGTTTGTGGCTTATTTGCAACAAGAAGAGTGAGCTGTTTCATTTGTTGTGTGATTTGCAATATTTCCACATTTTCTTAAATACATTCCATTAAATTCAGTAGCTATTATTTCCTAACTACTTTATGCTGCACATTTTTAAATATGAAAAGAAAAATATACATCCAAGAAATAGAAATCCTATTTGCCACCACTGAGATTTGAACTCGGATCGTTGGATTCAAAGACCAGAATGCTGATCATTACATTATGGAACCACTTGTTTCTTTCCTACCCATAAAGCACTATTCAAAGAGTAAAAATATTAATAGAATTTTTTTAAAAAAGGTTTTTACTAAGTAGATTCTAAGCTCAGTGTAATTAAAAGATAATCGGTAAAATATGGATGAGTAAAGTTCATCATAAGCAATGATGAACTTTACTTGAAAACAAAACAAGTCAACTTCGGAAAAAATTTCTCAGTGAAATAATATTTTAAATACCAAAAGCCGTATTTTGTGTTCAAAATATTGTGGATAAAGTTTACTATTTTACTTACTAATTATATACTAATAACATTATTAATCTATTTAATAATATTTTTATATTAAAATATAATTTTTAAATGAATGATGTCATAGTTATCACTACTATTACTAAGTACAATTATCAACTCATATAATATTAATCTGTTAACACAGCTGGTACATTATTACAATACCAACTGTGTTCATTATTAAGTGTTAAATAATTAATATTAGGAAAATTACTTTTTCCATTTCATTCTCTTTTTTTAATTTATTTAACAAGTAGTTTATTTAAAAAGTAGGAAACGAACGAATACATATTAATATATTTTAACAGAAGATCAGAAAACGCTTGCAATCAGCGTTTGAAAAAAATATTAAAAGTTTTATCACAATCTAAAAATAATGAATTTTGATTTTCTACAAGGGACGTTAGCCTTTGGGGAGAAGATTTAGAATAGGAATGGTACGAAATCAACAAGTTACTCAAATTCATGTCCATGATATTATTAACATGAACATGTAACCACCGAATGTACTGAGGCTTAAGGTTTCTGGAGTGAGTCCGAAACCACAACAGTAAGAAAGAAATAATATTTAAAAGAGCCACAGCCGAGAGATTCAATGGTGAAGAGAACTGAAAAGAAAGAAACGCAGAAGGAATGAACAGCGGATGAACCATGTTATTCACCTCTCTGACCAGATTAATACATTGAACCGAAATTCAGTACTCCTTTAGAATGCCATTACAACATTAAAATGAAGTTATGTTACATGTCAGGCATTAAGTGTTTGGTGATTGGAGCAAAACGTAGTTCTGTCACTGTTTTGACGAATGTTTTTAAGTCTGTGTATTTCGTTATTATTTCTTTATTCAACACTTTTAATTTTTTTTTCTTTTCTTGTAAATAGCACTTTAATTTCTATTTATTTCTATTGTTTTTATTTAGCTTAATTTATTATTTGTATTATTTTCATTCGGAATTTTTATTAAAGTTATATAAATCAACATTTCTTATTTTAAATTATTTATTGTTTTATTAATTTTTGTTGCTGTTTTCTTTCATGTTATCATTTATTCATTTTTTGCATATTACATCTTTTAATTTTTTTTCTTCTATCACTGACATTTTTCATACATAGGATATCTAAACTTCATAATTAAAGGCGTCAAAACGCGTACATTTTCCTATACAGCACATGAGCGTCTTTTATGGTCAAGAGATTAAGGAATAAGGAGGACCCTGTTGATTCTCTCAGTTTGATTTTCTTGGTAGTTTCGGTAAAAAGTAGAATTATGATAGTGGAAAATTCATCAAAACATCAAAATTCATTAAACATCAAAATATCAAACATCAAACATCAGAAGATCTATAAGACAGAAGTTGAATATCTTTGAGAGAGAGAGAGAGAGAGAGAGAGAGAGAGAGAGAGAGAAAGTAGAGTGAATTTGTGAGAGAGAAGGGATAATCATTTAATCGAACTGCCATCTTCTTAGTACATCAAGAAAGATTAGAATTTGGTTGCACACGTAAAATTTACATGCAGTGATCCCAGGTTAAAGGGATTTAGATAGATTTACAGCCGATATACAGGTAAGAAGCAGGATATCTGAACTAATTCAAGTTTTTTGGTAGCTGCAGATGTTATAGAAGGAGAATTGTTGTTTACCTATATCTTTCAAGAAATTAAACAGGATAGTGTCTTGATTGTCAGCTGGGTCTAAAAATCATGGAGATATTGACACTACAAATTTTCTCAAATAAAAAACAGCTGTACAGTGTACTAACATTAGGGAAGCGCGAACATGATTTGAATTCCTTGGCAGCAGTTCACTTATATTCAGAAAACGTGTTCCTGATAAATTTGCCAGTCGATTATATATATTTACAGTGCACATTATGTTCAGGCTGCCCTCAGTCTAGAAGAAACCTTTTGCTGTTGAAATAGTACCGAACAAATAGTACAGAACATTAAGGCTGAAATTTCGTCAACGTTAATTCTGAGAAGGGCTGACGAAACTATGAGAAGTATCGAAATTTTTCTTCAAAGAAAAAAGCGTTTGAAGGATACAAAATTAATGAAAGCCGCTGCAAAAGCATTTTTAAGTTAAGGATGCTCTTACTGATAATCGCATCGATATAACTAAATGTTTAGACTATTGGAGTTAAGTCGATTCTTCGATAACATAGAGAGGTCTCTACAAATGAAACGAAAGAAGATGGTGACTAAAGACCAAGCGTACGTTTTTCTAAATTTCGTAAACTCTCAGAATGAAATTCGTAGGGTGCTTATAAAACCATTATAAGTATTGTAAAACTTGCTTTATCAATGAAATTTATATCAGATTCGTTTTGAGTAATCCCATTAAGATACCATAATTAACTGAAAATTCATAGATATTTTATATTGTGAATTTTATTGCTCAAAATCCGTAAAATATAAAATAAAAAGGTTTTTATAAGGATTTTATATAACTACATCTCCACCTCAAATATATTCTTATTCTTCAAGGTTAGCCTCAGTATTTGTAAACCCTTTCAGATAAGTTCTCTAGAGTCTAGACTGATAGAATGTCAGATGTGGTCACATTCACATAAAGACGAAAAAAAATATTAGTTAATAAGCAAAAGGTAAGCGAAAGTAAAACGCGAAACCCTCTCAATGAAGAACAGCTTTTGAAAGTAAGTAAGCGGTGAATCCCAACTGCTTTTCACAGCCTTTGATAAAACGTCGGACGTAGAAATTAACAGCAGCAGCAAAATTCATTTTGCTGTTGTGTGTGTGCATGTGCGTGTGCGTGTGTGGAATGGTAAGCACTATCCATTACGAATAAGTTTCGGAAATCGACTTGCAATCGGGTAAATAGGACAGTACATCGGTTATTGTTGGGTTTATTTAAAATTTGCTTATAGAGCTACTCATGCTGTTTGGTTTACTGTAATTGACATCAATAAAATGTGTAAGCCACACTATTGCAGGTACTGATGTACATTTTCCACTGAAGAGCGTTTTGAGCTTTTTTTTTGTGATTCAGACATTGTGTTCCATAAAGGATATTTAAAAGCTAACGTCTGCTGCAACGCTGTGAAAACACTGGCTAGGTTGACCAATTTTTAATTAATTGTGTTGGAATATTTCAAAATATTATTCTGCACTTTGCTTTTTCTACCGATAACTTCAATTATCTATAACTCACTCGGCCATTGTTGAGCGTTTGCGTGTATGAAGGGGAGGAAGACTACATGGATAGCATTAATCGTTTCTTGTAAGAAAGGCTTCGAATTTTCAAATTGCTTTTTATCAGATACTATAACCTTATTGAAGGAAATTTCTGCTTTTGATTGTAAAGAGATTCTTGTTCGCCATGCAGTTCCATCTAATCAATGAGTCGGGACAGAGTTCTTATCTTGCTGTCTTGGAACTATTTTCGAAGTAAAGTTATCACTACACACCTGGATTACCAGGGAGGATAGTACAGAAAGTCATATGGAATAATCCATGGAAAAGAATACAATCGAAGTGTGTCTACAGTTCCCTGAATTCCTATGAATATATTTGACTTCTTCTTGGAATGATATGTCTTGATTTGGAGAAAGCTTCTTAAAAACAAGCCGACTGTTCCGGAATGAAAAATACAGTACGATATATATAAAACCGAACATTAATAAATAAATAAAACATACCATTTAACTTCGAACCGAATGATGGAATATTCACAAACATTGAAGCTTTTATACTCGTGCAATGCAGAATCCAACATCATCCAAAAACTAAAATACTCAGAGCATTTCAATTTCTGAAATTTTTATTTCTTTCACACCGTGTGCTTGTAATTCAGATCGTATGAAAATATGTATTTTTAGAAATTGTGATAATTGAAAAGACAAACTGGATTTACCAAAACTTATAATTGTCCATAAAGTGACCCCTTGATTACTCAAGGGTCAATTTATACACACACACACACACACACACACACACACACACACATATATATATATATATATATATATATATATATATATATATATATATATATATATATATATATATATATATATATATATATATATATATATATATTTGGAGAAACCATTTAACATTCGTTCAACTTCGATTTACAAATCGAAATTGAACGAATCTGGCAAAAGAAAACGAAAGTTCTTCCCATAATAATAGGTGCTTTAGGCGCCATCCCTAAAATATTGAAAAAACATCTAGAAGCACTCGCGTTAGATGGATTAAAGATTGGGCAGCTACAAAAGGCCGCTTTGTTCGGCACAAATTTCATTTTCAGAAAGTATTTCCACAACTCATAGGCCCTTGGGTAGGGCTCGAATTAGTGGAATATAACCAGCCTTTTCTTAAGACTCAGGAAGCAAATCAAGCTTTGATGAATATTATATATATATATATATATATATATATATATATATATATATATATATATATATATATATATATATATATGTTTCATATCATATGCTTGGCAAGTGATATGAAGTCATTAGCCTCTATATACTAGTAGCTAACACGTCAATATGTTTCACGCGCAAAACGTTGTTTTGCTTCCTGATGATTATATATACCGTATATATAATATTATATATATATATATATAATCATACGGTAATTAATTAAATAATTTCAATGCTTTTTAACGATTCAGATTTTCAGTAAATGCAACAATGACCCAAACATGTGTTCTTTAATTCTACTTTTTCGACCGACATTGGAGAGCCAATAATATCAACCCCGGATAAAGATTCGTGTTGTGATTGGTGGTGCACTTCTGACCAGATGAAGACCAAGATAAGATAAGGAATCGTGACATGGGTGTGTGTTGTTATGAAATGTAGATAAGTGACGCCATATGTTAGTTGTAAATAAGAGACGTCATTTGTTAGTTGTAAATAAGTGACGTTATTGTTTTGAATGGAAAGGATGATATTAGAGATAGGGAATCGTGTCGTAATTGGTAGACACTTCTGACCAGATCAAGATCAAGATAAGATAAGGAATCGTGGCATGGATGTTTGTTGTTATAGAGTTGGGAATTTTTTTCTTTTCTCTTATTGCATTGTGGGTGATATTTAGAGATAAGAATCGTGACATTATGTGTTTGGAAATTTCTGGGAAACATATGTCTCTTTGTGATATCAAATGGTGTTTTGGTTTGGCTGTGGAATTGTGGGCGATGTTTTTGAGATAAGATATATTGGAATTTTCCCAGGGTGACACACATCCGTCATGTTTTGTTTGGTTGTCTACAGATGACTGTACTAATTTCCAATACATTATGGGGTATTTCTTTCCTGTGAAAGGGTGGGAATTCTTAGAGTAGAGTCTAGTGGCGGTTGTGTTTCGAGCTTTTCTGAATAATTTTATTATATGCTGGTGTCCCTCACATACACATTAGACATGAAAACTTGCTAATGTATCCATGTTAATAATCTAATATGTACCCTATGATTATTCTTATGTAAAAAAAAAAACTATTCAGTATTAGAATTACGCTTACCAAAATATACGAGCATTGATTATTGAAATTACAATTATCAATTGTTATGTTTAAGTTAAAAAAATTAACTTACATGTCTTTCCAGAATGGGGACATCTTGGTACTATGCTTTTCTGAATAATTAATTATATGCTGTTGTCTCTACGGTATTTTAAAATAAATTAATTAAAATAAGCGGACAGTTAAATGGATTACAAAACCTTTTGTATGTATTCTAGAAATTCTAATGATAATTTAAAATTACTTACAGCTTTCCAGAATGGCTCTTCTAAATACGAATATCCCGAAAATAATAATAATAATAATACTTTTTTTTTATAGTTTATTATCTCTCAAATAATTACATGAATATACTAATGTTTAGGCAACAACGCATCTTTTTCTTGCAAAATGGTTCAGTAAGAATTATAATTACTCTTAATATCATTATCATTTGCAGAATTTGCAAATTCTGAGTGAATTTGCAAATTCACTCAGAACGAATGTGACACAAGAGTGACAAAGTGTGTATTATTACCATTAATAATAATCATAGTAATCGTGTTTATTATTAATGACTCACAAGTTAAACAATATTACTTATGTTGCAGTTTACATAATAATATTTTTTTAATTGAAATTGTAAATTAAATATATAATTTTAAATTTAAATATATAACTTTATATATTTATATAAAGTTATATATATATATATAACTTTAGTTATATATATATAACTTTATAAATATATAATTATATAAATATATATATAATTAAATATATAGGCAGATCTTTGGGAGGTCAAATGAATGATCTGAAAGGTCTCATCAAAGTGAAATTGCCGATATATCCTGTGTTATTGCATCTGTCTTGATAGTTCACGTTCTTTTTTTTTATTGTGGGCTTCTTTTTGAACTATTTAGGAGGCTTTTTTCTTCACAGTGACAGCCTTTCTATGTCTTCTGTGCTTTTAATTTGTATCGACTTTGAAGTTTGTGACTTCCTTTTTTTTTTTCCATTTTTGCTTTTCTTGTTTGGTACAACAGATTCTGGTTGAATGGTGTTAAATATTCGGATAGGAAGATTGGTGTATTGTCTTGCTGTGCGTTCAAATCCTTGGCAACTGGTTTTTTCTGCCTGCTGGCTTTTATGAGATTGTCTCTTGTGGACTTGCTCTTAAGACGAATTATGACTGGTGCAGGTCGTGGGAAGCCTTGGTTTTTACTCTTCCTAGGAATCCGATTTACGGTCTGAATGTCGTTAAGCTGTAGGGAGATATCAATTATATGGCCTAATTTTAAAACCACGTCTCTGAGGTTTTCTGTAGGTGTAGTTTCAGGAAGACCGTTTATGACAAGAGCTTTTTTATGCTGTTGCTGATTTAAACGTTCGTATTGTAGTTTTAGAAAATGAAGTTCTTGACGGAGTTCGGATGTCTCTTTCATCAAATTGTGTTGCCTGTCTTTTAGTGCGTTAATGCTCATTTTAATGTCTTGTACCGTTTGCAACACTTCTATAACTGCTAAATTATTATGTTTTACCAAATCTTCATATTCGCTAGATTTTTTTGTTATTTGTTCGTTCTGTTTCTTAAATAATTCTTGCACAAGATCTACTAAGCTGGCTTTTATAATCACTAGACCGTTTTCTATTAGTATACTTAAAGAGTTTAAATTATAGGACTCACCTGCGTTTTTTTGTCTGTTCAATTCGTCATCTGATTTTGCCTCCGGTATAATCGGCTGCATCGTAGGTGGCTGCCTTACGTGCGTTTCTTCCTCATGCAGATTACACACTTCCATTCCTCACGTGTTACATCGGGTTCATATTTATGTTGCCCGGTTGTTTCTGAAAAGCCGACACATTTTAAGTGTAGAATCCTACTGCATTTCGTACAAGTTATATTATTTCCGTTGGACGATAACTCCTCCAGGCATTTTTTTTCCCTTGGGAAATTTCATGCCACAAAGTAACCACAGACTTTTTTTTTATTCATTGAATTAAAAGTCTTATTTTTAATGCAAGCAATCAAATATTTCAATAAACTGTCAAATGTTGGAAACAAAAGAAATAATCGGGTATTAAATTAATAGCCAGAATTTTAGTGGAGAAAATTTCACCTGAAAAGTTACAATACTGTTAGAGTTTGGTTATTTTACAGACCCATTTGTTAATAATATTACAGTCAAATAAAGGTAACATAGAAATTAACAAAGTATATATTACAGCGCTAATATTCATTGAAATAATAAGAAATAACTATTTATTTGTTGTGCTGGCAAAAGAAATTTCTAAAAGAATACGCAAGGGCGAGTTCAAAACCTTGATTGTCGCAAATATACGTTACTTAAAATTACTAATGCTAAAGAAGAAATAAATAAAATAGATAAATAAATTTCAGTTAGAGAAATATTTTAAGAGCACAAGGAATGGCAGGTAAAATTAATAGTCAATATTGATTTTAAAAAATTAAATGTAAGTATTAATATACTACACCAGTAAATACCGACGGTAACGAAAAATGAATAATTTTAGGATATGTGTCATCCAAACATGTGAATACTAATCCCTTAGTCATATGTAACTATTTGAGAAATATTCAAACTTGAGGAAATGCTACCTTTTGAGCAATACCGCAATTTACGGATGTGACTCATGTCATCTTCATGAAAGACCCCCTTTGAAGAAAACCGCTCGCTGAGGGGGGGGGGGGATTATTGCTCATGACGATAATATACCATCACAGGCTGAAATCTAAAGGACGAAGTACGGAACTATTTCAGGTTACAGTATTTACAGAAATTTCATTCTTTATGGTTTTTGTGTTTGTGTTGTGGTGTGGATATAAAATTCAACTATTTTGGAATATTATTATTATTATTATTATTGTTGTTTTTGGAATATTCTTATTTAGAAGAGCCATTCTGGAAAGCTGTATAATTTTAAATTATCATTAGAATTTCTAGAATATATACAAAAGGTTTTGTAATCCATTTAACTGTCCGCCTATTTTAATTTATTTATTTTAAAATACCGTAGAGACAACAGCATATAATTAATTATTCAGAAAAGCATAGTACCAAGATGTTCCCATTCTGGAAAGACATGTAAGTTAATTTTTTTAACTTAAACATAACAATTGATAATTGTAATTTCAATAATCAATGCTCGTATGTTTTGGTAAGCGTAATTCTAATACTGAATAGTTTTTTTTTTACATAAGAATAATCATAGGGTACATATTAGAGTATCAACATGGATACATTAGCAAGTTTTCATGTCTAATGTGTATGTGAGGAACACCAGCATATAATAAAATTATTCAGAAAAGCTCGAAACACAACCGCCACTAGACTCTACTCTAAGAATTCCCACCCTTTCACAGGAAAGAAATACCCCATAATGTATTGGAAATTAGTACAGTCATCCGTAGACAACCAAACAAAACATGACGGATGTGTGTCACCCTGGGAAAATTCCAATATATCTTATCTCAAAAACATCACCCACAATTCCACACCAAACCAAAACACCATTTGATATCACAAAGAGACATATGTTCCCCAGAAATTTCCAAACACATAATGTCACGATTCTTATCTCTAAACATCACCCACAATGCAATAAGAGAAAAGCGAAATTCCCAACTCTATAACAACAAACATCCACGTCACGATTCCTTATCTTATCTTGATCTTGATCTGGTCAGAAGTGTCCACCAATCACGACACGATTCCGTATCTCTAATATCATCCTTTCCATTCAAACAATAACGTCACTTATTTACAATTCATAACAACAAACATTCACGTCACGATTCCTTATCTTATCTTGATCTTCATCTGGTCAGAAGTGCACCACCAATCACAACACGAATCCTTATCTCTACCATCACACATAATGCCATACGCGAACCAAAATACAAGAACTGAACCCGTCGACACATCTGCCCACAGGGAAATTCCGAACATTCCAATCGCATGACGTCACGCCCAGAATTACTTCATCAAATCAACAACCAATCACGTCACGATTCCTTATGTTATCTTGATCTTGATCTGGTCAGAAGTGTCCGGACTCTACTCTGACAGTTCATTTGCAGAAGGTTACACATGGGTCTGCTTTACACCCATGTGTAAAGCAGACCCATGTGTAACCTTCAGGATGTTTGAAGAAATCCGATCGATAACAGATTTTTATGTCTAATTCCGATCAATTACCTGAAGATATAAAATAAATCTCCTAAAGAATCTTTGATAAAAGTCTTAGCATATGAAACAATAACTATGCATCTGAAAAACAGTACACATAATCTAATGAATATCTATTTGTGCATGATCTAATAATTTATATAATCTAACATCCTAGGTATAGACAACTAAATACCTCTTATGTTGTGTGTCTACCCTCAATGCTTAATTGTAAATTCTATCACTTTGTATAGTAAATTTCATATGATTTTTATTATCCATCATATCTCAAATTCTGTAATGTATTTGTGTCATTCCATATTGTAATTTTTTCTCACCCAGTATAAGATCTGTTGCATATGTACTGTGTATTAATGGCATACTGCAATTCCATATTTTAAACACTTGTGTAGTATTTCTTCTTATCTCGTATTGGACTGTACTGCGTTCATCTTTCCTTTCTGTTAGCATTAATAAATTCAGTTGAATAAACAATTTAGGAGCAGAGAAAACGTAATGAGCCAAACCCCAATCTTTACTTGATTTTTACAAGCTCTGGAAATTGATTAACATTTGTATAACTTACTGGGCACTGAGTAGGTGAACAAAATACCAACAGGCTGAAAGGTACAGAAATATCACAGAGTGTGTATCTACGAAATCAGAATTATTACCCGCTACACTTCGTATGATTTTGTGAATTTTGTGAATGTCGTCAGAAAAGAAAACAACTGCAAATGTTTGAAATAAGGATGTGAATGCAACGTCATCTAACAAGGGAATTGCAGCGGAAGAAAACAAAGTGGAACAACATGTAAATGACGCAATCTAATCGAGAAAATAAAATCGGAAACCAACCCCAATATAAGCTCATTAGCCCACATGCCATAATAACATCGTTATGCATAATAAAAAAAATTATAAATATATTAGTAATTCGCAGGGTGCTTATCTAGTTCAGTAAATAAATATTCAAATATGTTCTAAACAACGTTGTACTTCGATTGAGAACGTTAATCGCATAAACATCAAACTAGTGTTATACTAGTTAAAGCAGTAAATAACTATTTTGGTTAGACCCTTTGATTATTTTTATTTTTATCATCACATCATCAAATTTCCGACTTATGTACCGCTAAGGGCATATAGAAATCTTATTAAATATTATTAAATCCAGTTAATTTTGCTCATTGTTAATACGATACTGCCATTCATGCTGTCTATTCACTCCGCTATTTTTTCTCAAATTTCTCGTAATTCTGTCCAGCATTTTTGATTAAATGTTTTTTTTTTCTAACCCGGTTCTCAGATACATAAGTTAAAATTTGTTTCAACACTATCATTATTTTACAACTAATTTAGTATTTTGGCAAATATCTCTTATATTTTTATTTCATCTTATTAAATAAACTCGACAGTAACACTGATAATGGAAATGCGTATTTTTTTCTTCTAGTTTCTTTCGTCAGGAATTTGAATGTTGTTAGCATACTGCATACGTATAAAAACGAAGTGTTGAAATAACCTGCTTAATAGTACAGAGCAAATGACATTGGAATTAACGTTAGGTCTTCCGCAGAAACACTGTCATAATTCGATCAACTTCACATCTCAAAAACTGGAACACATAATTATTATAGATAGCAGTACGTGAATTAGGGTTTCTAGCCACGAGATGGCAGCATTTATCTGCTGTTTCTCGCTATCCTAAAAAGCTTTGCATCATTAATAACACCTGTCTTCTCTTGTTTTTTTAACTAAATTACGGCTAAAGGAGCTTTGCCTGCTACTATGAGGAATCAAGCTGATGTTTTTTTTAATTATAAAGTCGCATTTAAAAATGATATTTGCTATCTCGCTGAAATATCAGATGCGTGATTTATTGTTGATCTGTGCTATGACGTCTAGAATTCTGCGAATTTCAGGTTTTTCCTGTTAGCGGACTGACCTTACGAATGTAGTTAGTAAACAACCAAACATACGATCATATTAGTGTCCAAGTTACCTTTTGCTTTTAATTTTTAGTGTACTAGGCCAGATCTGATTTCTTTTAAATCTCTGTTTTTCAACGTTCTTAAGAAGGCCTTTCATACATCAAAACCTAAAATAGCTTGTAAGTCCGAAATAAATTCTTTCACCCGAGCAAAAAATTGTTTATGCAGCATGCCTCTTAAGAGGTCTATTAGCTGATATTAAAATTAAGGATTTTTAGCTTTTGGTATGAAAGCTATTTTGTAGTCGTTCTATCAACATAGCTGTCTTATGAACTGACTGCTTCTTTATATAGATACAGTATACAGGGTGTTCGGGATAAATTTGACATATTTATAATTAATTATATTTTTCCGTAAGTTACATGTATTAACACACACATCTCTTCATTTAAAAGTTTGGACCCTTCTTCATTCATATACAAGATGTCAGAAAGGATGGATAGCTGGAACCCACCTGAATCATGGAAGAGAATAACTTGTATCATGATGATTCGTGCCCGCCATCAAAATAAGGATATTACGACTGCTGCCCAATGCTCCCTGAATACAGTAAAAACAATCAGGCATGAACTAGAGACTTGCAATGGTGACTACGAGGATGTAGCAAGAAGAAAGATCCCTAGCAGACGATCTGATTGCGTTCGTACAGCAGAATTCCTCGCAAATCTGCAGGAACAGGTGTTGAAGAACCCTGGCATTGGAATTCGGGCTTTGTTCGTGGAGTTGCTAACTGTAGTCAAGCCCTGGATAACAAGGGTAGCCAATGGTAGGCCGTATGTATGGCAGCAGGATTCGGCCCCTTGCCACACCTCTGGGAAAAGTCAAAAATGGTTGTCTGAAAATTTCTACGACTTCACCAGTCCAAATGTTTGGCCTCCAAACTCCCCAGACCTTAACCCCATGGATTATTTTGTATGGGGCGCAGTTGAAAAAGACACCAATCGCACTTCCAGTAATACAAAAGCCCAGTTAATGGATAAAATTAAAACAGTTTTTGCGGCCCTTCCCAGGGAGACTGTAGCATCAGCTTGTTCGAGGTTCCGAAGCAGAATTGAAGCTGTGATCGATGCTAATGGTGGTTATTTTGAGTAAATCTTGTTGATAGTATTGTAATTAACTCTGCCTGTAATGTTTTTTTGTCAATTCATTAAATTTAATAGATACAAAGAAGATTTTCTTTTTCCTTACGAAACTGTCAAATTTATCCCGAACACCCTGTATATAATTTTTTCATGACTATTGGAGGGATCTTTCTATAGCATATTACTGATTGTCTGAAGATTGAAAGCTTTCTTTTTATATGAATCCCTCTCATTTAGATAAGAATTTCTCGTTCCTTTTTTTTCTTTTATCATTAATCATTACAAATTGCACAAACTCTCATTTTAAGAATTGTATATCTCATTTGTAGGCAGTGTCATGTTTTTATTTTTGTTTTTCCCGAAGAGATTGACATTTGCAAAGCGAAATTACAAAAATATATTTTAATTTACACGAAAATGTAATTGTATAATTCCCCCATATACTTCACAATTTAGGAGTAATTGACAGTTCATTACTTGTTATGCTGCATTGAGTAATATGCATTTATATTTGGCAAAAAAAAAAGATCGTCGTTTCCTAATGCGTTATAATTTCTGGCACACTTCTCAGATTTTTACACTTGTCATTCTACGATATCATGGTTAACCCTATGCGTATAAGTATTCTTTTTACTATAAAGTGTGTTTGTTCTCCTGGCGGATTTGACTGGCTGGGACGATTTTCCACCATACAAACGAGCTAACACACTTCATTTGTAAACACCGGATAAACGGTCTTTGCATTGTAGATGAGATTCAAACCCTGGTCTTTCCAACCAAAGTTCGGCTATACCGAATCAGTTACCTAAACTCTTTCCAATAATGCAATCCAGATATAAATAATAATAACGTAATAAATATTGTGCTCCCTATGATTGGACATAATCCACAGTTCATGAGTCAACAATTCAGTTTAATGTATGTAGAGGGACTGAATGAAACAATAGCATTTCCAGTATTAATTACGGTTTTAGCAACTTAGATGCAAGTTAATAAGAGCATGAGAATCTGAGAAAATTAAACACGATAAACTAAGCAACTAACGGCAGGAAAACTACTTTAAAGTGCATTACTGAGTCTACCAATGTGAGCGATGTTCAGCTTTATTCATGGCTCCAAGAAACGATCCTACTCTTCTCTTAATAACTGCCTCTGAATACAAATTGTCACCAAGAATATTTAAGACTTAAAGGAATGTGAAATTGCTTTGCAGAATACCTTTTCTTGCCTGATGTATAAGATTCCGGTCCTTCAGATGAATACAATATTTATCATTGTAAGTAAAAAAAAAAAACATGTGCTTCATATCTGTCTAATATTGGGAACAATTAAAAGCCCATCGTGAGTGTTTCTGAAAGCAGGTGTTGGTAATTAATAACTAATCTGTTAGCATTGGTAAATTCCAACAGTCTTTCACCATGGGTGCTATGTTCACCCAAACCAATGATCACCCAGTTCAAAGAGTGAAGCCTCCATTACTCAGCTGGTTTAGCCGACCCCTTTAATTGGAAAAACCCAGGTGGCCGCTAATACGGTCTATGGCGAGAGGAATATTTGTAGTTGAATTCAATGAATTGGTGAATTAGCCGGTCCATATGGAGAAGGAAAGTTTTCTCTCTGAAACTTGACTTTTGCTCTGTAACCCGACAAATCAGCCAGAAGAACACACGCAGTATACAGACACAGGACGGTACGGGAAAGGGATAAACCATCCTATTCCGACGGATTTGGTTCCGAACGACTGCACGTTCAAGTGTGGGTCTACAGTTGAATCTACATCAGAATTAATATTGACTGTAAGGCGTACATTTATACATTTCACGTACATTTAATATGTAATTCAATCTTACAATTAAATATATTACCTATTTCTTTTTGAATTAATTGTTATCCTCTACTTCCTAGGTTTATGATTAATGGTCGGTCATATTTAACTATATTGGCTTTATTGTAGTAGTCAGTATGGATTTTTTTCATAGTATTTCATTGGTAGTATTCAGTACGGATTGGGCTATTCATGTACCACTTTACAGATGAAAAGTAAAGCGCAGTCAGCTATTAATATTCTTCATTCCCATGATAGAACCACGATTCTGTTGGTGTTAGGAATATTAAAAATATAGCCTCCGTAGCTCGCTCTGTATTCCAAGACATTATATTTTGAAGAACTGGAGGCAATATGTGTATTACGTGAGGATTTTTATTCCGGAAACTTGAGTTTTTGGAATAAAAAAAATTACAAAACAATTACCGAAACACACGCATTTTCTAGACACAATACACACTTTAAAGCCTGAGTTATTCACGCGGCATTTTTAAAGAATCAAATGCAAAAAAAAAACATGATTATCTTCTCTGAGATGTTATTTGTGATCAAAACACGTCACGTATGCTTCATTTTACAGTATTAGTTGTTTTTCAGGAAGGAGTGGATTGGGATAGTGCTTACAAACAGGAAGAAATTTCCATGAAATCCTTAAGGCTAATCTAAGTTTCTCTCTTAACCATTAAGATATGTTATTGATGTCGTTTACCTTTCAAGGAAACACTAAAAGTGAAAACGGCAATTTCAAACTATGAGAAAAAAATCGACGAAAATAATTCCCGGTCTTATTTTCTTCTGAAAACGTTGCATAATTTCAGAGCATTTCTCCTCTGGAAGAATGAGGAGAAAGGTGAAAGGCTGTTTTATTTTTGTTTAGTTTATTCAGCATTATATTATTAGTTTGTTGTTGGACATGGGATCTAAGTCGAATAGAAGCTCATTCCTAAATGTGTATTTTAAGGACAATCACAACAGTAATCTTGATAATCTTCTGAAAATGTACGGAGAAACTGAACCTGATGTATTAGATATAGTTTTATGCTTCATGAGTTTCTCTCGTAAAGCATTTTTATATTCCATTAATACGTTGCTTTTTGAAAAAAAAAAAAAAAAACTTTCAAAAAGCAACGTATTTTGCATAACACTCGTTGTTTTGAAAGAATCACACCAAATAAATTCAAATCACAAATTGATTTGTACGTTTGATCATGCTTATAATACGATTAATATAGCCAAGAGCAAACATACAACAGGGATGAAATGCTTAAGTAAACATCATCTCAGGGACCATAATTTTGTGAATTTTTATATATTTTATTATGTGGCATTATAGAAGTTCAACGTCCCTGAATTATCGCACAAAGCAGAACAGAATAATTTTATGTGTAATTTTTCTCGACAGTGCACAGAAACAGAAAGAAAAAACAAGACACAATCAGAATATTTTGGACATAGGAGAACTAGAATAGAAATTCTGCCTAAATGTGAGGGTGGTCACTTGAGAGAGGAGACTGATTAAGGAAGGTAATATTGTACTAATTTTAAACACTGTTTAGAAATACTTAAATTAATTCAAATTCTGCAGACAATCATAAATAAATCTGGACTAAAGCATTGTACTAATTGCTGGTGAGTCTCTGAAAATTGAAGCGGTAGTTGAATGAGGACACGTCAGGTGAACATGGATATTGTCTAACTCGACAGAATTACTTCTGGTTAGAGATGATTGCTGATTTTTCTAGGGAATTAATAGACAGCAGAATACGAATATCTCTGTGAGTTAGCAAATATAAATTCATTTCCGGTACCGAGACCACAAATTTATAAACTTAAAACAAATTCATTAAAATAAATAATATAATTCTACATCTTTCTTAAATCGTCCAGGAGTAAAAAAAAATTGTATAAAATACTTTATTAAAAATTATTCTTAGAAGCTGTCATCAGAACGTGAAAACTATAAAGTGACAAAAAGAAAACAACCAAAAACATATTATCGATAACAATGAACGTGATCGGACAATTCGAGTTGTTGTTGTTTTCATTCTGTAACATGACACATTTCATTTTCCAGTTCCGCGGTTATTAGACCTTTAGTGAGTGCAGATCTTGCACCAAATTTGTCCTGCTTTCCTGAAACATCGAACAACCGCAGAACTGAGATTATAGCACGTTATCCCACAGAACGTGACGGCAATAACAACATAGCCTTGATCCAATGTGTGTGGAATAATTAACGTAATGGATTTTTTTCTGTTCACTTTTTCGAACTGTGAATTTTTGGTAACATCTGTTAACTGTTAACTTCTGTAGCAGATGGAATGAGCCCTTGGTTCTTTATCCCTCTATCTTTATCCCTCTATCTTGAGTTTGGGGTTGTTGTGTGGGTATTACATCCGCTCTTTGTGAACTTTTGTGTTGGTTTTTATTTTAAGATGGCTTTCGGTCTTCAGTGTTTGAAGTGGTCTGTTGGGTGGTAACATCTCTTACTTGTAATCAATTTATGTAGTATTTTTTTTTATCTAAGTCTTATTACTCCTAATGATGAAGTTAGACGACTTACGAAAGTAGTCGTGTTATTTATTTTGCTGTTTATTGTTTTACATGTTTATAAATACACATCTTTTATGCTTATAAGCATGTTCTCAATATAGGAAATTATACGAAGCCTTAACAGAGGCAGAACGAGTAGAGGGTGAGATTTTCTGGTACTGAAAGAGAGAAATCCAGGAGGGACGAGGGATTAGGTAATTCGCCTTAAGATCTGTTATTAAAATGCGGCCAAAAGAAGTCAGGGAATATCTTATGTTGGTTACTTCATAAGAATATTACTTGAGTTTATATTAGCTGGAAGCAAAACTACATGACCTAAGTAAAGTTATATTGGAAGACAACGGACGCAAATTATGTGAGGTTAATGCCTTCGGCATTAACCCCTCACATTAAACCTTTCACTTCCACTTCGGCCATCTATCTCCTTTTGTCTACCAATGAAGATTAACTTCCTATTCAATCTCCAAAAATTAAATACAGGTAAAACAGTTTCACGTAATCTCCATGAGGGAATAAGGCGTTAATTAATTTTTATGTTACCATTTAACATTTGTACACTGTATTTATTTGAAATAAATTAATTTAATTAAGAGTTTTTGC
Source organism: Typopeltis vanoorti (assembly GCF_054136105.1). Lineage (NCBI taxonomy): Eukaryota > Metazoa > Arthropoda > Arachnida > Uropygi > Thelyphonidae > Typopeltis > Typopeltis vanoorti. Next base: position 155,294,082 of record NC_143553.1, on the reverse strand, counting down.
ACACTGTTTGGTATCGATTAATAAAGGAGACATTTCCGAATTTTGATCCGTCCAAGATTGGTTAAGTTTCATAATTAGGGGTTTCAGGGAATTATTGTATCCGGCTTGCAACTTCCTTCTGCTGCATCCCAAGCGAAAAAATTCGCTCCTGAAGATTTTCTGTGTGTGTGTGTGTGTGTGTGTGTGTGTGTGTGTGTGTGTGTGTGTGTGTGTGTGTGTGTGTGTGTGTGTGTGTGTGTGTGTGTGTGTGTGTGTGTGTGTGTGTGCGTGCGTGTGCGCGTGCGCGCGCACGTTGTCGGTTTTCCAATTTTGAGGGACGAATGTGATTTTCGTGGAGAAAAAAACCTCCACTTCCGAATGAGAATGGCTAACTCATCATTCGATTAAAAATTACCTCTTAAAGATTTCTCACATCACATGTCAACGGAGTCCATTGGATTTTCGACTACAAGAACTTTCCTTTAGCCACTTAAAACAGTGGCTTCAGTTAAGACTTGCGGCATCCATTATACAAGTGTTTCAGGTCAGTAATACAGAAGCTAAGAGGACTAAAATAAATAGTGATTTGATGAGTTTTTGTTTACTTGTTTTGTTTTATGTTGTAACTCCAAAATAATAACATAAATTAGAGTACTAATGAGCTAACGATGGCAATATACCGTCTCGCATTGAAGTCATCCGCACCTTCCTGTAGTAGCCTCTTTCAGCGAGCGAAAGGGGCCCTGGTCAGCATTGCCTCGCAAATGTATACTTTCCATAGTTTGCACAAATGTCAACTAGACCTCTACGTACTGAACAAACCTGCAGCCATGTCTGCTCAGTAGAGCTAGGTTAATGGTTTCATTATCTTCTCTTATATAGTGAGTGATACATTTTGGCTCAAAATTTCTCTACCAAACAAAAGTGCTCATTCCTTATACTATCTCTGTCTATCTCCAAACTTCTTTAACCACAATGATCTCTCTCTCTCTCTCTCTCTCTCTCTCTCTAAAGTTCGATTTTCTGCCGTCTTAATGCCCTGATAGTGAGTAGTGAGGTCGCTTCCATTCTCCAGTTCGCTGATCATGTAGTCTGTGATGCTGCAGTGTTTGCTATTAACAGCTTTTATCTCAGATCGGCATTTCTTTTTCTCCAACACAGACACAGTATCTCCAATCTCTGGGTCTCAGTACAAAAATAAACTTACTGTGCATCTAATAGACATTCTGAAAGAATTCTCTTATTATTCTGCATTGTTGAAGTGATTAGAGCTCATTTTTCTACAGTTATCTACGTGGTATATGGACCAGTGACCTCAATGCTACCTCTTCACTCGGTGAAGTTCGAAAAAACTCAGGTGTGGGAGGAAGATGTAACAGAAGGGGGTTGCATGAATTTAATAGGAATTCGACAATAGGGGTTGATGAGATATGATCATGCATAAAAGGAGTCCGAGGATTAACTTGCTGTGTTATTGCTGATGTGTCTAACTATTCGTGTATTGATATTTTTGCGGTTATGGCAAAGATATTGGGAAGCTGGTAAGTAATAATGGGTGACTTTGCAAGAAGAGCTGATCGGCCTAGAGATCTATGGGTTTAAATAGATAGGAAGTTGAAATTCAATGGTCGTATAGGAAAGATTAAAAACACAAATCACATGATAATTGCAATGATGAAACGAAGAACTGACATGTAAGGATATTGACGCATTTTGACTCGTATCCAAATTTTGACTCGTATGAAAACTTTATAACGTATTGATAATATCTCATCTAGACTAGTTAGCGATCCTCAGTTCTCTTGCTTGAGGCTGGTGATACAGATGCAGATGAAAGGCTGTGAAGGAAAGTGCTAAATATGATATCGGAATGTAGACTGTGTATTATGAAGACAAATTGAGAATTTGTGGACTGAAGATAAATTGAGAATTTTTGCCTAATTTCAAAGCTCCTTGAAATTAGGCAAAAAGAACACAGAGGTGACGTCAATAATAACAGAGAAGAAAAATCGGGGTTAGCATTTCATTTCTCAAGAACGAACCATACCATAGAGTGGGATAGAAGCACAATTCCTTACATGGAGGAGGACTTCCGCTCCCGAATTTTTAAGGAGGCCACAACAGTTGCCCGCTGTATACAAACCCTTAACAGGAACCAAGGACTAATCTTGCCCGTGATCTGGAAGACCCTTATCAGATCTTTCTACTCGCCAGAACTGAATTATAGTGCCAACTATAGAACGTTCCTAAATAACAACAAGCGATATCATCCACGCTCTATGAATGTATTGTACGCGCTCTGTTCTTTGTTTAATATAAATGGAATCGGTTGATTATAGATTGTAACAGTTTTTTACCTTTTAGTGCCTTACATCAGTTATGTGCCCTGAAGATGCCAACAGCCTTAGTTGGTGAAACTAGTTGCTATGACTTAGTTGTTGATTATATGCACTTGATCAATATAATCCCATTAAAAGTCTTTCTAGAGCTTTTTGGTCAAAAAAATTAAACGTTTTTAACATGTATTACGTAAGTTAAAGATATCAAAGGCGACCATCAGAGCCTGACTAAATTTTCCCATGATTCTGCCAATTTAAATCAACATGGGATCTAGGAAAAATTTGAAAATTTTCCCAGACCCTGAACTAATAAATGCCGCGAGAATCCATATTATATCCATATGTATCTATGAAATCGGAATTATTACTCGCTGTACTATGTACGATCTTGTAAATGTTATTCTTATCATGTCAAAGTACATGACCCAAGATCTGGTGAACTTCGCTTACTCTGATTTATGTGAGCAGAAATTTCTTATAAAACTCATATTTACTATAAGTGGAAACTAAGTTATTCGGGTAAAGAAAAAACACTAAAAATGTTTTAAATAATGACTTGAATGCAACATCATTGGAAATGCAGCGGAGGAATCGACATGGAACAACAGGGAAATGATGCAAAATGCAATCGGAAACCACCTGGTATCCGCTGAAATCCCACATGCCATAATAACATGCATACGCATAATAGCAATATCCGTATGCATGTTATAAATGCATTAGTAATTCGCACTAGTTCAGCATATAAATATTCAAATATATTCTAAGAAACGTTGTACGTCTATTGAGAACGTTATACACAAACATCGTAACTAATAATATATACTAGTTAAAGCAGCAAATAATTCTATAGGTTATACTTTGATTATTTTTTATTTTTGCCATCACCTCATCAAACTTCCGACTTATATACCGTCAGGGGTGTATAGAAATCTTAACATTACTAAATTCCAATTTAAGTTCATTACTAAATTAGATTAAGTTTGCTCATTGTTAATACGATACTGCCATTGACCGTCTGTTCAATCCCCTATTTTTTAACACAAATCTTGTATTTGTTGTCCACCATCTCTGATGAAATGTTTTATTTATAACCCAACTCACAGATAGAAGTTAAAATTGGTTTGAACAGTCTTTATTATACAGCTAATTTAGTATTTTGCGAATATCTCTTATGTTTTTATTTCATTCCATTAAATAAACTCGATTGTAACACTGATAAAAAAACGCGCATTTTATTCTGCTAGCTGGTTTCGTCAGGAATATGAATGCTGTTCACTTACAGAATACATATAAAAACCACTGTTGAAATAACCTGATTAATAGTACAGAGCAAATGAGGTTTATTGTGAATATATGGGCCAGGGACGTATACAAATCGTAACATTACTTATTCCAGTTAATTTTGCTCGTTGTTAATACGATACTGCCATTGATACCATCTTTTATTTTTCCTATTTTTTTCTCACAATTCTCATATTTGTGGTTTACCATCTTTGATCAAATGTTTTATATCTAACCCAGCTCTCATATCCATAATTTAAACTTGATTTGATAACTGTCTTCATTTTACAGCTACTTTAGATTTATGCAAATATCTCATGTTTTTTTTTTCATTCTATTAAATAAACTCGATAAGAACACACACTGATAATTCAAACTTGCTTTTTTTTCTACTAGTTTGTTTCGTCAGTAATATCAATGTTGTTAGCATACTGAATACGTGAAAAAAGACAGTTGAAATAACCCCTTAAGCGACACGCAGCCACATCGCCCTACAGCTGCGAGAAGTGGACAAGGGCTACCGCATCAAAGGCGGATGCAATTAAAGAAGCGAGCCCAGCAAGTGGAGAGAATGTTGCGAGTGGGGACGTTGAATGTTGGGAGCATCACTGGAAGGGGAAGAGAGGTGGAAGACATGATGAGGAAGAGGAAGTTGGATATTTTATTACGTGCAGGAGACACGGTGGAAGGGGGAAAAGGCGAAGGAACTAGGAGACGGGTATAAATTGTTCTACTCTGGAGCGAATAAAGAGGAAAAGAAATGGTGTCGGAATTGTGGTGTGTGGCAGAATGAAGGGCGAAGTACTGGAAGTGGGTAGGAGGAACGACAAGATCATGCGAATGAAACTGGGTCTTGGAGAAGAGCAACTGGTCGTCTTATGTGTATACGCCCCACAAGTTGGCTGTACAGTAGAAGAGAGAGATGAATTCTGGAACGTGCTAGATGAAAAAATGAGAGAACTGGAAGAAAACGAGATGGTGATTGTCGGAGAAGAATTGAACAGACACATAGGGAGACAGAATAGGGACTGTGAAAGGGTGCATGGTGGCCATGGAGTGGAAATGATGAACCTGGAAGGAGGGGGGGATTTTGGACTTTCCAGTAGAATTTGATCTGGCAATTGTGTACTCCTTTTTCTGTAAGAGGGAAGAGCATTTGATAACATTTAGAAATGGCAACAACAGATCACAGATTGATTGCATTTTGACTAGAAGAAAACATCTTAAAGCAGTAAAAAATTGTAAAGTAATCCCAACAAATCAAGTGGCGCAGCAACCCCGGCTGCTGTTCGCAGACTTTGAAATAAAGTCGAAGATAAGAACCTTTGCAAGCCATGGGAGGAATAAAATTAAGCGGTTTCGCTTAAAAGAAGAGAGTGTGAGGAACCGTTTTAGGGAGAAAGTGTTAGAGAAGATTTCGGATGGACAAGAAAGTGTACAAGACTGATGGAGACATAATTCAAAAGTAATTCTAAGCTGTGCAATTGAGCTGCTTGGTGAAACATCCGGAGAGATTAAAGAGCAGAAGGAGGGTTGATGGTGGAATAATAATATACAGGAATCAGTGACGGCTAAGAGGAAGGCAGAGCAGAAGTGGGATCAGTCAAGAGTGGATGAGGATAGAGGAATACAGAGAGAAAAAGAAGCGAGAAGCCAAGAGAGTTGTTGCACAGGCGAAGGCCATGGCATAAGACCTTTATGATCAATTAGAAGCAAAATAAGGACAGAGAAAAATTTATCGATTGACAAAATGTAGAAATAAGGCATCAAAGGACATCGTATATGTGAAGCAGATCAACGACTCTGGAGGATGAGTATTAAGGAGGGATGTGGATATAAGAAACATATGTAGAATATACTTTGAAGGGCTTTTGAATGAAGAAAATGCAAGCACTCACAGAGACGACGGGGAGCCTTATGAGGGGATGGTGCAGAACATTAGTAGAGTGGAAGTGAAGGAAGCCATAAAGAAGTCGAAGAATGGAAAATCGATGGGCCCTGACAGGGTCCCAGTGGAGGCATAAAAGGCACTGGGGGAAGAGGGAAATTGACCTGTTAATAAATTTTGTCAATAGGAAAATATACCCGAGGAATGGAGGGAACGTACTGTTGTCTCCATCTACAAGAATAAAGGGGATGGACAAGACTGTAAGAATTAGAGAGGAATAAAGTTGATGTCCTACACAATGAAAATCCTAGAGAGGGTTCTTTATGGAAGACTGAGGAAGGAGGTGGAGATTGTAAATGAGCAATTTTGCTTCATGCCTGGCCGATCGACGACAGATTCTATCTTTGGTTTACGACAGATGATGGAAAAGTTTCGAGAGAAGCAACTGGAGCTACATCTGGTATTTATTGATCTGGAGAAAGCGTATGATAGAGTGCCAAGGCAAGAAGTCTGGAGGTGTCAGGTTGGTGCAGGAGATGTACATCATAAATGTGAAGACAAGTTCGAACCTGCCTGGGAGAGACAAAACGTTTTCCAGTTACAGTTGGCTTGCACCAAGGGTCAGCATTAAGTCAGTTCCTGTTTAATATTTTGATCGAGGTGGTGACGGAGAAAGTGGAAGAAGACGCGCCTTGGACTATGTTGTATGCAGACGTCATCGTTGATTCTGTCATCACTTTGTGCAGAATCAAGTGATGACGTCATCACTTGATTCTGCACATAGCAATGTGCAGAATCAAGACGAGAGGTGGCAGCTAAACTGGAAAGTTGGAGGAAAGTACTGGAATAAAGAGGTATGAGACTGAGCAGAAGTAAGACAGAGTATATGCGTTGCAAATTGTATGGCAGCCAGGAGACAGATCTGGAGCTGGAAGGAAATATCATCAGGAAGTTCAGTAACTTTAGATACTTAGGGTCAACAATGAAAGAGGATGGTGAGGCTGAGAAAGAAGTGAGATGCAAGATACAAGCAGGATGGAGGAAATGGAGAGAGATGGCTGGAGTGCTATGCGATAAGAGGGTGACGATCAATTTAAAATGCAAAATTTACAGGACAGAAGTGAGACCCGCTATGCTATGGAAACTGTGACCCTGAGGAAAAATAACATCAGCAGGATGTAGGTAGCGAAGATGGACTATGTTTTATGCAGATTACATCGTGTTGTGTGCAGAATCAAGAGAAGAAGTGGCAGCTAAACTGGAAAGTTGGTGGAAAGTACTGGAAGAAAGAGGTATGAGACTGAGTAGAAGCAAGACAGAGTATATGCGTTGCAAAATGGATGGCAGTCAGGAGACAGATCTGGAGCTTAGGTGGATGTGCGGTGTGACCAGAAAGGTCTGAGAAATGACTATGCAAGGGAAATGGTGAAAGTTACGAACTTAGGAGCAAAGATACAGGAGGCAAGGTTGAGATGGTTTGGTCATGTGATGAGGAGGGAGGAAGAGTATGTGAGAAGAGAGGTCATGCAGATGGATGTGCAGAGGAGGAAGCGCGGCTGCCAAAGAATAGATGGAGGGAGATGGTGGAGGAGGACTTGAGGATGAAGAACTTGGATGTGTCTGCAGCCCAAGACAGGAAGTTGTGGAGGAGACTCACCACAAACAGCGACCCTATTCAAGCTGCAGAAGAACAAAACGATGATAGTACAGAGCAAATGACGTTGGAATTCACAGCGTTAGGTCTTCCGAAGAAACGTGCTATAATTAGATAAAGTAGCGGACTAGAAAAGTCTCTTTAAGCCTTTCTACGGATTGCCAGTTAGTTAAATTTGAGGTTTTTAGCTTCGCACTCAAAAACTGAATCACGTAACTATTACAGGCAGAAGTAGGAATGGTAGGGTTTCTGGCGACAAGATGGAGCATTTATCTCCTGTTTTCTCGCAATTCTGAAAATCTGGGCTTCTTTAATGACCCACGTATATTCTCTCTCTCTCTCTCTCTCTCTCTCTCTGACTTAATTATGGCTAAAGGAGCTCCGCCGGCAACCTATAAAGGCGTTGGAGATTTTTTTTTATTTTCTACATCCTAAAATATAAACCAACATTAATAAAATCGCATTTAAAAATTATACTTAATATCGCGCTGAAATATCGCATGTGTGCTTCGTTGTTGATCTGTGCTATGACGTCTAGCATAACCTAATTCTGCGAATTTAGTTTTTCCTATTAGCGGACTTGACCTTACGAATGTAGCTAGTAAACAACCAAACATACGATCATGTTAGGTGCCCAAATAACCTTCAGTTATTATTTTTAGTGTACTAGGCCAGACCTGATTTCTTGGAAATCTCTCTTTCTCAACGTCCTTAAGGCGATTTTGTGGTCTTTCTATCAACATAGCTGTTTGTTCGGCGACTAAACTGACTGCTCCTTTATATGTAATTTTTTCAGGACTATTAGAGGAGTCTTTTTGTGTTTCTATAGCATATTACTACGAAGATTGCAAGCGTTTGCCCTAGCGTTTACACTGTGCTGTGAAAATAATAGGTAAGAAATATTAATAGTTTCGACTTTTATATATAAGCTTAGAAATTTGGAAGTCACGGCTTGTCGTTAGTGAAACGATTTCAACTACTTCGGGTTTGATCAAAATTACGAGGTCACTAAAGCGGAGGAAACTATGTTTACGAACTATGTGTATCTTCTGCTAGAATCATTGTTTTGTAGTCGGGTAAGCACTAAATAGCAACTCTAGAACAGTGTATCAACCTGTGGTCCGCGACGATGGGACAGGTGTTCCGCAGGCAGACTTAAATAAATAAATAAATATATATTTTTTAATTATCTAAACAAATGAAAATTGAATAAGTAAGTAAAAATCATTCTTCCGCTAAATTTGTAGCGGCAGAATGACAATAATAAAAGAAGGGTGAAGTGAACATGTGTTATCCCCATTTCAACCAATGTCTTGTTGTTGATTTCTATTATTGAAGGTTTCCCTCCTTCAACCAAGGCTCAGTATATCTTGAGAAGTGCTAAGTGGTACTTGGACAAAGTGTGTTCTGAGTTAACCCCTGTATTATATATTTATATATTTTTCGGAAACGTTATTTAATAATGTAAATGTGACTTAGAACTAAGACTTTGAAAAGAAGGGCAAATGAAACAGGTGATGCTAACCTTAATTTTGATACAAGTGTTGTAACGGCGAGTAAATCTGATACTATTAAAGAAAAAGAAACAATCAGTTCAAAGTAAAAATACAGTAGGAAATATAACAGTTCATATTTGGAATTCGGGTTTACTTGGTATGGAGATGAAAGTGAGCAGAAACCTCAATGTGTTTTGTTTTATGTCGAACGAGTGCATGAAACCTGCGAAACCCTGACGACATTTAGAAACTAAACATTGTGATGCGAAAAATAAGCCAATTGATTTTTTTCAGCGATGCATAGGGACATTAAATCATGGGAGAGATATAGTTTCGGCCATGGGTTTCATTAAGAGCAAGGCACTGGAAGCATCGCATCTCTTAAGTTTGCGCATAGCGAAAACAGGGAAACCTCATTCTATCGGGGAAAATTCGTTACTTCCAGCTATAAAAGATGTGGTAAAAACTATGTTTGGCAACAAGTTACTAAAAGATGTTGATTTGATTCCTCTTTAAAATGACACTGTCGGTCGCAGAATTAATGATATGGCAGGTGACGTAGAATCTCAGTTAATCGAAAGAGTTAAGAAGAGCCCTTATTATGCGTTACAAATAGACGAGACTACTGATGTACAAGTGATGCGCAGTTAATATGCTACGTAAGATATGCGCATGATAACTACACTCATGATGATATTCTGTTTTGTAGAACTTTGCCATCCCGAACAACTGGAGAAGAAATATTTCACACTCTCAATAATTACATAATACATAAAGGGATCCAGTGGGAAAAAAATGCATTGGCTTCTGTTCGGATGGAGCTCGCTCCCTTTCAGCAGGCATAGCGGGGTTGTTTCTATAGTCAAGGAAGTAGCTCCAGATATGAAATGGGTACACTTTTTCATACATAGGAAAGCGTTAGCCTCCAAATGAATGCTACCAGAATTTAAAACTATGCTATATAACGCTGTCAGGCTAGTTAAATTTTATTAAAGCTCGACCATTAAATAACAGGTTATTTTCAGTACTCTGCGATGAAATGGGCAGGCAGTGAATATATACAACTTTTGCTTCATTCTGAAATTCGCTGGCTTTCAAGGAGAAAAGTACTAACAAGGTTATTTCAATTAAGGCATGAAGTTTTATTATTTGTAAACGAACGTAATTCTCATTTTGCATCACTCCTTTTTGACGAAGCATGGTTATCAACACTATCCTATCTTTCAGACATTTTTTCGAAATTAAATGAACTAAATCTTTCCCTTCAGGAAAATTCTTTAAGTGTTCTTGATCCCTAAGACAAAATCAAGGCATTCGAGAAAAAAACTAGTTTTATGGATTAATTATGTAAAAGATAGACAATTTGCACCTTTTCCAGCATTGGAATCCTATTTAGCGGAAAATGATATTTTTGTTGATTCTGAGTTTCTGGAAAGGATTTGCAACTACCTCAAAAATCTGAAAGTGAATTTTGAAACATATTTTCCGAATAACTTTTACAAAAAATTTCTGTGGGTTCGCGGTCCATTTCAGGCATGCAGTCACGAGAACGACCTTTCGTTATCGAAAAAAGAACAGTTAATTGAACTTTAAACTAACAGTGGGCTTAAAATGCAATTCCGTGATCTTGGTTTGGCTCGATTTTGGATCTCGCCTTCAGAAGTGAATTTCCCGAATTATCTGAAAAAACATTGAAAATCGTCATGCAGTTCTCTACAACTTAACTTTGTGAGGAAGGATTTTCATCGCTCCTTCAAATAAAAACAAAATACAAAAATCGTCTTAGTGTGTGTTCCGATCTTCGACTGAATTTGACCAATATTGAGCCAGATATCCAATAACTCTGATCATATTATTTATTTGTTTATTAAAAATTAAAACTTTGTTCAATGATGATACACTTTTAATCGTTTACTTCCAATTTAATTAATTATGTTTCCATGTGTTGTGTATTCAAAGCATGCTTTTAGATTTATTATGTTATAAATGACATAGTTTTTTCGAAATGTTGGTAATTCCTACTTAGGTTTTTTAAAAAATTACGAAAAGTCAAAACGCCATATAGGGAAATAAATTAAAAACACTATGTTTATTTTTGAAGTAAACTTTAATTCCAACCTTCTAAAATGTTATTTTTCTTGCTTTTCTGTTCGCAAAATCTTCGATGACATTGTCGAAGTCTATGGTATCACTCAGTTGCTGTTTTATAGACAGTTTGGAAAGATGTCTTAAACGCCAAAAAAGTGCCACCCAGGGTGGATCCGCCCCCCCCCCCGAGTTATGCCTCTGTAACTTAGTGGTCCGTAGAATGGTTTTCAGCATTTTACTGGTCCTTGACCTTAGAAAGGTTGAGAAACGCTGCCCTAGAATGATTAAACGAAAATTCTTTTCCCATTGTTATGTGGCTTTTAACTTTATTTTGCGATTTCTATATTAACTTAGTCGGACTTCTGGCGGATTTCTAACCCACGTGTTTCCACCAAAAACACGTCTTTGGTATGATTACGCTACGCCTATTTCCACTTTATATGTGATTTCCGTCCATGAAAGGTTATACAGCCCTTTTACTCTTTTTAATTTATCTATCTATATATATATATATTTTTTTTTTTTTTTGCGTCATGAGTTTCCCCTCTTAAGCCATTTTTTACATTCCATTACTGCATTTTTTTTCTGTTTGCATATTTTGAAATAATCAAATGAAAAAATAAATAAATCACAAATCGATTTCTACGCTTGGTTGTGCTTATAATGCGATTAATATAAGCAAGTAATCAAGTACAAACATGCAAACATAGGTGGTGAGATGCTTGAGGAAACATCATCTCAGACCTCCTTAATTTGTGAATTTCTATATATTTTATTATGTGGTATTATAGAAGTACAATTTCCCTTAAGTATCGCATACAAAAGTTCAAAATAATTTTATGAGTACTTTCGTTAAGCAATATTACATTTTTATTAAGAATAAAAATTTAGGATAAATTTGGTTAATTATAAACTGCGCACAGAACTCCTGATGATGAAGTCAAACGTCTTACGAAACAAGTCCAGTTGTTCATTTTTCTGTTTGTTTTATTAATACACTGTTTTATGCATATAAGCATGTTCTCAATATCGGAAAATGAAAGAAGCTTTAACAGAAGTAGAACTTGTAGTAGCGGGTGATTGTTCCTGCTACTTCTTCTGTAACTTCTCCCACTTAAGTGGGGTCACCGTTGATGATGAGTCTCCTCCACATCCTCCTGTCTTGGGTTGTCACCACATCCAAGTACTTCATCCTCAAGTCCTCTTATACCAGCTCCCTCCATCTCTTCTTTGACCGACCACGCTTCCTCCTTCCTTGCACATCCATTTGCATGACCCTTCTTCCCACATATTCTTCCTCCCTCCTCATCACATGACCAAACCATCTCAACCTTGCCTCCTGTATTTTCGCTCCTAAGTTCGTAACTTTCACTGTTCCCCTGACATAGTCATTTCTCAGATGATCCTTTCTGGTCACACCGCACATCCACCTAAGCATTCTCATCTCTGCTACTTCCATCCTGCTGATGTTATTTTTCCTCAGGGTCATAGCTGGCCTCATTACTGTCCTATAAATTTTGCCTTTCAGATTCATTGGCACTCTCTTATCGCACAACACTCCAGCCATCTCCCTCCAGTTCCTCCAACCCGCTTGTATCCTGCATCCCACTTCCTTCTCAGCTCCTCCATCTTCTTCCACTGTTGAACCTAAGTATCTAAAGTCTCTCACCTTCCTGATGACATTTCCTTCCAGATTCAGGTCTGTCTCCTGGCCGCCGCCCACTGTGCAACACATATACTCTGTCTTACTTCTACTCAGTCTCATACCTCTCGCTTCCAGTACTTTTCTCCATCTTTCCAGTTTAGTTCCCGCTTCTTCTCTTTAATCTGCACACAGCAAGATGTCATCTGCATACAACATTGTTCAAGGGGCATTTTCTCTCACCTCCTCCGTCACAACCTCCATCACAATGTTACACAGAAACGTACTTAATGCTGACCTTTGATGGCCAACTGTTACTTGAAAACTTTCTGTCTGTCCCAGACAGGTCCGAACACTTGTCTTCACATATCTATACCTCTCCCGCACCAACGTGACATATTTCTCCGGAACCTTCTTCTCCCTCAGCCATCTCCAGACTTCTTGCCTTGGCACTCTATCGTATGCTTTCTCCAGATCAATATATGCCAGATGTAGCTCCCGTTGTTTCTCTCTAAACTTTTCCATCATCTGCCGTAACTCAAAGATGGCATCTGTTGTTGATCTACCAGGCATGAAACCAAATTGTGCCTTTGCAATTTCCACCTCCTTCCCCAATCTTCCATCAAGAACCCTTTCTAGGATTTTCATTGTGTGGGACATCAACTTTATTCCTGTGTAATTTTTACAGACTTGTGCATCCCCTTTACCCTTGTAGATGGGGACAAGAATACTCTCACTCCATTCCTCGGGTATATTTTCCTGTTGGCAAACTTTCATGAACAGGTTCCACAGCAGGTCACTTCCCTCTTCCCCCAGTGCCTTCCATACCTTCACTGGAATCCTGTCGGGGCCCACCGATTTTCCATTCCTCATCCTCTTCATGACCTCCGTCACTTCCACTCTACTGATGTTCTGCACCATCCCCTCAGAAGGCTGCCCATCTTCTCTGTGAGTCCTTGCATTTTCCTCATTCAAAATTCCCTCAAGGTATATTCTCCATCTGTTTCTTATGTCCACATCCCTCCATAATACTCTTCCTTCAGTGTCTTTTATCTGTCTCACATGTAAGATGTCCTTTGCTGCTTTATTTCTACATTTCGCTAATTGGTAAATTTTTCTCTGTCCTTCCTTTGTTTCTAATTGATCATACAGATCTTGATATGCCATGGCCTTCGTCTGTGCCACAACTCTTTTGCCGTCTTGCTTTCTCTCTGTGTATACCTCTCTGTCCTTTCCCACTCTTGACTCATCCCACTTCTGCTTTGCCTTCCTCGTAGCTGTCACTCTCACTTGTACATTATTATTCCACCACCAACCCTCCTTCTGCTCTCTAATCTTTCCACATGTCTCACCAAGCACCTCGATTGCACAGCTCAGGATTACTTTTGAATTATGTTTCCACCAATCTTGTACACTTTCCAGTCCATCCGAAATCCTCTCTAACACCCTCTCCCTTAAACGATTCCTCACAGTCTCTTCTTTTAAGCGAAACCACTGAATTGTCTTCATCTCATGGCTTCGAAAGGTTCTTTTCTTAGATCTTATTTTAAAGTCTGCGCAGAGCAGTCGGTGTTGCTGTGCCACTTGATCTGGTGGAATTACTTTGCAATAAGATCGAAGATAAGACACCCTTTAGATGTTTTCTTCTAGTCAAAATGTAGTCAATTTGTGAACTGTTGTTACCACTCCTAAATGTTATCAAATGTTCTTCCCTCTTGTAGAAAAACGAGTTCACAATTGCCAGATCGCTATTGCAAAGTCCACAACCCTCTCTCCTTCCTGGTTCATCATTTCCACACATGGCCACCATGCACCCTTTCACAGTCTCTATTCTGTCTCCCTATGTGTCCATTCAAGTCTCCTCTGACAATCACCATCTCATTTTCTTCCAGAACTTCCATCTAACACGATCCAGAACTCATCTTTCTCCTCTGCTGTACAGCCACCTTGCGGGACATATACACATAATACGACCACCCGCCCTTCTCCAAGACCCAATTTCATTCCCATGATCCTGTCGTTCCTTCTACCCACTTCCAGTACTTCGCCTTTCATTCTGCCGCACACCACAATTCCTACACCATTTCTTCCCTCGTTATTCGCCCCAGAGTAGAACAATTTTTATCCATCTCCCTGTTCCTTTGCCTTTCCCCCATTGTACATTGTCTCCTGCACACATAAAATGTCCAACTTCCTCTTCCTCATCATGTCTGCCACCTCTCTTGCCCTTCCAGTAATGCTTCCAACATTTAGTGTTCCCACTCGCAACTTCCTCTCCACCTGCTGGGCTCGCTTCTTTAACCGCATCCGCCCTTGATGCGGTAGTCCTCATCCACTTCTCGCAGCTGTAGAGCGATGTGGCTGCGCGTCGATTAAGGGGTACGCCCTAGCCCTTATATCATTTTCTCTTTGACTCATATCATAGCTAGAGCTGGCAGTGAAGTTTTACGACCGGATGCCCTTCCTGACATCAACCCTCGCCATTTATCCGGACTTGGGACCGGCACGTATTGAGGCTAGCTTGCCTCCTTCGGTGGCTGCATAAGACGAAATGACTTAGCAAGATAGGAAAGATTTACCCCTCGCCCTCGAGTACTCTAATAGCATCAGGGGGAAGGAGAAAGGAGAGGAGAAAGAAGTAAAGAAAGAAGGGGAGGAACCAGCCTACAGAATAATATAAAAGATGTATATTACATGAAGTAAGGCATGGTCCAGCATCTGGTACCTGGGGTTTGCCATGCCCGTACTCCCTTGAGGCCTTCAGATCTGGTATTAAAATATGTGCTAAAATAGATAAGGGAATATTTTATGTTGGTTACTTCGTATGAATATTACTCTAGTATATCTTTGAGTGGAGCAAAAATACATGACCTAAGTAAAGGTATATTGCAAGAATAACAACAGAAATCATGAATTATTTATGCCAAGGGCTCCAAATGTTTTGAAATGGGTTATTTAACATGCTCCCGGGAGAATTTTCACTTTTAATTCAGCTTTTTATATTCGAATGATAGGTTCGTTGATTTTTTCACTCTCATGTTTTCTTCATTCAGTTATGTCGGTCAGAGTTGACCTCAGATGGCCTGATTGCGCTGCAGTTGCACAAACAATAATAAACGGTATTCGTTACTTACGCTAAGACCTCTCATTAATTTGTTTAATGATAAACTGCGCACTGTTATTTGTATAATTATATTTGGTAACGCTACTTTGTCCCTGGTATGGGTTACTCAAATACCTTTACTATGATATTCTCCAATATCATAGTAAAGGTACGATTGTTATTATGAATAATATTAAAGTATTTTTGAATTTGAAAGTGACATAATAGCCTCGACAGACCAAGATATTAATCCTTGGTTATATTTCTCAAATTAGCATCTTCTAATGGTGATTATTTTCAGGCGGGAAATATTTAGTATGTACCAATAAGAATGTCTTGTTCAGTGTTTATGTTTTCGTTTCTAGATATCTCAGCTGTTATAACTCGTTTTTGTTTTATATGTAGAACAGCTGCATCATGAATAGCTATCCTTCTATAGTGTGCGGATCAGAAAGCAGGGCATTTCGAACATATGATGACCAGAAAATCACCCTCTCTGATATGGAAAAAGCTGCTGAAGAACTTCACGAAGATCCAAGGAAAAGGGTAGAGTATATCAACATACTCAAAAACATGTTGGGAAGTGAGTAATTGTTGGAAAAGTTTCAAGTCTATTTTCATGCACACATTTTTAATTAGAGGATATATTTGTGTTTCATTCTTGTTCTTAACATAAGAACCAGAATTTATTTTGTATCCCACGGTAGTGTTTATTCTTTAATGTATGTCATTATTATGCAATTTAGTATTAAAAACGGATATTAGAATTTGGGAATATTCGTTCGCCGGATAAATTGTAGTTTCGTTAACTGTTTCCAAATATGATCGATAATATAGCGGTGTATAGTTAATCTATGTCGTACTGTTTTTGGATGTTGTTTGTTTGTTTCTTTTCCGGTTCTGACTCTTTGGAAGAGTAGTCGAAGCATTTAAGGCTATTATTACTGGGTTCGTGTCTGTTACTTGCGTGTGTTTTTTTCTGCATATTTTATGGTAGGAAAAAGGAATCCTTCTCTTCATAACACTGGCTAAATCGCCTTCAGATTTTAAACAGGAATGAAAATTCCAGGTAAAATTGAATTTGTAATCCTCCCAAATAGATTATGGTGAATAATGGCGGTGAAAGACCTAGGTTACCAGGTGGAGTGACGAGTATTAAGAAAGTAAACGCAATTCTCCCAAATGGTTGCTTTAAAGAGGCGAAGAACTTCTCCGACAATAATTGTTTTAGTGTTGGACTATTTGAAAAAAAAAATCAGCTAACGCCTTTTTTTTATTCCCGCATACGGGAGTAGGCGAGGCCATTTAGCCCTATCTAACTTTTGGAGGCTGAGTGGGCAGTTCAATCTCCACTGGTAGCCAATCAGAGATAGATGGCCCAAGGCTATCACTAATTAAGCAGTACGCAGTGAAGAGAGACGGCTCAAATGTGCCGCCATCTCGTGGTCCCTAACCCTAACACAATATATTTAATGTCTGAAATAATGTGGGTTCTACGGTCGATTTTCTTGAGTTTACAGGACGAAAAACCCGAGTTAGCGGGAGGAAAAACCCGCTTGCCCGTGCCAGAGATCGACTAACTCGGGAACCGGTCGAAAAAAAGCTTAGAAAAATTTCCTCTAGTCGCCGACCAGACTCGAAACCAAGTCTTCCTTCGTGCAGCTAAACCCCATGGTGTGCATACGCCACATCCACTGAGCTACACAGGCTCCTGGACTATTTGAAAGAAATAATAATCCTCGATAGTCCATATATTTTTCTATGATTTATGCTTTATTAAATTATCTAAACTATCTTCTTTTTGTTTCTTAAAATATAAGGATGAATAATAAAATACAACTTTTTTAGACGCAAACAATATGCAAATATAGATGACGTCCCTTTTGTAAAACTCTCAGTCACTGGAATCTAGTTTATCATTGGAAGGGGACTGAGGATTCAATCTATAACACATCATTCTGTTGAGAATAATATAGTAATATAGTAGTATTGCATATATTTAAAGCGATATGCTACCAGTCAACAGAAAATAACCAAATATGTTGGAAATATTATAATATTATTTACTTTATACTTTAAACTGAATTCATTATTTCTTACAGAGCAAAAAGACTTCGTTTCAAAAACAGACAACAGTTTCCTTTTGGCGTTTCTGCGTGTGAGGAAGTATGATGTCCAGAGAGCCTTCGACTCCATTCGACTGTATTACAAAGCACGACTGAACATCCCGGAATGCTTCAAGGCGTCAGGACTCGATAAACTCCGTCCTATGTTCGTGAATAACTTGGTTACAGTCATGCCTTACCGTGCGCCAGAGGGACAAACGATTATTATTGTTGACATTGGTAAGTTAACTGCAGATTACTTATGATTACTTCAACGGAAATACCTTTAAGCATAATTTATTTCTAATCTCAAAGGATTACCACTAAGCTGGATCTAAGTAAAGGCATGTATTACATGTCGCAATTTCTGATTCTCATTTCAAAATGGATATGTTTTCGATTATTCTAAACTTTTTTGTTTACGAATTTTCATCTAAACATGAGTTAAATGATATCATACAATCCCAGAAACTTGCGATATTCATTGCACCCAAAACAGACAGGCCAGAAGAATGCATGTTGTGAAGAACCTAGCTTCAAAATTATGCAATATATTCAAACTAATCTTGCAATGTTGCCAAAACATTTCGACGACTATGCAAAGAGTTTAGTTATATCTGTAGTTAGACAATTAATTTAACTGAACTAACTTTCTGTCAACTGCGAAAAGTAGTATTACAGGATTTATGGTAGAAGAAATAATCCGTCTTCTATCATTATTAGTTTGTGAACCTCGAAGCTATGTATCACTCGCTTATAAAGCAATTAAAGCTGATACAGGCATCAGTTGTGATGTCAAAGTATAAAGTGATCATCTTTTTTCAAATATAGATCTTCCATGGATTAAGCAACACACCAATTCCTTTATCTAGTTCTTGCATCCATGTTTTTCTTGGAACATGCACTGCTTAATAGTATTTTCCTAGGCATAGAACTACGTTAATATGAAATAAGATATTATGCTGAAGGCGAATAAATAAATAATTAAGATAAATGACACTAAAAGAAATATTATATGTCAGTGCCTTTATGTTGTAATGAAGAGCATTATAAATACTGTCCTAACTATTTGGAAGAAATACTCGCATCTCATCTGATTTCTTAGGAAATATTTTCCATAATCAATTATTCGAGATATACCACAATTAATGTTTTGGAGGTAAATAACCAAAGTGTCTGATTTCTGCTAATTAGCTCTCTCTAAGTCTTTAGTTTCGAGTACAAAACTATTACAAGTGAGTCTTATGAGTAAGAATGCTGCAGCAAGATGCTGGAAATGGTAGTCAGTGTCATCCAGCACAGTATCACAAGCATAAAAACAAAACGCAAGATCAATAAACTAAAGAAAAAAATACATAAATAAAATAAATAAATAATTTTGAAAAAAGTATGCAGATACTTCCATAAATAGATTACAAATAAAGATTTTATTATTATTTTTTCATTTATATAATATAAAATATACTGTTTATCACTACATCAAATAATCAGAACTTTTATAACTGGCATATCAAAAATGTGTGTGTCATAAAGTCGTTCTTTTCTGATGAATATATATATTGAAATTTTTTATTAAAGGTAAGCTTAATAGATCCTATAACGTTACTGGGATAGAAATAGCCGTTTGGCTTTTCATCTTAGATCCTATAACGTTTTGACACAATTCTGCAGAGTAAATGTGGAATTTCTTTAATTCTCTAGACTTTCAAGATAATTTATTTTATTTTTATTTCAGGTTCTACTGATCCAGTCGCTCACTCTGTAGCTATGGTTCTCCGTGCAATATTCCTGTTCCTTGAGTGGTGTCTTCAATTTGAACCTTGCACTATCAACGGAGTCCATTGGATTTTTGACTACAAGGACTTTTCCCTTAGCCACTTAAAACAGTGGCTTCAGTTGAATCTTGCGGTATCCGCTATACAAGTGTTTCAGGTCTGTAATGCAGAAAAATGGAGGTTCAATACAAGTAGTAATTAACGAGTTTTTGTTTATTTGTTTTGTTTTATTTTGTAACTGTAAACTAATTACAACAATTCAGCTACTAATGAGGTCACGATGTGGATTATATCACTACAAATCCAAATCATGTTTTTAAGCACCAAATGCTGAAGACTTGTCTCCAGCCCAAATGGCAGTTTGCTAAGGCCAATGACGACACCTTTTGCCCACCTACGTTTCCATCCCTCTTACATCCGAATTGTACTGTAGTGAGCTCACCGTCTTACTGGCATCAATATTTTCTTCCAATCTAACATTCCACCAATACTTTCCCTTTCCATATGAACCATAGTTTTCAACCAGAATGAAATTTTAAGAAGGCTAAATGACCTGAACACAGACACAGATACCTGGTGCTGATGTTATCCTACCTATAGTGGGCTACCATCAGGAGATAGAAATTATTTGTGCCCCAGAGCTACCACCTATCATGTGTTGCCTCTTCTATATATCCAGAAGAATGAAAACAGGCTCCACATCCAGTCTGTCCATGATAAGATCAGACAAAAAAAAACTGTCGTTCAATTGCTCGCATTTCTTTCTCTCTAAAATTATGGAGGTCATGTGACCATCTCCAGCTATAGAGTAACCAACTACTGAAACATCTAAAGGCCTACCAGGTAGTCATTAACCAGTATCACAGCTTTCACCACTCATTTCTACACTCTAACTATAGGAAAGTTCGGAGGAAGTGACATAGTTTCTTCTGACATTTCAAAAGCATTTGATTGAGTTTTGGTAAGACCTACTTTGCAAACTGCCATTCTGTGATATGCCTTCCACACTCTGCGCCTGATTTTCCAACCTTCCCCCCGGTCGCTGGTGATGGATGGTTTCCCCTACTCATATCTTCAGAAATTCCTCAACTGTGCTATCTTAACTATATTTCAACGTGAAGAACAACCTTGTAGACTTCAGTGCCACAAAAACATAATCCTGTCTGGTTTCCCGCAAAACAGAGCAAGCATTCTTCTCCTTTACTTGCAATGATAGTTTGATATCCAAACACGATCAGATTTTCCTTTTCGGACTGATTTCCAACTTTTCTGTACAAACACATTTCAACTTACTCTCTACAGAAGCCAAAATTCTTGATGTTCTTATTCGAAGCTACTTCACCCCTTCACAGATCCTAGATCTTAACAAATCCCAAATCCTCCCAACCAAGAATAATGCTCCCGTATGAGTTGTGCACCTTTATCCTCTTTAAGAATGCTCCATTTTTCCAGAAGAGATCATTCCGCTTAATTAATAATCTCTCTTTCGCATAACAACTTCATTCACATATCCACTAAGTAGAAAAAAAGCGTGAAATGTTTCATGAATAGCTCAATAAATTCATAGAAAATTTTAAGCTCTATAACTTCGATGACAAGTGCACGCTCGCTTGTCATCGAAGTTAAAGACATGTAAAAGACATTCCATAAGAATTCTACTGTTATGCTTCAAGCAGATGAAATGCAGATGATAAACGTAGAAGAGATTTTGGAACTGATTATTGTTAATTTTTCTAGAGCTGTCAATTGGGTGAAGATTGATAAAGCTCAAGTGTAGGAAGGGGATATAAAGGAACCGTTGCATGAATTGAATATGAATACGGCAATAGGGGTTGATGAGATATTAGCATACACCAAAGGAGTGCGAGGATGAACTGGTTGTGTTATTGGTGAAAGGCCCGGATGTGTCTAACTATTCGCGAATTGACATTCCTTCAGTGATGGCAAAGATTTTGGGAAGGTGATAAGAGATCTTAGGGTGACTCTGCAAGAAAAACTGGTCAGCCTAAAGACCTATGGGTTTAAATAGATTGGAAGCTGAAATGAAATAGCCATTTAGCAAAGATTTCAAAAACAACTCAGATGATAATTAAAATGAAAAAACGAACACTGACATGTATGGATAATGACGCTATTTTGAATCTTCATGTAGTTTTGATACGATCTCATCAGGACTACTTTGTGAACATCCAGTCTCTTGGTTTCCGTTGGTGGTGCAGATGAAGTGTAGACGTTGCGAAGAAGAATGCTAAAAATAACATCGAAATGTGGAATATACAGGGTGTTCGGGATAAATTTGACAGTTTCGTAAGGAAAAAGAAAATCTTCTTTGTATCTATTAAATTTAATGAATTGACAAAAAAACATTACAGGCAGAGTTAATTACAATACTATCAACAAGATTTACTCAAAATAACCACCATTAGCATCGATCACAGCTTCAATTCTGCTTCGGAACCTCGAACAAGCTGATGCTACAGTCTCCCTGGGAAGGGCCGCAAAAACTGTTTTAATTTTATCCATTAACTGGGCTTTTGTATTACTGGAAGTGCGATTGGTGTCTTTTTCAACTGCGCCCCATACAAAATAATCCATGGGGTTAAGGTCTGGGGAGTTTGGAGGCCAAACATTTGGACTGGTGAAGTCGTAGAAATTTTCAGACAACCATTTTTGACTTTTCCCAGAGGTGTGGCAAGGGGCCGAATCCTGCTGCCATACATACGGCCTACCATTGGCTACCCTTGTTATCCAGGGCTTGACTACAGTTAGCAACTCCACGAACAAAGCCCGAATTCCAATGCCAGGGTTCTTCAACACCTGTTCCTGCAGATTTGCGAGGAATTCTGCTGTACGAACGCAATCAGATCGTCTGCTAGGGATCTTTCTTCTTGCTACATCCTCGTAGTCACCATTGCAAGTCTCTAGTTCATGCCTGATTGTTTTTACTGTATTCAGGGAGCATTGGGCAGCAGTCGTAATATCCTTATTTTGATGGCGGGCACGAATCATCATGATACAAGTTATTCTCTTCCATGATTCAGGTGGGTTCCAGCTATCCATCCTTTCTGACATCTTGTATATGAATGAAGAAGGGTCCAAACTTTTAAATGAAGAGAAGTGTGTGTTAATACATGTAACTTACGGAAAAATATAATTAATTATAAATATGTCAAATTTATCCCGAACACCCTGTATATTATGAGGACAAACTGAGAATATCAGTGAAATTAAGCCACCGCTTCCATAAAATATTTTGCCATCAGCTCATTCATAAGATTCAACAATAGAAAGATATCAATTTCTGTTAAACGATTTGTAAATCTTACTCCTATTTTAAAAATGCAGACAAAATCTCGAAATGTCATTACACCCTGAATGTAACAACATAAACTCCAGAATTAATCTCAATATTTCTTCAAATCCAAATTTGCGAACAAAATCGTACTGAATGACGTGAAAATGCCACATGCTTACTAATAATTTGAATTTTCAGAATCAAGGTTAATACTTTATTTGTTGTGTGCATGACTAACTTTATCTTAGTATACGTTTGTATCTTCATATATCTTTGAACATCTGAAGTAGTTCCACGTAATTAGGAAACAAAACTATGTTTTATTATTATTTCATATATATATATATATATATATATCACATATAAACATATATAAATATGTTTATATGTGGCCTTAGAAGTCATCGTTGAATCGTTTTAAGAGGACGTCCTGGTTTTCTTTTTCCTAATGGCTTGTACTTTAACGCTTGTTTTGGTAATCTTTCTGTTTTCATTCTTTGAACGTGTTCCATCCATCTATGTTTATATTTTTTTAATTTTTTCAATTACTGGTTCTTGGTTTAATTCTTTCAAAATATCTTCGTTTCTTTTGTGATCAAATAGGGTATACTTTGCAGTTTTTCTCATAAACTTCATTTCTGCTGTTATTAATGGTTGTTTGTCTTTTTGTTTTATTGTCCAGATTTCGCTTCCATGCATTAAGACCGGTAGGGCTAATGTATTGTATACTTTTAGCCTGGTTTGTTTTTGAACTAGGTTTGGTTTAAATATAGAGTTAATTACTCCTGTTATTTTTAAATATTTTGCAATTTTTATGTTTATATCTTTTTCATTTTCATAAGTGATCATACATCCTCGGTAGTTAAATGAATTCACCTGTTCTAAGATCTTGTTATCTAATACTATTTTAGTTCTTGCTGGATCTTGTCCTTTAAAGGCCATAGTTTTTGATTATTCCGTTGATATTATCATACCATAATCTTTGGATATCTCATTTAGATTTAAAATTGCTTTCTGTAAGCTATCTTCAGAATTTGTAATTATGATTTGGTCGTCTGCAAAGAGGAGAGTGTTTAAGTTAACTGTAGGTGAAAGTTTAATTCCTTGATGTAAATTTTTACTACATTTTATTATTATTTCATTTAAGTAGATATTAAAAAGAGTTGCTCAGAGGGGACAACCCTGTCGGACCCCTTGGTTTATCTCTCTTGTATATGATAGCTCATGATTTAATCTTATTTGTATTTGATTATTTTCATATATACTTGTGACAGCTTTTAGGATATTATTTGGTATTTGTCTTTCTTTTAATATGTTAAATAATATGTTTCTTTTAACTTTGTCAAATGCTTTTTCAAAGTTCAATAAATGCAATATGTGTTTCTAAATTATATTCTCTTCTTTTCTCTATTATTAATTTTAGGCAGAAGGCTG